>NC_135662.1:37748569-38120547 GCF_964188315.1 Podarcis muralis
TGCTGTTTAGATCAAAACCTTAAAACCTGCTTGATGTGTGCAAGTCACTAGCAGCACGCAAATGAGGGTGAATTAGTTCATATCCTGTGACAGCAATACCCCTTTCTTGTTACGAGAAGGATACGCTATCTTGGACTTCCTGGCTAGAAGGATCTCTGCTTGTGGAAAAATCAATGATTAATGTTGAGAACTATCTGTTCGTTAATGATCACTCTGCTGCAACTAGTTTGTGTTGCAGTGTTTCCTAGGAGACTTGGAGAAGGAGACTTAGCCCTGCTTAATTGCAGAAGGGGCCTGTCTAGCCCTGATAAATAAACAAGACTAGAACATGGCCATCCACACCCAGAGTCCAGCCATTTTTTGTTTTGGAGAGAGTGTGTGGATATCCTAAACACTGTATTCTTGACCATTGCTCTTTATCCTTTCTACTGGCACTAGATTTATTCTGGAATCTAGCTGCCAATTTTCAAGGTTACTTTGTATTTGGTGTGTTGGTTTTTATTTTTATTTTTACATAATCTAATTTAAAGAAAAAGTAATATATCGCCTTAACCGTAGCCCCTTAATCTCTCTGTAATTAGCTAAAAAAATAAGCATATGGGATATACCCACATGCCAAGTTAATTTCCAAATATTTCCTCCAACTCAGGGAAAGTTTGGAAATTATGGGACTTTTCCCATTTTAGGGGAAATGATGGGACCTCTGAACTTGTCCCATTGATCTGCGTGGACCTTAGACATAGCTAACTTTTTTCTGATGAATGCTTTTGCATGTTAAAAACTGTGCACATTGAAGAACAGCACGTTAAGAGTATTATGAAGCTTTGGCATCTGAATATAATTCTAGGCAGAGGTGTATCATCAATTATAGAATGGTATGGTAAAATTTGGAACTCTGCTTTAATGGCTAAATTGACCTCCTTTATCAGACTCAAAGGACAAAACTGAAGTTGAGACATTTTCAGGCAAAAATGAATGTAATTTTATTGATCATTATAGGAGATGCGTTATCCAGTGCACATTATGGAGTCTTGACGTTTTGATAGAAAGAAATCTATTTTTCTATGGGTGGCTTGCTGTATTATTAAACAGTAAGCACACAACTTACATGGGGGTTAAGTTCTGGGGATCACGCCTAAAGCCAAAATTGTGCATAGTCAAAACACATTGGGTTCAATGGTGGGTGGGATTGCCAAAGTTTACACCTCTGGATGCCCATCCCTTTTCTGACCCTTTTAAAATTTTGTATAACACATTTTGGCCAAGCCTGTAAAGTTAAATGTTCATATGTAGCTTGTGTGCTGTATGCCAAAATTTCAGTAAAGTTTATATGCATTATTATCTTAATATGACTAATTGTTAGATATCTTTCCTTCCCCTCTCTCTTTTTTTAAAAAACCCCACCCCATTTTGAGATACCTTCTCTTATATCTTCTACTTTTTTAAAGCTATGTACTTTGTAATATAAAAGGAATAAAAAACTCCAAATAATATTAATACTTCCAGACAGATGTCAAACAAATATATATGTGAATTGATTATTCAAGCACTACATCAGTTAAGCCCCACAGGAGAAAGTAAAGAAGCACAATATAGAGCATAATACAAAGTAATTAAATAATGATGTGATTAAAAAATTGAACTTGTGTCTCTTTTCCTCCAGTCACAGTATATTTTCTATTCGACTGCTCAGCTTGAGTGATGAGAGTGTGCCACGAGTTCTTGGAGTCTCTGAGTAAGTGGTTTTTTGGTTCTGCTAAATATGTACTACAGTGAATTTTCCTTTGTGTGGAATTATAGCAAAGTTGTTGAGGACAAACTAGTGTTCTCAGTTACAGATAGGTAGCCGTGTTGGTCTGCCATAGTCAAAACAAAAAAAAAATCCTTCCAGTAGCACCTTAAAGACCAACTAAGTTAGTTCTTGGTATGAGCTTTCGTGTGCATGCACACTTCTTCAGATACACTGAAACAGAAGTTGCCAGATCCTTCTATATAGTGAGAAGGTGGGGAGGGGTATTACTCAGAAGGGTGGTGGGAATGGGTGATTGGCAGATAGCTGTGATGAGCCTGTTGACGACTCTTAACGACTGCAATAGGTCTTACAGGAAAAAGCAAGGGGTGAGAAGATGAAAAATGGCTTTGTCATGTATAATGAGATAAGAATCCAATGTCTTTGTTCAGACCAGGTCTCTCCATGGTTTTAAGTTTGGTAATGAGTTGCAATTCAGCAGCTTCTCTTTCCAGTCTATTTCTGAAATTCCTTTGTAGTAAAACAGCTACTTTGAGATCTTGTATAGAATGTCCTGGGAGATTGAAGTGTTCTCCTACTGGTTTCTCTGTCTTGTGATTCTTGATGTCAGATTTATGTCCGTTTATTCTTTGGCGTAAGGTTTGGCCTGTTTGTCCAATATAGAGAGCTGAAGGACACTGTTGGCATTTGATGGCATACACAATGTTAGACGATGAGCAATTAAATAGTCCCGAGATGGTATGTGTGATGTTGTTGGGGCCAGTAATGGTGTTGTCCGGGTGTATGTGGCAGCAAAGTTGGCATCTGGGTTTATTGCAGGCTCTGGTGCCAGTGTCCGTGTTAAGTCTGGTTGTAGTATTATTGTGGGTTAGGAGTTGTTTAAGATTGGGTGGCTGTCTGTAGGCAATGAAAGGTCTTCCTCCCAGAGCTTGAGAAAGAGAACTGTCATTGTCCAGGAGAGGTTGTAGATCTCTGATGATGCGTTGTACTGTTTTAACTTGGGAGCTGTATGTGATGACTAGAGGTGTTCTGTTATTTTCTTTTTTGGGTCTGTCTTGCAGCAAGTTCTCTCTGGGTATCAGTCTGGCTCTGTTGATCTGTTGTCTAACTTCATCTGCTGGGTATTTTAGTTCTAAAAAGGTTTGCTGTAGATCTCTTAGGTGAGAGTCTCTGTCTGTAGAATTGGAACAGATACGGCTGTAACGTAGTGCCTGGCTATATACAATGGACTGTTTGGTATGTTTGGGATGGTAGCTAGAGGCATGTAGATATGTTTGTCGGTCAGTTGGTTTACGGTATAAGGTGGTGTCTATGCGCCCATCCTGTATTTTTATAGTAGTGTCCAAAAAATGTATTTCTTGCATAGATTGATTCATTGTTAGGTTGATTGTGGGGTGAAAATCATTGAATTTCTGGTGGAAGGTGTCCAGGGTCTGTTGACCATGTGTCCAGATGATAAAAATATCGTCAATGTATCGCAGGTACAAGAGAGGTTTGAGTGGGTAGGAGTTTAGGAAACGTTGTTCTAAATCTGCCATGAAGATGTTGGCATACTGTGGGGCCATGCGGGTGCCCATTGCTGTGCCGCTGATCTGAAGGAACAGGTCATCACCGAATTTGAAGTTGTTGTGGGTAAGGACAAATTGGCAGAGTTTGGTGGCAAAGCCCGCTGTGGTTTTATCTGAAATGGTGTTCCTTATAGCTTGTAAACCATCGTTGTGTTCTCAGTTTTAGACTATGCTAAAGTGCAAGCATTTTTTTACTGGCCTAAGGTTGGAGCTCCTGTCTTTGGCACTGGAACAATGTTGATACTTTGCTTTGTAGGTCTCACTGCTTTCCTGGTGTAGAGAAAGTTGAGTGACGACAAAATCTTCTTCTTTGTAAATGTGCTTGTACAAATGCCACAGTGTGTTTTGATTTTGCAGTATGTAGATCTTTTTGTCCTCATGTGTGTAGCTTCATCTATCAAGGTGAATAGGGTAACTCTGTACACAAACTGATTGTATGTGAATGTCATGATAAGCCAAGGTTTATAGCAGGTGGAGAACCTTCAGCCTGCAGGCCTGGCCTGCCATGAGTTCATATTTGCCCTACAAGGCTGTTTTTCACCAAACCACCTGTGTTCTCCAAACCATCATATGTGATGTCAGGTGTGAGGCAGGTAGAGAACACACCTACTAGTGCACAAGCTTTGGCAAGAGAAAGCAAACTTCAAGCCTGCTAAACTGGCTGCACTAGTGAGTTCCAATGTTTGCAGAAAGCAGGCTTTGCATCAGGCTTCAGAGAAATGGCTCCCCCCCACCCTTATCCATGCATCAGCAGAACAAAGCAATTACCTTACCAGTTTAAGAGTGTTTAATGATCACAGCAAAAGAACAACACAACCATTCTGGGAGTAAAGGTGCTCCCAATTAAGTTTTCCTCCTACTTCCCCCCAAGTCATCTTCATCACTTCCCCCTTCTTGCAACATGATCTCGCAACCACTGGAGCCTTCTGTGTAGCAACCTTATCAGTTCTCCTTGCCCTTGGAGAGAGAGGCTGGACACTTTCCAGCGAAGAGGAGTCAGTTATCTATCCCTCTCTCTCTTCCTGTTCTGCTTCTCCTAGCTGTTCCCCATTCAGCTCTGCCCAGCTGTTGTTTTCCAAACTATGTCCCTCTGCAAACCAATTATCTAAATCTATACTGCTCCACTATTCCTGGGCAGCTTCAGGATCCTGGTCAGGAGCAGGAAGAGGGGGAGCTTCCCACCATTCCTCATCAAAGCTGTAATCAGCAGTCTGGTCTTCACCGTTCATCAACAGATGGGTGAATAGTCAAAGCCTAGGGCATTTAAAGCATCACACGGGGTGTTTTTTTGCAAGAGCTGTGTAGTACTTTTGGGGGGGGGGATTTGATACCCCGCTTTATCACTACCCTAAGGAGACTCTTACTTTGAAGTCCTGATTTTGGAACCCAACCACCCGACATCATTATGGTGTCAGCTGATTGACAGGTGGGCAGCCTCCTGCATCAGGTTTTGTCTACAAATGTAGACTTTTATAAGGGTCTGGCCCACTGAGCCGAAAAGGTTATCCACCTTGGTTTCTAGTGCCAGGAACAAGCTGAAGTGAGCTAGCTTCCTGAGCCCACCACCTTTTCCATGCAGCTGGGAGATCAGAAGCATTCACTTCAAATTCTAGTTAGCTACAGTTTGCTGTTTTCTCTGTTTCTGGAATTGTAATCAACTTTAACTGTAGCTAGCTTCATCCTATCTACTTAGTTGGAAGTAAAGTAACAGATTAACAGTGCTACAAAAGGGAAACTGTTTTAAGGAGTCAAGAGATATTACCGTATTTTTCGCTCTATAGGATGCACCGGACCATAGGAGGGGGAGAACAGGAAAAAAATAAATCTCTCCCTCTCTGCTCAGCGCCCCTTCAGCGAAGCAGCAGGAGAAACGGAGCCCCTTCCATTTCTCCTCCCGCTTCGCTGAAGGGGCGCTGCGCAGCTCTCCCTCTCTGCTGAAGGCAAGAGAGTCTTGCTCTGCCGGCTTCAGCAAAAGGAACCCAAAGCTTTCAGAGTGCAGCGCGAGTTCCCACTGTGCTCCAAAGGCTTCAGGCGGCTATCCCTGAAGCCTGGAGAGTGAGAGGGGTCCGTGTGCATCGCTGAAGCCAAGGAGCCTGCATTCGCTCCATAGGACGCACACACATTTCCCCTTAATTTTTGGAGGGGGAAAGTGCGTCCTATAGGGTAAAAAATATGGTAATATACAGTAAACCCACAACTTACATGCAATTAACTTGTGTGTATTCAACTTTATGTGTGTGGCAAAATATTATTATTATTATTTGAAACAAGACAGGATTTGGAGGGAGATGAGTTTGGCAATCCCACCTGCCTTTGAACCCAATGTATTTTGACCATTCACAATTTTGGATTTAGGCACGATCCCCAGAATGTAACCCCTGTGTAAGTTGCAGGCTTACTGTAAATATCTTATCAATCTGTATTGCATGTTTACTTGTTCTGTTTTCTTAAATGATATACGTATGTCTTTACTGAGATTTTCATTTTTTAAATAACCCCAAGCCAATTTGATCACCTGTGGTTTGAAGTTGATTTGCTTCAAATTAATTGTAAGTGTTGATCACAGTCTATCGTTCCAGAACAAAATGACAGTAAAAGCTTAGAAACTCCTACTCCTGACAGGATGGGGCAGTTCAGTGCAGCTTCTTACTGTCACAGTAATCCATAATTTTGTGTCATGCTTATCAACAGCTGAAGGTGGCCATTGGAACACACTTACCCCAAAACACAGTAAAAATACATGTTCAATAATAAAAGTTATTATTTGACAGTGTGTATTTTACCTGTTAAAAATACTATGTGTGTGTTGTACCAGGCTACCTAAAATTCAAACATTGATTGATGGATTGAAAGATTGATAGGAAGTTCTTAGATGTTTTGTGTTGTGTCTTTGGTTTGTTTGATTTTGTTTTCATTTTCTCCATTTATTCTTTACTTAATCTTTTTGAACTGTATGTAAAAAATGCGAATAAAATGTAATTTCAAAAGAAAGAAAGATTGATATTAAAATCAGCTGCATTTTTTGTACAGACTCTCTCTCTGTGACTTGGCTGGATCAGAACGATGCCATAAAGCACAAACCTTTGGAGACAGACTGAAAGAAGCAGGCAATATTAATAATTCTCTTCTTATTCTTGGAAAATGCATTGCAGCTCTAAAGCAAAATCAAAACCCTAAGTAAGTGACAAAAGTAAATCTTCACATCAGTTTCACATAAAACTATTTAGTCTAACCTATTGTTACACAACATTTATGTTCCCCAAGAAGCACGGTGTCTGTTTCATTGGGTAAAAGTGCTGAAAACATATTCTAACATTATTATTTTCGTTTTTTTGTATGCACGCTTTTTATGAGGCAGCCACATTATGTTGTCCTCCAGTCATTCACAGCCTGCATTTTCTCTGTGCTGCTTATGCCATTTCTCTGTTTTCAAAAAATCTGTGTGGTTTTTTTTAATCAGAAGTAAGGAAAAGTAACACAGCCTTCATAGATACAGACAGTGCTTTTTTTCTTTAAAAAATGTGTAGGGGCACTCTCATTTTCCTACTCATATTGAAATACTGCCCCTCAATGAGGCCAAACTTAGATTCACAAAATGTTTAGGGGCATGTGTACTCCTGCGTCCCCCCAGAAAAAAAGCACTGGGCATAGATGCCGTTAGCACACCATTTCTGTCTTTGGGGGTTTTGACAGGGGCAAAACATATTAGGAAAATCAGCCTAGTGCTTCTCAGCAGGCATTCACTATGACCCTTGCTTTTTTATGACTCCATTTTGTTTTGTTTTAATCTTTATTTTAGTTATTGCTAAATGATTTTCATAGCTATAATTATATATTAAATGAAAGCGGTATAGTGCTGTAACACCATAATGCTATAGCATTATAGTACTACAGTCATACCTTGGAAGTTGAACAGAATCCATTCTGGAAGTCTGTTCGACTTTTAAAATGTTTGAAAACCAAATCGTGGCTTCTGATTGGCTGCAGGAAGCTCCTGCAGCCAGCCAGAAGCCACGGAAGCCCCATTGGACGTTCGGCTTCCAAAAATAGTTCGCAAACTGGAACAGTCGCTTCCAGGTTTGCAACATTCAGGAGCCAAAACTTTTTGGGAAATAAGCTGTTCAAAAACCAAAGTACAACTGTATAGCATTTTTGCAATATAGTGTTATAGCACTGTTCTTCTCTTTAGTTTTAAAAAGAAAAGTAGATGGAATAGTCTGTTGGCAGTAATTAGAATGAATGAATGAATATGGGACCAGTCTGTTGAATGTGAAAACAGCTATGTCCTAATAAGTACTTGTTCTGCAGATAAAGGGCAGATAGCAATCACACATGTCTGAATCCATGCTTGCTTTTACAAATCATACTCATGTTGAAATTAATGTTAATACAACTTTCCCTTAAGATTAAGGCCAGCATACATTCCCTTCAGAGAGAGTAAGCTGACCCGCCTGTTCCAGCCATTCTTCTGTGGTAAAGGCAAAGCTTGCATGATTGTCAATATTAACCAGTGTGCTTCTACCTATGATGAGACATTGCATGTCATGAAGTTTTCTGCTGTAGCGAAGCAAGTAAGTAAAAGGCTGTGCCCTCCACAACATACCCCAAGCACCATTACCTTGTTTTTCCTGGGTGAATACTACTACTAGTGATAAATAATAATAATAATAATAATAATAATAATAATAATAATAATAATAATTTATTTATTATTTATACCCCTCCCATCTGGCTGGGTTTCACCAGCTACTCTGGGTGGCTCCCAACAGAATATTAAAAATACAATAAAAAATCAAACATTAAAAACTTCCCTAAACAGGGCTGCTTTCAGATGTTTTCTAAAAGTCTGATAGTTCTTTATTTCCTTGACAGCTGAAGGGAGGGTGTTCCACAGGGTGGGCACCACTACTGAGAAGGCCCTCTGCCTGGTTTCCTGTAAGCTCACTTCTCATAGTGGGGGAACCGCCAGAAGGCCCTTGGAGCTGGACCTCAGTGTCCGGGCTGAACCATGGGGGTGGAGACAACCGTTTGAAAATTATCTTCTTTATGAGCCAATGCTTCCTGGCTGAGGTGTCTCCATGCCAAGTAGCCTGTAGGATCCTGACCTCTTTACTAGGAACACTTACTTGCTTGGGCCATCTAACTGTAATGCACGGCAACATAAAAAAATGTAGCAGCTAGTCTTACAACCTCAAATGTAACATGCCTGATATATATCAAGACTCTCATGTCTTCTGTCGATGTTCTGAGTCTTCAGCTCACAGCAGCAAATATGTGTGCGTGGTGTTTTTGTAGTTTTAAGGCAGCCCTGTTTCGGGAAGCTGTTAATGTGTGACATTTTAATGCCTTTTTAATCTTTGTTGGAAGCTGCTCAGAGTGGCTGGGGAAACCCAGCCAGGTGGGCGGAGTACAAATAATAAATCGTTGTTGTTGTTGCTGTTGTTGCTGTTGTTGCTGTTGTTGTTGTTATTATTATTATTATTATTATTATTTTATTATTATTATTGGCATACCACCCACTCATATAAAATACCAGGGTTGTATACAACAGCGTATACAACTGCAATAAAATATAATATACCATAAAACATCACAAAATAATTGTAAGTGTAATTGGCTCATCTTGGAAAAAAATGTTAAAACAATTGAATGGGCCTGTTTGGCTTCAAGAGGAGTCTGAAAGTTAGCAGGGAGGCTGCTTGCCAAATGGCTACTGCTGGTGTGTTCCACAGCATGGAGCCAATGACACTAAATGCCTGGCTTATAGTTGGAGCTGGCCAGGCTTTTAAAACACAGGCAGGAACTATAGGACTCCACTGGATGATCCCAGAGACCGAGTTGGGATAAAATGACTCAAGGTATCCTGAACCCGAGTTGTACAGGGCTTGGCATATTAATACAGGGACACGGAACTTGGCCCAGTAACCTATGAGCAGCCAGTGCAGACATTTTAGCAGGGATGCTTTATGTTGTTGGCTGACTGTACACATCAGCCACCTAGCTGCTGCATTTTGCATTTGTTGGAGCTTTCAGACTCAGAAAGGAGGATAGAGGGGTGGAGAGTCCAAATTTAAGAGCCAAAAGAGCATACCTTACTGCTCTCTGACTCTTAAATCTAAACCTTACCTCCTCTTTGTGTAAATGGAGAAAACATGCATTTTAGAAGGCTTCAGCAAAAGCACGCATATGATTGAATTCTATCTGTGTACAGTGGTGCCCTGCAAGACGAATGCCTCGCAAGACGGAAAACCCGCTAGACGAAAGGGTTTTCCGTTTTTGAGTTGCTTCGCAAGACGAATTTCCCTATGGGCTTGCTTCGCAAGACGAAACGTCTTGCTAGTCTTGCGATTCCCCCCCCCCCGCTTTCCCCCCCTTTTTCTAAGCCGCTAAGCCGCTAATAGCCTTTTAGCAGCTAAGTCGCTAAGCCTTTAATAGCCGCTAAACTGCTAATAGGGTTGCTTCGCAAGACGAAAAAACCGCTAGACGAAGAGAATCGCGGAACGGATTCTTTTCGTCTTGTGAGGCACCACTGTATATGAGCTGCAGTGTAAACTGTGAACAGATATGCCATGACAAATGCATTTAAAGCTTTGTTCCTTAGACAACTGAACTTTTCAACCTTGCTTCTCAATTATAATCATTGCAGTGTCCTTCCCAAAGTTCTCAAAATTCCCTTTGTGGCCTTCCAGGGCAAATAACACAAAACTACAGTTTATTGTGAAATTGTGCTCTTATTTGTAATTTAAACCACTGACACAGTATTATTTTTCAGGTTATTCAAACATTCCAGCACAAAATATTTGATTATTTTCCCAAAAAATATATTGGAAGGGACGATAGGCCTACAGTGCACTTTGATGACATATCTGCAGAGCAACTTCCAGAGGATTCTTGTATCTCCTCTGAAGAGGAAATAGATATAACTATTATGAACCATGAGGTAATGTTTAAAACTGTTTTCAGACGATGTGGTGCATGCTTACTCAGTAGGATTTAAATCATCTTAATAGTGTTAAAAATCAATGGAGTGATTCTTAAATCAATATAATACTTTGTTTGGACTGTTTTTAGTTGTGTTACCTGGCCTAAATCCTTAACAGACTGTAGCGGTTAGGGACGGGGAAGAATTTTCAGTTTGCATTTAAAGCTGAATTTATCAAATCCACACTTTCTGAAACAAAATGAGAACTAAAACACAGTCCTTCAGTTTTTCCACTTATCTCAATTTTTTGATGCGGTTCTCCAAACAAACAAGGTTTTACAGATTTCTGCAAAAATATGGAGAACTAAATTTAAGATTGGAAAAATGAGAAACTGAGAGAACCATAACTGACAGTTCCTTCCATCCCTAGTAGCAGAAAGAAAACACTAAGTATTTTCCCAGTTGTGTAATGGGTTTCTTAGCCCTACCAACCAGCATGTGACCCTTGGCTGATTACCCCTTAGGGCAATGTTCCCCAACCTTGTGCCCTCCAGATGCTTGGACTACAAGTCTGTGCTGGCTGGGGCTGATTGGAGGCATAGTCTAAAACATCTGGAGAGCACAAGGTTGGGGAAGGGAAGCCCTTGACAAGATGGGGGGGAATGGTCTCCCAGTTCTACTCTAATGAATGGCATATGTTAGCTCAGGCACCGCATCCTGTCTTCTGCTCCTTGATTCCATGTTCTTAATTTGACTTCATTCCTGCAGGATCTCTTGAAAATGACAGAGATCTTGAAGAGCAAGCTGATTGCAGAGAGGCAAGGCAAGCTGCTCCTTGAGGTGCAAATACGCAAGGAGATGGCTGAAGCAATGTTTCAGCAACTGATGGAAACAGAAGAAGCCTGGAGGTGAGCCTTAAGATTTTGTAGCTGTGAGGAACTGAAAGGCCCCAGGCACCCACCACTCCAAGCATGGCTTAGCACATCATCAGTTCTAGAATAAGGCATCATATTTACGGATGCCTTATTCTAGGACAGACCACTGATGTACCATGATCTTTTGTTTTGTGTTGCATGCTGGACTATTTCAAAGCAGTTGGTTTGAAAATGCCTTGCTTTTCCAAATATTTGTGTAATAGCTTTCTAGCAACCATTTAAATATATTCTGTGATAAAATCCAAGTGTTAGAGACATCTGCTACTGTCCAAAGTCCTCTTAGCTAAAATGGTTTTGTACTACTATACTTGTATGGAACCAAGAAAATGTGTCTTGCACAATACAGTGGATGGCCAATATAAGAAATTCTATTAGCCGCCTTTCAGTTTAATTCAATGTTTATATCAGGCCAACAGCAACGGGACTGTACTACTAGAGCGATAGGATATAATAACAATAATAAATTGTGGGTTTAATTCTGTTGAAAATGGTTGGCATCCACATTTCTAGTTACTTTCTGAATAGAAATCTGTGTTTCACTGTTCGATCCAGTGCACGTTTACTAGGAAGTAAGGTATATTGTAGTAAATTAATTTTACTTCTTACTATGTAATAAAATTATAAGCCTGTCTTCATGCTGCAGTTCACGTGACCACAGCAACTCCAGCATGATGGCAGACCAGCAGGCAGATGGCCCAGGCAAGCTGTTTAAAGGAGATCCGGAGGAACTTCAGAGAGTAATTTTGCAAACTGCTCTCTGAAGTGTTCCTACCCTCCTTTAAAGTGGGAGGGGGTGAGCTATAAGGAAAGGGAGGTGGCATAGCTGTGAGGGAAGGCTTGGGCAGCCTGTGAGGGCATAGGCAAGGAGGGAGGGGTAAAGGGAGGAGGGGTTGCCTAGATGTCAGTTACTATGAGGTTAGTCCTTATTTGTACAGGAAACCTCCAGGAAACATGCATGGGACATAATTTGTGATTTCTAGCTATGGGTTGGAACTGGATGGAGTTCTTCCCGTTAAATGAAATGAGGGCTTCTATATAATAGAAATGAGATAGGAGACATATTTTGACAATTCCTCTGTGCTACTGCTCAGAGGAAAGATCTTCTGACCTCAGGTGCAGGTTAGGGAAAGGGTGCTGGGATTGGAGACGGATGCATTTTGTACCCACCCCTATGTAGGCTTGTTAATTGAATCATTAGTATAGATAATTAGTAATTAAAAGTATTTTGTCTGTCTCTCATTGCTAATACTATCCAGTAAACGCTTAGAAGATCTGAAAGAAAGGTATGAAGAAAAAATGGAGAGTAAATTTGAAATGTACAAGGAGGCCATAAAGAAGCACGCATACATGTGTGCAATGGATCAAATTGAAAACCACTATGTGCCAATAGAGGAGTTCATTGCTGAACAAGCAAAGGTTGAGGTACTTATTCTTTAAAACTTGTTATCTTTGTCCATTGTACATGTTGGCATTCTTTCCAAGGCATCTGCAGGAATTCTATTAAAAGGTTAAGTTGTTAAATGAAAGCTCTGAAAAGGTAGGGGTTATATTGGGTGGCTTTTTTGTGGGAGAGAGTGATGTTAGTTAATCCTCATGAGTTTGGATGTGCCTGTGTATTTTGAAATGTTGTGTGCCCCCAAAATATTTTGACAGGTGTCAGCCAAAAGTACATTGTCTGGTGATATACCAATAAAGTTTTAGACATGAAAGGGTTCCTAAATATATTGAATGCAGAAAATATTAGACCAAGGTGGGATGTGACACAAATATGTTTGTTTTCCAAAGTGCATCATATTGGATAGGGAAATAGGTGCTAACAGTTATCTTAATTGTTGCTTAAAGTTATGGGCGGGGGGTGGGGGGGGGGGAAGAACAGCTAAGCTTTTTTTTTTTGAAAGCACATGCTGTTACTACAATAAAATGTACCATTTGAGTAAATTATTATGGTTCAAAACTATTATAATTCATCTTGTTGCTCAGGACAGAGAAATGAAAATACTAGAGTTGAAAGCAAAACTTGGTAAACTCAATACCTTGCCTTCAGAAAGTCCTAATATAGACTCTGCAGAAGGGAACATTGATCCAGGTAAGCAACCTGCATTCGTGAGCTTAAGTTTTCCCCCCTGAAAAGTGGTCCAAATATTCTTAACCTTGTTTTGCTTCACAGATCTTAAATGCAATGCTTCAGATGCTTCGCAGGGACAATGTGATGAGAGAGACAAGGTAACTTCCTGATTCCTTCCATGGTCCCTCCCAATTCTCTGCTTCATTATCAAAATATTTCTTAGAGCTCTTTGATTAAGGGCTGGTAAAATAAGTAAGGTGGGGATGGGGAACCTGTGGTGCTTCGGTTGTTGCTGGACCATAACTCCCACAATTCCTGACCAGTGGATGGGGCTGATGGGAGTTGGGAGTCCAACAGTATCAGGGTTGGGGGCTACCGGATTCCTAAACCTTGACCCTACAATAGAGCAAAATCATGGCCAGTCAAAGGTTGCAGCAGAGTTACACCAACATGACTCTCCCTTTAATCACTAATTGTAACAAATAAGATTGTTTTGCAGCAAATAAGATCCTTGAACTTAAAAATAGAGAAATTAAATGAAATGTTGCAAGACACCAATGAACTCTACAGACAAGCAATGGAAGAAAATAATAGACTTAAGCAAGTGATGATGCATAAGGTTGGTTACATGGCTACTAAAGCTGCATTTGACTGTTCTCTCTCTCTCTCAGCTATTTCTCCTGCTTATGACTGCTATACCTGTTAGTCTTAACCTCCTGCATGACTTGAAACTGTCTATATTTCAAATTTATCAGGATAAGAAGATTAACTTGAAAATGCAGTTTTGTGCTCTCTTCCTATTCAAGCTTTTGGTGAGCAAATATAGAAAATATGAGGTCTTACCATGCATTTCATTATATTTGAAGTAGATTGCTGTACATACCAGCTAAGCAACAGAGGTATTGTCTTGACTGAGAACTGGCGATTTCAAGATGGCCTCTAACCTATTAGAAAACGTTTAACTACGTATTCATTTTGGCTGCTCACCTTCAGAGGATGCCAGTGAGATATATTAAAATCAGTAAATGCCAGGACTCATTCTACCTCTAATGCATCCTTCCATGGCTTAACAGGAAGAAGTCAAGGGTCTTCAAAACCGGGCTAAGCGTGGCAATGAGCTTGAAGCCACAGTGTCTCTTCTACAAGAGGAGCTACGTGAAAGCAAAAAACTCCTAAGCACAGATTCGAAGCATCAGAAATCCAAGAAGGGCTTCTTTGCAAATCTGAAACATACCCTAGCAGATGTTCCTAAAACACTCGGTGACAAAGACTCAGAAAAACCTGAGGCATCTTCTACAAGCTCTCACAAGTGACCTCAGCAACACGCAAAGTAAGAGAGTAATTTGGATCCTTCTTGGGGAGGGTTTAATGCAGCTACTGAATTAGCACAGGTACTGAATTTGTGGTTAATCAGAGAAGGCAAAAACACTGGAGGCAATTTCTACTTTGAAAATAAAATGCTTTGCTGAACATAAAGTTAAGTTAACATATCAGCATGGCTTAAGTGTGGCCTCAGATGATCTTGTTGCTGTATAGTGCTACTATCTGCATCAATAATGCCAGAACACATTAAACACACCATTGCTTATGTTTTTCTTGTACTAGGATATATTTTGGAAGTTCCCTTGTTTTAAGAAATATACTTAATGTCACAATATCCATTATCTCAGCTTCAGGACCATTGTAAAAATGTGTAGAATGAAGCTACATGAATTCTGTGATTGAATTGCTTTCCTTGTATGAAGAAATTGGATGGAAATGTGTAAAGCAGCCATTTTATACATTTGCTAATAAAAATGTTTACCAATATTTGACAAGCAGCAGCGAATGAACTAAACACAATTGTCTACGGAAGCATAGACTTAATATAGTTGCTGCCATATACTGTGCTTGTCTCCTTATCATGGGATAACAACTTAGAAAATACTCAAAATCTGCCAGGTTTGAAATTTCAAGAATGCTTATTTATTAAAATCACAATAAAATGAAAACAGTATTTACAGGTTGACAGCCTGGTTGCCAGTTTGTCAACTGGATTCCTTCATTTAAAAAGAGTAAATATGTGTACTACAAAAATATTGGTTTGTGCAACTGAACATAGTTAGAATCACAATGTTCCTATAGTAACCAAGTTGTGAATAAGTATTTTGGAAAAGTCTCAGCATGATAGAGAAAAAACAACCCTTTTGGAGAAAGCTGAGGCACAGAGTAGTGAGATCGCATCCTGTTCATAACTTCAGTCCAATCCTGACTTTATACAACTAGTGCCCTTAAACCTGATTTTCAAGTGTCTCCCCACCCCCACCCCCGCATCCTACTTACGTAATATGTGCAACAAATTGTATAGACTTTGGTTATAATAGTAGCTGGCTGTACTTTCCAATGGGAATGTTGTGTTAGTTGTGCTTTTTAAATTTAAACATTAAGTGCTGCCTTTAAAAAGGGCAGCTTTATGAGCCACACTGGTAGAAAGGTTTCTGCCGTGACTAGGTTACACTTCATTTAATCCCTATCAGATTCCTACTTGAAAACAAACTATAAAGCCATATACAATATACCTTTAGATCATCAGGTATAAATGTACTGCATTTCAGATTCTACAGGTAGGTCCTTTGAAGGTAGGTAATGTGAGCCAGAAAGACAGTTTCTTGCTTAAAATCATGGTTAGCTCCTGGGGGTTGGGGGGAACCACTCTATTATGATGTCTCGTTCACTTCATTGCAACTGTGCCAATTCCACCTTACTCTTTACATAAGTATAGAAACTACAGCAGCTTTTACTGTTTAAGCCCCTTCATCCAATCCACTTTTACAAGGCAAAACACATAAAAAGCAATTGCAGCAGGCTGCTAGAATGAGCTCCTCAGTGGTGACCAGGGAAGAGGTGAGTGGGCAAACTGGTTAAACATTTTGTCTGCCACTGTTAATTCCGTCAAAGTTGTCTCTCCAAGCTAGTTTCCAATTTAAGAAAGATGCCATTCCTGTGTTTTCTACGCTGCAGGTGGGTAAGCCATTCCAAAAGATGCAATTCTGAGCAAATAAATGATGGCTCTACAGTCCTCCCTCCTCCCCTCGCACAGCCTCAAAAGCTTTTCAGATAAAATAAACGGGTGGCAAGAGCTCATGCATCACTATAGCATATAGATGGGCCCTAAAACAGACCTTTTTTTTTTTTTTTAGATGCATGTCATGACTGGAACATGTGGGGCTAAGTTCTGGTTGCTGTTATGAACTGTTGTTGTTGCTGCTGCTGTTTCTCTTCATTACATTTGCAGCTGTCTCCAGTTTGATTTTGATCTTCTGGTGGGTCAAAAGAATCTGGGTACTTAAGAAAAATAGAAAGAAAGTGCCAGCAACAGAGGACATTAAAGCCTTAAGCTGGATAGTGGTCACCTGCAACGTTTTCTTGAGCTTCAGTTTCAGGATCCACAAGCAGTTAGGATATCCTAATGCATAAAAGTAACTGGCGCAACCACAATGTCCCATTAAGAGGTTCACACCAATTTGGAGGCAGGAGCTCCTCCTCGTTCCTGTTACGGCTGCTGCTGATATTGTCCTTCTGTAGCAGTGTAGAAGTCATCAAGGACACTCTGTAAATATTCAAAAGTGGGTCTCTCTTCTGCTTTATCTTTCCAGCATGTTTTCATAATATCATAGAGCTCAGCTGGACAGGCCTCCATGCGTGGCATGCGATACCCACGTTGAAGAGCTATCATGACATCAGAATTACTCATCCCTGAAACAATAAAAAAACATATTTCTTCCACTAGTAAATTTGGCTATGTCAGTCTAAAAAAAACCCCCCAAACAATCCTAAACCTTCCTCCACCCCTGCATTTCTAATACTTATATCAAATTCATTCATTGAATAGTCAAGCTTTTGTTACTGGAGAAAGTCAATTGTAGGAAATTAAGATAATTTATGGAGTCAGCTCCAATGAAGTACTGCAGTGGGACTTACTTCTGAGTAAACATGTATTTGATTGCACTGTAAACTGAATGTCAGCTGATCCAAAGCCTCCCTACACTACACCCTGGTAGGATACATCAGAACCCACTCTCTGATGTCAGAGAGGAAAACCTTAGGTTGGATCTCCATACCTGCTGCCACAAAACCTCAAGATGCCCTTGTCCTCCAATGCCAGAGCTCCAATGTGGCTAGGTTAAAAAGTGGGTGGTATCAAAGAGGGTGCTGGGCAGCTAGGACCCAAAGATTACCTAGCAGAAAGCCAAACTGGTCACCTGTGTTCTCACAGACTGTACGTTTGCATTTTGGCCTTTCAGTGACCTTCCCTAGAGAGGTAATCACCTGCAAGGGCCATTTCATCAGCAGCAGACAATCTTATCTGAGATCTGCACAATTTCCCCCCAAAGGTACTAAGGATCTGTAGTTCATCCCCAGAGTTTCATCACCTGTAACATTCGGCTCTGACTCCAGGGCCTGCTTTCAGCTTTCCACTCCAGTTATGATACAGTGGTACCTCGGTTTAAGAACGATTCGGTTTACAACGATCTGGAAATAGTGACCCAGTTTGAGAACTTTACTGCGGGAGGCAGTGGAAGACAGGAGTGCCTGGTGTGCTCTGGTCCATGGGGTCACGAAGAGTCGGACACGACTAAATGACTCAACAACAAAGAACGGAATCCGAACAGTGGAAGGACACCGGCGGCGGGAGGCCTCATTAGGGAAAGCGTGCCTCGGTTTAATAACGTTTTCGGTTTAAGAATGGACTTCCGGAACGGATTAAGTTCATAAACCAAGTTACCACTGTACAGCAAACACAAAGCAAAGACTATCATCGCACAACGTGCTGCTGTTGCTGCAGAATATGTTTCTTACATTGAATGAAGCCAAGGCATTCATTCATTAATTCATTTTTTAAAAAATGCTGCAGGGAGGGCAAGGACTCGCATGGTTTCAACCCACATTCCTCCTGTAACAGAGTACTTTGAAGACACTTTCTTAAGTACAGCAACCAATACACATTTTCTAATTATCAAAATGTCTCTTGTTGCATGTTTGCACCTATTCTATTAACTCTGGTACCTGTATAAACTGAGGGCAAATAAGCAGTAAATAAAAAGTGCATACCTGGATAAGGAATTTTCCCATAAGTAATTATTTCATACAGAAGCACTCCAAAGGACCACACATCAGACTTAATAGTAAATGAGCCAAAATTAATGGCTTCTGGTGCTGTCCATTTGATAGGGAATTTTGCACCTACAGAGAGGAAAACAACAGCAGTGTTTTAAATCTAGTTTCATTCATGTAACCATTAAAAACTATTCGTAAGGTGATTCAGATGGTGATTCATAAGGGAAAAGTGACTGGAAAATTGGAAGTGACAATGAAGATTCTTCAATAGTATGGAAAATAAACTCTGACAAAATGTTGAAGGAACTGGTGTTCAGCCTGGGAAGGAAGACTGGGGTGGGGGGAAAACAAATTTGCACTCTTCAAATACCTGAAGAGTTGTTCTCTGCTGCCCCAGAGGCTGTAAGTTACTGAAGAGTAGATTTTGGTTTAATGTTAGGAGAACCTTCTTGGTTTCAAGATCAATGGAACTAATTGCCTTGAAGGCTGCCCCTCAATGGACATCTGCAACAGACACTGTTCTGGAGGTCTTAAAGCCATCTTCTGGAGATGTTCTAGCTCTGGATTTCCTGCATCACGCAAGGGGTTAGCCCCTATGGCCTACAAGGCTTCCTCCAATTCTATGATTTTACGACAGGAGCCAGTGAGAAAAATGTGGAGGTCTGCTATGTCTCTCTGTAAAAATGCAAGTGCAAACCAAGTAGCAAGGTAGGAAATCCCAGGGCCAGACAGCAGAGATAGAACAGTGTGTGTTGACATTTAGATATTTCTAGTGAAACAAGTGGCTATTAACAGAATTATTCTTATAGGACTTAAAATTATAATATGATACAAACCTTCCCTGGCTGTATATTCATTATCTTCAATTACTCTAGCAAGTCCAAAATCAGCAATTTTGCACATTAGAGACTCTGAAACGAGAACATTAGCTGCTCTCAGATCACGATGGATGTAGTTTTTTCTTTCTATATATGCCATCCCTTCTGCAATCTGCAACAACAAATAAAATATATTTAACTTTTGTACTGTTCTTTTTTGTAAGCACTTTTATACACACACAATATTTGTAAACAATCAGGGAAACTCCTTTTTTAACATATCATTTTTACACATTAGCCATGATATGCACAGCCTCCAGTATTAAAAAAAATGAAAATATGGGTACACTTGAGTACTGATAACACACCTTTGCTTACATTAAATATCATTCATTGCTCAATGATAGATTGTATCTATAAATGGAGGGGAGAGGAGGGAAATGGGGAGTGGGTTGGTCAACATTCATAGGTTTTCCTCATTTTCAATTTACAGAAGTGCCATAAAGTACCTTTACATACAGCCAAGGGCAGCATTTGATATAGGCTTGCCATATGGTTTGTTAACCATTTAGGCTTTTTCTTGTGCAATGGAACATTCCCCTTGTGGGTTCCTTAAATCTGTTCAGAGGTGCACACAGCGGGGGGAAAGGGAGCAATTTCTGTTGTGCTACTCCTTGTGTTGTGTTAATCCTTGTGCTAGCACAAATATTTAGCTTTTTATGAATCAGCTCCCATCTACAAATATGCTTTGCTTGAAATTATTATTATTAATAATAATATTTCCAGCTCCTTTCCCCTCCCTTCCCTGCAGCTCACTCACACCCCAAGTTGATGGCAGGTTGCCTCTCTTCTTTCTCTGTCGCACCTCAGGGTAGGAGCAGAGGACTGTGTAGGACAGGGGTTGCCAAGTTTTTAAGGCCAGTGAGAACATTTGGAATTTTGAGAAATGGCCGTGAGTGCCAATCACAAAATGGCTACCATGGTGCATGTCACATAACACAAAATGGTGGCCACAGCCAAAAGAGAAGAGGCAGGAACACAAAATGGTTCAGGCATGCCTCCCCGCAATTGCATTGCGGATTTCTGAGGTGATGGTTACTGAAACCTATCCTGGGCACCATCAAAGGCACTGGTGGGCATGGAGACACCCAGTTGACAACTCTTGGTGTAATGTAATGTCTCTGCCTGGCAAGGTAAAGATGTCAGAAGACAGACAACACAGCTCAGGTAATAGTTGCCCCTCTTCTGTTCCTCAACTTCTAGTACTTCTGTCAGGGTGCAGCCAATTCTGTCCCTTTGTAACACAGTTCCAGAACATACCACCTGTCTCTTTGTTATGATACAAACATAGGGGTCCCTAATCCAGAGAGACCAGGACAGATGCAGACTGGAAAAGCTACTAATCATTCTTTTTCAGGGCTGCATTAGCTAAAAGTTTTCAGCTCAGTTCCCAGCTATATATTTATTTTATATTTTCTAAAACAATGCAACATGTAAAAGGTATCAGTTCCTAGTTTTGTTGAGCAACTTTGTCAACACGCAGCCTAACCAAGCCTGATGAGCAACTCACTTTTGTCTTAAGTTTTCACACGCAAACCAGATTTCATTCTTTTTAAAGTCAGTTGGACTTATTTGGCTTAAATAGTTTTGGCTGTTCAAGGGACTGCAGAACTATTAATAGATACCATAAATGTCTGCACACTCTTTAAAATGTCTCGGGTACCAGTCCTGTTGCAATATGCAGATCAGCATCTATTTAAAAAAAGGAACTGCACACTCGCTTTGTTCCTCTTTTTGTGGGTCAGGCAATGGAAAAATACCCATGGTGGTACTTCCCACCGCACTGTCACAAGTGCTGAACACAGTTTTTGTGAAGAGAAATATTGCACAAAAGCTAAGCCCTTGAAGAGCACCAGCAGTTTCTCTCTGGTGCAGAAGGCTCAGAAAGTAGGGCTTCTTGTAACCAGAGGATGTAGCTACTCCCTTAGAGGCAAATATTTCCCGTCCCCAGGATCTGTTGTTGTTGATAAGATAGCCTGTGATAAGAAGCCTGTTGACTGAAGGGATTTATAAAGACAGGTCACTTTTAAAAAAGAAGAAGAGATGAAATGGGGGCACAAAAGGCTGGATTGGACAAACAAACCCATTACAGATTGGAAGAGCATTGAAGACCTCAATAAAGTTGGTACAAATAATGCCAGGAGGAGAAAAATGAAGGATCATGCTTCCTGACACCAAGCATAGATTGGCCCTTGTGCAAAGGATTTGTACCTTGCAGATATTTCTCCCCCTGCAAGGAAACAATTATTGTATTGTATCCTGGAGAGAGAGAAAATGAACAAGTAGATGAGCTGACTGCAGCAAATTTAGACCAAATTTCAGTCCTTGGGTGGGTCTAGAGAAGAGGAAGCAGCAGTGGGAACTTCCAAGGTATGGCCAAAGACTTCTTGTTATTTTAAAAGGCCTCTCTAGGTCCCTTCACTTCCCTTCCCTTCTCACCAACCAACTAACCAAAATCCCAGTTACAGCATGACTCTTTGACATAGGCAACAGAGTGCAGCACACAGGTGCAAACCCTGAGCAGATAAATTTGGAACTTAAACTCAAGGGAAGCATGTGGTCTGCTACCCGTGAGGAGGGATTAGAGAAGGTGTGTCATCAGCACCTTTCCAGTCCATTTTAGGAAGCCGCCCACCCCTGGCCACAAAATCACATTTTAACTGTGAAGCAGACTTGCTCCTTCACAATGGAAAAGTTTGCTTGAATGGCTGGATTGGTTTCAGGCAAACGGGGCTAATTCCAAGGTTGTGTGGGGTCCCTGAGCAAAGCAGTCTTGGGTACGTCCCCTCCTTTTGCTGGTGGCAGTGCTATAAACACAGCCAGATGGCTGGATTAGCCACCATTTTAATTTCCCACAATGCCCCCAGAGTGTTGTGACATTGAAAGCACTGTGGAAATTAAAATGGCAGTTAGACTCCGCCATCTGGCACAGCTCAGAGTAGCAGGCCAGAAAAAAGTTAAGGGGGGTTGAAGCAGGCATCGTCACTGAGCTCGGTCCAGGTGCCAGGTTCCTGACAGTTGCTTAAGGGTGTCAGATGCTGATGCCAGCTCCACCGGCAAGCACCAGTGGCCAGAGAGACAAGCCATTTCTTTTGCCTGGGGCTGATGGGAGTTGTAGTCCATACCATTTGATTCAGTAAAGGCTGGCATATTGGGAGAGTATGAAGGCCTTCTTTTGCACGTACACTGGAAGGGAGATATGAGCATATGAAACTGCCAAGTATTGGCCTATTTAGTATTGTCTACCATGATTGGCAAGCCCTTCCCAGGGTTTCTTTCTCAGTCCTATCTGGAGATGCTGGGATTGAACCTAGGACCTTCTGCACCCAAAGCATGCCCTCTACCTCTGAGTTCTGGTCTCCTTTCCAATTGACTCATGGTCACATACTTTATCTACTCCACATGTCCAAGAAGTTCAGGTACATAGTTTACAATTTAGTGCAGGAAAAAAAATATTTAAGATTCCCTTTCCATGCCAGATATGACCCCCCCCACCCCCACCCCCCAGACGTTTAATGGCTAGCAATGCATTCCAGGTGTTCCCCAAGAATGAACTTCTAAACACAACTTGCAATCCTAATGGATGGTTCTATCACTACTCCTGAACCAATGATGTTCAGTGCTGTAAGATTAGGGTAACTGCATATGGTAACTTGCATCAGAGAAAATAAAAATGCTTCTGTTGGAAATGCTCCTGGTGCCCTATAGAGTGATCTAATATAGCATATTTATTTTTCTTATATTTAGTAATCAGAGCTTAAAAAAATTAAAACTACCAGGCATGCTCAATATTTATTCACAGTCTGAATCTATTATATGAAATGAAAATTTCCATGAGGAAAAATACTATTTTAAACCATGTCTGGGCCGTGTTTGAAGCTAAAACTCTCAAGTTCTATATCACACTGTTTCAAAACTGTGTTATTGTGAAGCCACTTGTGTGTTTTAAAACAGAAATGTGGAATATACAAGTGTTAGTAAAGAAATCACCACGAAAAAGAAAGCAACTGTAACACATTCTGAAGACAGATATTAATCGTTGCTAGTATGGCATGTGACATAGATAAAGATGTTGATATGAGGCGTCTGTTACTATTACAACCATTTTCAGCCAGACTGAGGCCAACTTTTGCAACAGGAAATTAAGGTCATGTTCAAAGGATATTTCGTACAGGACATGTTGCTCTGTAGTGTTGTGCCCTCTGGTAAATATTGATTTAACAGGATTTAAATGTTTTTGTTTAAAATCTACCCAAGCACTGTGGGCCCTTCTCCACATAGACTTTTTCTTTTCATTGCCATTGTTTTGAAGATGAGCAATGAATAAAACATAGTATATTCCAACCAGCTGCTATTTGTTCTAAAGAGAATGAAAGCCATTTGCAAAAATAAGGAAGACGAAACCAAGAGCAAGCTATTGTGCAACCTTCACCAGAATGCAACGTGCTTGCTCTGACTCTCATCTGACTTGCCATCCCTGCTTCTGTCTCTGGCCACATCCACACCAGCCATTTAAAGCACCATTCTACTACTTTAGACAAACGGTAGTTTGTTAAGGATGCTGGGAGTTGTTAGGAGACCCCTATTCCTTTCATGGTGCTACAACTCCCAGAGTGCTTAAACAATCAATTCCTCTTTCTGAGAATTGTAGGTCTGTAAAAGGGAATAGGAGGTTCCTAACAATCCTCATATCCCTTAACAAACTACGGTTTTCAGGATGTTGTGGTGGAAGCCATGACTATTTAAAGTGGTATAATAGTGCTTTAATTGCATGGTGCAGATGAAGCCACTCCATAGTCATGGGGTCTGTTTCTACAGGGACTTTTGTAGCTCCTTTTACTGCTTTGGGGAAAATAAGGGTGCAAGTTACTTGGAAGCACTCTCTAAACTGATGGAAGGGACTACGAACACCATTCTGCGTGGGTTCATGCTCTGTGATATGTCTTCCAATGTTTGTGGAATTTTGGAGCCTGCTACAGCTTCACACAGCTCCAAGCACCAGCAAGGCGATCCAGGATGCTTTGAGCCAGTGGATGCCCATCCCTTGCAACGTGTCACTTCTGAATAAGGTGCAATACTTCTGAATTTGCTGCACACTCTTTGGGGCTACCCATCATTGACAGGAAGTAGTATCTGTCACTGGAAGTTTCATTCACTCCCATTTCTTCCTGGTTAGGAGCAATCCTTATCAGAGGTTGTACATCAGCCTCTTAGACACCCCTGCCACCGTACTAAGCCAGTGCTACACCTTGACCCGAGCAACATTCATTGTATTCTCCTTGGCAGTAGCAAGCAGCAATTTATTTTACTAAACACAATGACAGCCTTCTTCCAGACAGCACAAGAATAATCTCTTTCTTCTCTTGCCAATTCCCCCACTAATTAGAATATTTGCAAATATTCCATGACATCACAGCAACTCAGGCAACATTTGGAGAGACAAACAGGCAGCAGCCCTCTAAATACAATTAATTACACTTTCGTAACTAAGCAAAGTTTACACAGTAAAGGTAGCATTGTACATAAACTGCAGTTAGGGCTACCTTTACACACCTAGGGTCAGGATGAGGCCAGTTACATCTCCCCATGCTGTGCACTGGGGTAGCTATATTTATATAGTTTAACCCAGGCACATCATTCTATTATTCCACCTATAGTTGACCTGCCACTTCCTCCTCAAAACGGACCCAGATGTGACTTGACTAAGCCACAAATGGTAGGGGATAACACAATGTGCCTGGGGCCCCAGCAATTCAGAGAGCAATTTTCTCTTGCCACATCTGCAGGAGAAATCCACTTTAAACCAAACTTTCAGCATCCAAAACCTGTCTCAGTAAACCTGGTTTCCAGACAACGGTGAAAATGAAGCATAGCCAGTGCCAAGCCAGCCAAGTACCAAAAATAAAAATAAATTATTTACCTGAGCTGAGAAGTCAATGAGCTTTGGAAGTAGTAATTTCCCACCATCTTGACTCTTCAGGAAATCCAGCAAGCTCCCTGTGTGGTAAAGGAAGGGCAAGACAAGGTGGTAAGAAACAGGCCAAACTCAGATGTGAGTGAATGCCATAAAAATATTTCTGGGGGTCTTGTGAGTGAATAAGATTTTTGAAAGCAATCATCTCTATTTAAATGGATGGGGAAACTTACCTTTTAACAAGACTAATACATTTCAGCTTTCTGCAAAACCATGCCAAGGGTGATTGATTTTATGAGTTTAAAAGCTGCTTTAAGAAATTGGCAAGAGATTCATAGTGTGTACATATCAGGCTTATGTGCAGTGGAAAAGATCTCAGTAGCACATGACAAATCTGCACTCACTTTGCACCCATTATTATTATTTTAAATGAAGCAGCCAAACAAGTAGGCCATGAGAACTCTACCAATGCAAATAGCTGAGGACTTGCCATATCCTGCTAGGAACTCACAAAACACAGCAACTTTTCAAAGGTTACAGAAATATATTGGTCCTTCAGTTTGACATAGGGCTTAATGTGCATGGTGTGTGTGGGGGTGTCCAGGAAAAATTCATCAGATGCATGTGCAGCAAGTGTCTGGGAAAGTGGTGCCTTTAGAATTTTGTGCCTGGCTGTTCACTACAAGTTGCTGTGCTGAGGGAGCACAGTGCAGTTTGTTGCATGAGGCAGAAATTATTAGGTGTGTATTAAGTGTTGGAAAAGTTGTGACCGCTAAATTATTTGCTGGACACATTATCCACCCTCTACTGTATATCCACTGCTAAACTGAAAGAGTGTGGGTTCAGGGAGCCTAACTTAAGAGTGAGAGGAATATGCAAGACTATAATGTCTTTAGCTGCTTAATCTAGGCATTCCCAAACTTTGTACTCAAAGGGCCCTCTTGAGATGGCTGGAAATTATTGAGACCCTCCAGTCACAAAATGGTGACTTATCAAAGCAGTGTCCAGCATGAGCAGCTGACACTGACATTGTTTTCTTTTGATGATCACTCTTTGGAAATTGCTTTTAATCTTTACCACACTGTTCTCTTTCTAGCAAGCAGATCCACAGTTCAGTTTCCTTGAGTTAAATACATACATTAGGTATGGGGGCATTCTGACTCAGCTTTCCACTTTAGGAAGAAGATGTTGATCCAAAGACTCTAAGCAGAGAGGCCTTCCTATTTTATATTTTCATCTCCCCACACCAAGCTTCTCAGAACTGTTTTTACTCATTGTAATTTCTCCTCCCCCTCTTCCATACCTAACTTATCCACTTCTCATAAACTGCCACTTTTTCTCATCCCTCCTTCGCTTTAATTTGTTGTTACTTTTAAATGACTGTTTCTCTCTCTTCCTAATTTTCTTCAACACCTGTTCTAGCCCTTTCCAGTCAGCGGAGGGGCAACCTCTTATCTGATTCCCCTGGCATCATTCCAACAAACGGCTATATAGAGCAGTGTTTCCCAACCTTGTGCCTCCAGCTGTTTTTGGACTACAATTCCCATCATCCCTTGCCACTGGTCTTGCTAGTCAGGGATGATGGGAGTTGTAGTTCAAAAACAGCTGGAGGCACAAGGTTGGGAAACACTGATATAGAGGCCCGAATTCCCTCTCAAGTGATTACTAGGCAGCAGTGGCTTATACTCAGCACATGTATGAATTTTCAAATTTTCTCCGTAGGCTGAAATGGTTGGGGAACTGCATTTTCAGTAAAAACTACAGACACTTCCGCTTCTGCCAAAGTAACAGTACATACTAATATTTCCTTTGACCTAATGCAACATGCAGAACAGAGAAATATTCTCCTATGCTTCAGCCCAAGAAAATCTTAGAAAGATGGGGGAAATCTGCAGCACCTGTCAAAATGCCAGCCATTCAAATATTTACCCTGCATGTGCCCACTCAGTTGCTTCAATGGGCGGAATTGGTACAGTGGTACCTCGGGTTACAGACGCTTCGGGTTACAGTCCCATAACAAATGGCTATCAAATTGTCGGTTACAAGTACCTGTTGCAATTGTACCATACACCATTTCCTACATGCAAATGGTACTTCTGGTTAATGAATTCAGTCATACCTACCTTTTGCCATGAATTCAGTTATGATATAAATTGGTTCTTCTTTGGTAACTACAGCGTAGAGCCTGACCAGCCTGTCATGCTGAAGTGATTTCATAAGGTTGGCTTCTTCCATGAATGCCTGCGCAGACATGGTGCCTGGCTTCAGAGTTTTCACTGCTACTTTGGTATTGTTATTGTAGTAACCTAGAACAAAAGGGATAGTTATAGGAGAAGAGACATCCAGAGCACTGAATGTGGTGGTCAAATGTCTTGCCATGAGAGATCTTTAACAATAAATTTATAAATGATGTATTTACAAGCAGGCACCAACAAATGCTACTACAGTCGTACCTTGAAAGACCTACACTGGCTCCCAGTACGTCTCCGAGCACAATTCAAAGTGTTGGTGCTGACCTTTAAAGCCCTAAATGACCTCGGCCCAATATACCTGAAGGAGCGTCTCCACCCCAATTTTCCTGCACTCAAGCAGAAGCCGCGTTGGACATTCAGCTTCCAAAGAACATTCACAAACCGGAGCACTCACTTACAGGTTTGCAACATTCGGGAGCCAAAATGTTCAACTCACAAGCCGTTCTGGATCCAAGGTACGACTTTATTGGCCTAGAAAACTGTACTTCAGTCTTTGCCAATCTGGTGCCTTCCAGATGTTTTGGACTACAAGTCCCACCAGCCACTGAGCACCAGGTTGAAGAAGGCTGAATACTGTATGTACAGAATAGCAGCCTGACACACATAACCTCATTTTTCCATTTCTCCCACCGCCCATTTACTTCAATAATATTTTGTAAAAAACATAAATAAATACACAAATACATTTTGATGGCAGGAATTAAACTTTGATATTAATCCTGTCAATGAAGAATGCAGACCACGGCAGAAGTGGGAGAAATATTTTCACAGTCATTAACCAATATAAACTAGATGGTTGCCAACTTCCTGCAAGCTTAATATTCTGTGATGATTTGACACTGCAGAAGAATGCTGCTACAAAGCTGCTACAAAGAAGAGGACTTCAAATTCCAATGTTTTCATGGTGGACATAATATGGGTTGACATGTGTCAGGAGGCCTCAGTTGGCTGTTTCCCCAATGAGTGCCCACCGTGTACCTGCGAAAACATGTATCTCCTTTTCAAGTGGGATTCTTTCCCAAGGGAGCCTTGCCTATCACTTAATCTGATGTCATCTGTGCACCAAAGACGTTTTTATTCTCCTGGGCATTTTCATTTTTAGAGAAGCAGGGCCATGTCATCACCCCTGCTGAGAGATCAGCTGCTTCAACTGTCACCTGGCAGGAGCCATTCCATCAGGCTTCCTTCTCAGCTGGTCATTCTAAAACTGTAACTTTAGGAACTGGTGCATGAACTTGTTCCCCCCCCCTTCCCCTCCACATCCCTTTCTCATTGTGTATAAATGATGTCTTTCAGACTGTAAGCCCCAAAGCATATACTGGCCTATGACCGATCCTGTAAGCTGATCTGGGAACTTTTTAAGCCAAAGAGCAGGATAAAAGTTCCCTGTCCACATGGTAAGATGCAGAGGACACAAGACAAAATTAGCATTATCTGGCTGATCATACAGGTTTAGACAGTACCTTTCTCTAGAGCATATTACTTAGCTTACTTGAGCCTTGTAGCACTTTTTGCTCTTTGAGGACCTTTCAGTCCCCTGCTGCTTCAGGCACACTATGAGAGATGGTGAATAGACCCACATTGCACAACTGGTTGGTCTAAAACAGTGCTTCCCAAACTTAGGTCTCCAGCTGTTTTTGTACTACAACTTCCATCATCCCTAGCGAAGCAAGTCCAGTGGTCAGGGATGATGAGAATTGTAGTCTAAAAACAGCTACTAGAGACCCAAGTTTGGGAAACACTGGTCTAGGATTATGGCAACAGATGATCAGAAACAAATCTTGCCATATTAGAGACTGAAGGTAGACAGCAAGAACTATGCCAAGCTAATGGTGTATATTACACTGGAAAAAGTGTAGGTCTATGAACTATTATACTGTGGATGATAGAATTTGGATCTGAAATATTGCCTATGCTGTTAAAAGGACGGAAGACACAGATTGGGACAGGGCGGGGTGTTGATTCCAGTTGATCAAGTGAAATCATCTCTCCAATTTCATTGTTAATCTCCTCTTGCAAACAGTTCCATCCCTGTCATTTCCTGTGTCTGTCGAAGCAGGCTCTTGCCCATGGAAGCTCATAACACGATAGAGTTATAAGCCACCATGAAAATATCTGCATCCTGAAACTCAGGATATAAATAAAATAAAGCATAATAAAGTGCCCCACAACACTGCTGGTTTAGTACTATGTACAAACACAACCACTATTCTAAAATGTTTTCCTAAAACAAAACAAAAACAAACATAAACCTTCTCTTATCACACTCCCATTTTCTGTGCACTCACTGTGCTTCCAGAACTGAATTTTTAATCCATGTTCGCACAATGTGATCCAAAATGCATATACATCCAGTAGTTTGTTATAAAATACTACTGTCCAATGCGTTGTTTCTCAAACCAGCTCACATCACTGGAGTTGTGAAGCCATTTCTAGTTCGTCTCCAGCCAAGGTGTGCCCCCTGGTCCATACACAAGCAGAAATAAACAGAACGCTAATGAAGCTATGCCAATGTGAACAGCTAAGGGGAAAGAGCTGGAAAATCCACTGAGGGGAAAACAGTAACTTCACTGCAATGTAATGTGAGAACAGCCTAGTTTTTTACAATTATATTTCTTTTCATTCCTTTGCCATCCTGAACTCATTCTGAAACAAGCAGTGCTAAGTAAACACAATCCTTGGGAGCTGATGGAACTCTTGGGCCCTCCAGGGAGAAAGGCAACTGGAACTCTACCAAAGCATGCAGTTTAGTTCCAATCAAAAAAGGTCTGCCATCATGCAAATCAGCTTTTCATACTTGTAGCAGGGAAAGGAAGAATGTAGTCAGGCTTCACAGTGCAGTAATTTTACCCATAACGTAAAAGTAACCCACAGAGGACCAAGCCAAATTTAGACGTCAAAGAAGCTCACATAAACAAGAGGAAACATCTTGAACCAGAAACACTCCCCCTCTACCCTTTGTGAGCACATACGCAGGAACATAACTTCCTGAAATTAGTTCTTTCTTCTGCAGCTGACAGTGCTTCAATAACCCCTGCATATTAGCTCAGTAGGCAAACTGTTTTCATATGGGCTCATTAAACAGCAAATGCCCTGATGATGTCATCCCCAGAAAATGAAGGCACATTTTCTATTACACTAACAAAGTGGCCAACCAATAAGGTGGGTAGAGAAGGGAGGAACTCATGTAGATGGGATCACCAAAGCATACCAAGGTGCATTACTTAAGGAAGCACAGGCAGTGCAGCTCAAGTGAAATGCTAGTGGGCACCAAGACTCCTTGTGCCAGGGAACAGATTTTGCCCCTGTCCCAACAGCATCCACCAAGTACAACATGGACCCCAGCTTCATGCTGTCAAATGGGAATCAAGCTAGGGATGCGGTTACTATTCCTGCACTCCCTGGTGCAACTCTATCTGTCCCCACAACATCGGATATGTGCCTAGGGAACAACAGATGAAAAGGCTACTTTTCTGCTTCCAGCTTCTGTCCATTGAGCACTCCCATCACTATGGTGGACAGGAGCCTGGAGAAAGAGCAACAGCAGATGCCATTGTTCCTGCAAATAATTATTTGCAAGCCCTCTTCAAATGGTCAATTCACATTTTGGTTTACAGCAAAATCGAAAGCATGTTTGACCATTTGGATATTATTCCTACCCACAGTTTATCTGACGATATCCCACTTTTTCTGTCCCACAGCGTGGGATTCACAAAACATTTAACAACAATAATTTAATGCACAACATTTTAAACCAGAAATGGCTAAATTATGGCACACCAAATGTTGTTGGACTCCAACTCCCATCACTCAAGTCTGCATGGTCAACAGTCAGGGATGATGAAAGTTGCATTGAGTTAGTATGACATTGGAATTGAGCTTCAAACTAAGGCACAGTGTGGATCACCTTCTGTAGCATTTGTAGGCTCCAATACAGCCAGCTAAAGCTGAAAAATCAATGCTGATTGCAACACTATATATATACACTAAGTAGTATTACTCTTGCCCAGTGGCGTAGCGTGGGTTGTCAGCACCCGGGGCAAGGCAAGTAATTTGCGCCCCCTAACCCGTGGATTTGCGCCCCCTAACCCGTGGATTTGCCCTAACCCCAGATGTTGCACCCAGTGCGGCCGGCCCCCCTGCACCCCCCACGCTACGCCACTGCTCTTGCCTCTGACAAATAAGCTAACTTCAGGGTCTGGTCCTTGATTACATCATTCTGTCAGGGCAAGCATTTCTGCTTGCCAGAAGGAATTATTTCCCTTTCCCTTGTGTGCTGTTCTGGGGTTCTACTGACACCTCCCAGAGCCAATCTGTGGGGGCACATGGGGGGAAAGCCTGATGCACTAGTGGGACTCGTGCAGTTTAGTGGAATTCAGCACAGAATTTCCTCAGAGTGGGGAAGGGGAATAAATCTTTATGTGAATGCACACATATGGCCCTTCCCCATTCTAGGAGTTCAAACAAAATGGGGCATTTTTACAAATGAATGAGCCTAGTTCATTTCTTATGTTGCATCACTGAACATGAACATAGTTAACAACCTAGCATGTCAGTACTGTGTCGTCACACATGTTGCTAAATATCTGAATTATCCATATGAACAAATATCTTACCCATCCAGACTTCTCCAAATTGACCAGCTCCAAGCTTTTTTACTAATTTGATTGAGTCCCGCGGAATCTCCCAGGCATCTTTATCCCACGGTTTCTGTGGTTTGGGACTGAGGCATGCCTTCTCCAACTTTCTGCATAATCCATCTGGCTGCTCTGTTTAAGAGACAAACATCCTTACATTTGTACCTTAAGCAACACCAAAGTGCATAACAAAGGACAACATACATGCAGAGATTTAGTTTTTCTTTTAATTCCTGCTTGCAATAATTTTTTGAAAACCCGACAGGAACAAAACTATTTTCTTCGTTGCTGGTAAACAACACAACATGTGCCATAGGTTTTGCTGCACTGGATTTCTCCCTCTGACCTTGAAGCACCATGGTGTAGTAGTACAGATACATGCTACTGGGACAAAATATTCTCTCACTTTGGTATGTGGCAGCCTTCCACAACCTGGTGTCCTCCAGATGTTTTGGACTAGAACTCCAATCAACCACAGAAAGCATGGCTAGTGGTCTGCGTTGCAGTTGGGAGGGCACCACGTTGAGGAAGGCTGGTATATGGCAACTGGTGGGAGGCATACCCTTCATGATTCTCAGTTTTAAATGCATATTTGCCTCCTTTTGCCATGAACAGAAGGATAACTTTAACTACACCAGTAGATGCTGCAGTTTGCATCTTACATGGATTGCTGACAACTATCAACAGTTGATAGATTTTAGTCAGATATGTGTCCTATGAAAACCTATTTTGGTCACTGGGGTAAGTAAATATTGTTTAGGCTTCTGAATATAGAGCATGCCAAGATCCCAGGAATTCATAGATTAAGTGTCATTCTTTTTGTTTTAATGAGTTTGCCTTATATATGTGTTGTTGTAACCCACCCAGAACTCTTAGGACAAATAGTGGGATCTAAATTAAAAGGAATTTCTTAAGTATAGCTGTCACCTGTTTTAACCTCAGAAAATACACTCATATGAAGTTAAGGCTCATAGTTTTAAACCAAGGATCATAATTTTCCCAAATGCCATATATTAAAAGTCATGCCCTGAAGTATTTAAAATCTGCAATCAGGTTGAGTATGGTTTTCCCAGCTGATGAAAACAGCTTCATGGGTGGTTGTTGTTTTTCAGCAAACTTCTGTATAATGCATTACTATGCATGAGATACATGTTCTTTTTAAATGTCACTGGTGGTTTTACTTTCCCACATCAAATATGTTCACAAGATTGCCACCGTGTTGGCACACAATAATTACAATCCCGATTAACTTCTCAGCTTATCACTATGTCCATACTAGTGTTTAAATATTGCTTATACTCAGGAAGCAAAGTGTTCCCATTTACACTGAGCTGATATTTCTCATACAATCAACTCGGTTTCAGGCTGATGTAAAATCCTGTGATCAAAGCTGACATACTTTTAGTTCCCACCCGTGAGAGAGTTGTGTAGAACTTTCATCAATGTCCACCTTTACACAATCTGCACTATTAAGTTAGAATGCATTTGACTTGAGTGATCTGAAATACAGCAGTAGTTTTTCTTATATAATTATTTGATAAAAAACTTGCATTTTAATAATAGTCCAGTAAAGGTACTGGCTTACTTTGGTAATGTTTGATCATGTCACTGATACAGGGGAAAGTAATTCTTGGAGAGATGTAATATCCTCCATTGTCTAGACTTCTGATTTTGTAGTGCTTGACGACATCACCATGTTGTCTGTCATAGTCCCTCATGGACAGAGAGTAGCTACCTGTGTACAAAAAAAGAAAAATAATAATCATAACCACAGGTTAAATCGGAGTTAGAACTAGCCGCATCAAATCTGAGTTTTGCTTTCATGTTGCTGTATTATCAGAATCCAACAAAATGTGGTTAATCATAACTATGATTTGTATGAAACAAGCCTGATTCAAACTGGTTGAAGTGAAGTTGCAAGTGAAATATTCTGACCTTCTCCTTGCGCATGTCCTGGAGGAGAAGGGAAAGGGGAAGCCCAGGGGTGGATAGCCTCATTCCCATCATGATAAACAACTGGTTATGACAAACCATTGTTTACCATGGCATCTGGATGCAGCCACTGTGTCAGTGCCAGATTTCTCTATATTGCAATACTGCAGGTACTGGTCAAATTAACATTGTAATATATCTGGCTGTATGATTATCGAATTGGGCACTCCATAAATGATGCAACAAGGTTTTGATGTGAAAAAGAGGTCTAGATAAGACCATAACAAGTCTCTTTGACTGTTTTTGTACTTTTTATACTATGCTATAAAGTCCAAATTTTCCCGCTGTGCAAACACATAGATCCTGTTGGTTTCTGCTTTCCTTCACTGTGCAGCGAAAGGGCTTGTCACGAGACAGGTGTTTACATTCCACAGTCTGTACTGTTGGAGTTTCTCACGGGAAAGGGAGACTGGATGTGACGTACACTGGTTTCCTGTTTTTCACTGTGTGATTCTCTCCAAGCTGCCGAGGAGAGAGGATGCAGCATTCTCTGCTTCTGCAGAGGCAAGATGTCTTTCTGTAATATACCAGCTTTGAACTGTAAATAAAGCAATATAGAGTATGTAGTACATACTCCTCATCCTTCCGCTGGGCACGGAACTCTGCTTTACACCAACACGTGGTTATGGGCTCCAGAAGTCGAATCGGAGTGCCGGCAAAGGATCGGAATGCAGAGGGACAGATCGGATTGGAATCTGCTCTGCGCGTAAAAGTGATTGATGAGGTATGTACTACTGCTCCGGGCAGCCTGCCAGCTTCTAGTTAATGGCTTTATGGCTGGACTTTGAACTTTTAAAGCCGTTTTGCCGGGAATACGCAAAAGGCTCCCAGGCACAAGTTACTATGCTGGGGAAATCGAAAGTAACTTTTAAAAGCGCCTTTGGAATGAAGGCAGCTGCAGCAGTGACGCAGCAAGATTTAAAGCAGCATATATGACGCTGAAGGCTAATGCCAGAGTCATGATGGCCCTTCAGGATGCTTGTGGGATTCCTAAGCTCAACAAGAAAAACTATGCGGACTGGGTTTTGTATGCAGAGGCAGTTCTGCGGAAAGAGGGTTTGTTTGAGGTGATTACAGAAACCCCCCCAGCTCCAGTTACAGATGCATGGAAAGCTAAGGATTCCAAAGCACGGGGAACACTTACATTGATAGTATCCCCAGAAGAGCTCTGTCTATTGCGTGATAAGACCTCAGCCAGAGAAATTTGGGAATCTTTGAGAGAGGCTCACTTAAGGACAGAAGCTGGATCTACTATGTTTTACTTTAACAAGCTGCATAATATGGCTCTTGCTGAAGGTGGAGATGTGCGTTTACATCTGATGGAGATGCAAAATCTGAGACATGAGCTGCAACAGAGAGGACTCAACTTTCCAGAGGCTGTGTATTCTTTCATGATACTACAATCTTTGGGTTCAGGTTGGGAGTCTGTTGCAACCCAGATTGCTGTGCAGCCAACAGCTCAGCTGACAGTGGACTTTGTTACTGCCGTGATTCAGAATGAAGCAGATCGCCGGGGTGCTAGCTGCATGGGCAAGGGGGAGTCTTCACAGACGTCATCCCATAGTGCAGTGGAACCACCAGATGGCGCCAAAGCTTTGAAGGCAGTGAAATGCTACTTGTGTGGACGTCTAGGCCATATGAAGAGGGAATGCAGATATCCCAAGGCCAAGACAGAGCAGCGCAGCGAAAGCTCATCGCGCGGAAAAGGCCGAGGCAAAGGCAAAGGTCCGGTGTCTAGGACAACGCAGCACAAGGCTATGGTTTCACGCTTCACTCCAAAGGTTGCAGAGGTCCAGAAGACGTCTAGATCTTTCTTCGTTGTTGATTCGGCGGCGACCCACCACATGTGCAACGACAAGAGACTGTTTGTGTCTTTTACACCGCAGGAAGGTGCGATTCACCAGGCGGATGACCACACTATTCCCAGTAAAGGCTACGGAACTGTTGTTCTTCACAGTTTGGACTTATCGATACAGAATGTCCTTTACGTGCCAGATTCCAAACATAACTTGCTCAGCGTAGGACAGCTAATTGAGCGGAACATTGACGTGTCCTTCAAGAACAAGAAGTGCATCATCACAAAGAAAAATGACTATGAATTGCATGCTGAATATGTTGATCGTTTGTTTGTTTTGTATTATGATGATGTTGTGCAGGATGACACTTGTTGCATTGCAGGTTCTAACAAAAGTTTGCATGCAGAATGTATTCATGATTATCATCGAAAATTTGGTCATTTGCATTTTGAGGCAGTATCTAAAATGCCTGCCTTGGTTGAAGGTATGACTATTAAACCCTGCAAGTACCACATGAAGTGCAAAGCATGCGCAGCAAACAAGGTGAAAATGGCTGCGAAAGGTAAGGTGTCTAGTAGGCAAGCTACGGAACCATACCAAATTGTTCATGCTGATTTGGTTGGACCACTAGCGCCCTCTTTGGGTGGAAATAGGTACTTCATGGTCCTCATTGACGCATTTTCTAGATATATTTTTGTGTACAATCTCAAGCAGAAATCAGAGGCTTTTCCTAGGTTCAAGGAATTCTGTGCTTGGTTGGAAAATGTGCATGGTAAGAAGATAAAGACTCTTTTCAGTGATCGTGGGGGAGAATTCACTTCTCAGCAGTTTGAAGCTTTTCTGACTGAGAAAGGAATTCAACACGATTTGTCTAGTCCTCGCTCGCCATGGCAGAATGGACTTGCGGAACGGGCAAATCAGACATTGCTTCAAGGGTTAAAAACCTTGCTGCATGATGCCAATCTTCCAGAGAGTTATTGGGCCGAATCTCTCTCGTGTTTTGTTTACAGTTACAATCGCAGGTTATCTTCAGCGATTGGTTGTACCCCCTATGAGAAGATGTTTGGCAAGAAGCCATACATCAAACACATGAAAATTTTTGGTTCTGACATGTGGGTTCATTCACCACAAAACTCCAAGTTAGACAAGCGTGGATTGCATGGTATCTTTCTAGGTTATCAGAAAGGGTCTTACAGAATAATGATGACTGACTCTAAGACAATTAAGCTCACGAGAAGTGTTGAGTACAATGCAAAGTGGGGGGAGAATGTGGGAATTTTCCAATGTTATCCTGATGATGGTGATGAGACTGAGGATAGTCAAAAGCAACCACAACAACCCACACCCACTGATGAAGGTTCTGAGTCTGAATCTGAAACTGAATCGGGTGATTCAGAGGATTTCAAGAGTGCGAAAGCCTCTATGCGACCCTCTGAAAGCTCTGATCAAGAATTGGAGGAACCATTGTTCACAATAGGTCGTTTTTCTCCCAAGAAGGAAGAGGAGAGTGTTGAAGACTTAAGGCTAATTCGTAGGTCACAGAGAGCCACAAAAGGCAAACCTCCAAAGAGATTTGCTGATGAGTTTGCTACGATAGCAGTAACAGCTGTTAAAAGCTCCAAGAAGGTATTTGAACCTTCAAGTTTCCAAGAAATCCAGGGTTTGGATTCAAAGGAAGCTGAGCCATGGTTAAATGCCATGAAGGCTGAGCTTGATTCCTTAGAAAGGAACAAAACATGGGAACTAGTTCCAGTAGTTCCAGGAATGAAACTGCTTGGAAGCAAATGGGTCTTCAAAGCGAAGACAGATCAAAATGGCAAGATAGTCAGACACAAAGCCAGATTGGTAGCCAGAGGTTTTGCACAGGTACCAGGTGAAGACTATCACGAGACCTACTCACCCACAGTGAGGTATGAAAGCATTAGGCTTATGCTCAAGCTAGCTGCAGAGGAAAATCTACACATTAGTCACCATGATATTAATACAGCTTTTCTGTACGGATCTCTGGATGAATCACTTTATATGCTTCCACCTGATGGCGTACAGGTAAAACAGGGATTTGTTTGTGCTCTGAAGAAATCCCTTTATGGTCTCAAACAAAGTGCACGGTGTTGGCACACAAAACTCACTGAAGTATTGTTTTCTCTAGGTTTTCAGCAAGGGAAAGCTGATCCATGTGTATTTGTCAAAGAGGAGGGGCAAAAGAAACTGTACTGTTTGTTTTATGTTGATGATTTATTATTCTTTTGGAAAGATGTCGCAATGTACAATAACGCCCTAGCTCAACTGAAAGAGCACTTTGACATGAAAGATCTTGGTGAGGTAAACAACTACCTATCTCTAGAAATAGAGAGAGATCAAGATGGTAACATTCTAGTACACCAGTCACGGAAAATTGCTGATGTGTTAAGCAAACTAAACCTGATGGATGCTAACCCTGTAGACACACCGATGACAACAGGTTATCAGGTAGATGACACTGAAGAAGCATTTTCTGACACTACACTATACAGAAGTGTGCTAGGCAAGCTAAACTTCATTGCCAGATGTTCAAGACCAGACATTGCTGTTAGCTGTAATTTGCTAAGCAGACAAGTCAACAATCCTAGTGTCAAGGATTGGAAAGCTCTGAAACGCATAGCGCGGTATTTGAAAGGCACTATGCATTACAGACTGAGATTTAACAATCAGAAGTCTGGTGGTCTTGAGATATTTGCAGATGCAAGTTTTGGAAGTGACACTGCAGACAGGAAAAGTACGTCTGGAGTTTGCTACATGTACAATCAGGGTCTGTTTGATTGGTCATGCAAGAAGCAAACAACAGTTAGCTTAAGTACTTGTGAAGCTGAACTGAATGCACTGTCTTATTCACTTAAGGATTGTGAATGGTTGTTACAATTGTGCAAAGATATGAAAATTCCTGTCAAATGTCCAATCCAGGTTTACCAGGACAACAAAGCATGTTTGGCTTTGCTGAAGTCTGAAGGTTGTAAGCAAAGCACGAAGCACTTGCAATTAAAGTTGCAGCATGCTAGGGAATGTATTCAGAAGGAACTCGTAACGGTGTCCTATATGCCAGGTAATGAAATTCCTGCTGATGTATTGTCCAAGATTGTGTCAAGGGATCAACACTGTACCTATGTGCAGAAGTTGGGTTTGTACTGATATTGTACGAACACGCTGCCCAGTGATGTTCACAGAAAGGGGGAGGATGTTGGTTTCTGCTTTCCTTCACTGTGCAGCGAAAGGGCTTGTCACGAGACAGGTGTTTACATTCCACAGTCTGTACTGTTGGAGTTTCTCACGGGAAAGGGAGACTGGATGTGACGTACACTGGTTTCCTGTTTTTCACTGTGTGATTCTCTCCAAGCTGCCGAGGAGAGAGGATGCAGCATTCTCTGCTTCTGCAGAGGCAAGATGTCTTTCTGTAATATACCAGCTTTGAACTGTAAATAAAGCAATATAGAGTATGTAGTACATACTCCTCATCCTTCCGCTGGGCACGGAACTCTGCTTTACACCAACAGATCCATGTTAGTGTATCATCCCTTCACCAGTGCCCAATGTCTCATCAATATTTGTAGAAGAGTTTCTCCCATAGCTATTCTCTATTTACAAAGGCTACACAGGCATCATATCCCAGTTTCTGCATATATTTAAGAATAACACAAAAACAAAAATGGATTTGGATATACAAAATCAAGATTTGACTTGGAGTTATTAAATAACAGAGTTAAAATATTATCTAAAATGTATAAATTACTATTGGAATGGCATTTGAAAGATGAGGAAGTTAAATAGGTTATGATTCATTGGGCCAAAGATATTGGTCATAATATACAAATAGAGGATTGTGAAAAATTATGGAAAGTGGGAATAAAATTTACTGCTTGCAGTGCATTGAAAGAAAACATTATGAAAATGATGTACAGGTGGTATATAATACCAGTGAAGTTAGCTAAAATGTACAAAACAGATAACATATGTTGGAAATGTAAAGAAAAGTAGGGTACTTTTTACCATATGTGGTGGGAATGTAAGAAAGTGAAGGACTTCTGGGAAATAATTTATAATGAATTGGAAAAAAATGTTGAAATATACATTTGTTAAAAAACCAGAAGCCCTTCTACTGGGTATTGTGGGTACAGAAATTCATATGAATGATAAAGAAATGTTTTTATATGCGGTAACTGCAGCAAGGATATTGTTAGCCCAAAGATGGAAGCAAGAAGAAATGCCAACTAAAGAAGAGTGGCAAGAGAAATTGATGAACTATGCTGAGATGGCGAGATTAATCGGGAAAATTTGGAACCAGCAGGACCAGGCTTTCCTAAAGGAATGGAAGAAGCTTTTGACGTATTTGGAAAGCAACTGTAACCAACTGACATCGCTTGTAGGGTTAAAATAACTTTTGTAAGGAGTAATATATAAATTATTGTGAAAAGAATTAAGAATCGGTATTAAGATTTGAATTTATAGCAATAATTGTAGTAACAAAATGCATAATTAGAAAGGATTTTAGAAAACCATCAGTTGAGGTTGAAGGAAGTCTTAGGCTGTGATAGCCAAAGATTTTGAAATGATGTTTAAAAGGATGATATGCTGGAAAATATGTGCAAAAACCAATAAAAATTATATATATATAAAGAATAACATGGCTTAAGGCAAATTCTTGGTCTACAGTTATCTTCCCTCTTTGCCTGCCCGTTCCTCTATAATAATTTGGTGTGATTAGCCACATTTATCAGGCTAATAGATTTTTTTAGTAATGGGGGGGAAGCTAAATGTAAATTGAAAATGCTATCATCATTCTTTGGTGACAGATAATTAGTAAATTCACTCATACATAAACAGAAAAGAGAACTTACTGGAAAAATCTGAGCTCATCAAGGCAGAAGGCTGAGTTTCCTTTTAATTCAAATGAAATACAGAAAGCTCACCTTTCAATGTTTCACTCTCTCTGATAAGGAATGACCCAGGAGCATTCCCAGGTGCTAGAAGCTGCCTTTCTGCATCTTTCCTGGTTATGTCTTTAAAGAACCATCTGTAAAGTATTATGGGGGAAAAGTTACACCTTCTTTGTCTTTCTCAAGTGCACAGCGCAAAGTAGAAAATCAAGTATTTACAATATATGAACCTACTCTTCTGTTTCTAAGGTGTTAACTTTTGCGACATAGTTGCTTGGGATAAAGCCTTCTCTCTTGGTCAAAAGCGACTTGGCTCTCCACCATTCTCCATGTCTAAGAAAAAGAAATGAATCTTTTGTAAAGAGGTATTGATCATCTTCAGAGCCATCCAAAAAGGCTTAGACTTCATCGGAGGGAGAAATATGTTGCTTTCCACCAAACATTTCTGGAATCAACTCCTCCAAGAACATGCCCGTATTGCTGAAGGCTGCAAGTTGAATTCTAGATCATGCAATTATAAAAATAAATTTCCAATGATTCAGAGCAGAGAAATACAAGGAGGTTCAGCCCATTCTGCTGTGCATCAACTTGTCTGCATTTTGATTAATATTTTCTGGAGAGGCAGTTATATTAGTCTGTTGGAGCAAAAACTAACACAAGTCTTAAGATAGGGTGCCACAAAACTCTCCGCTGCTAGTCAGACTAACCCCAATAAGTAGTTTGACGTTTTTATCCAGGCAGGCATTTGGGGTTTGGGACAAACATGGAACTTCAAAATAGAAAGCTTGTGTACATATGTATAAGTAACTAGCATAATGCTAGTTATTAGGTGGCAACACACACATAAACGTGATCTAGGAGCAACAAACAGAGCGGTGTCTATTTCGATACTTACTCCTCCAGAATTTTCATTTTTTCTCCTTTTTTGAAGGACAGGTCATCTTCATGAATGCCATCATAAGGATACAAGGCTACCACAAGGTCCTGATGTTCCTTTTCCTCTGCTAATACAGAAATTCAAGCAAGATATTCTTACTCATTTTTCAAGTCTTATCAAAACAGCAACTTGTAGTAGTAACCAACAGCCTTTTAGAAACATACCTTCTATAAACCTCTGACCTGGCAGAAGGATATCATCAGTTGCCTTGAAAAACAACAACAAGAAGAGTTTTAAAAATTGTTTTATAACACTATCATATTTATATAAAGGCACACTTATAAAATTAAGGTAAAGGTAAAGGTACCCCTGCCCGTACGGGCCAGTCTTGACAGACTCTAGGGTTGTGCGCTCATCTCACTCTATAGGCCGGGAGCCAGCGCTGTCCGCAGACACTTCCGGGTCACGTGGCCAGCGTGACAAGCTGCATCTGGCGAGCCAGCGCAGCACACGGAACGCCGTTTACCTTCCCGCTGGTAAGCGGTCCCTATTTATCTACTTGCACCCGAAGGTGCTTTCGAACTGCTAGGTTGGCAGGCGCTGGGACCGAGCAACGGGAGCGCACCCCGCCGCGGGGATTCGAACCGCCGACCTTTCGATCGGCAAGTCCTAGGTGCTGAGGCTTTAACCCACAGCGCCACCCACTTATAAAATTAGAACATGTTTAAAACATAACTATACTATTTTTTTAATGATGACTCACTCTGTTATCTCTAGCAGCTTTTAGATGTAATTTATAGCATCTACACTGAGATTCTTAGAAGACAAAGTGTAACGGTTTACACGCCTTCAGCAGTCAACACCTTTGCAGCTTACAGGACAAGCAGCACATGTTCTGAAATACAGCTAATTGGGAAACTGCTCTATGTTTATCGAGGAACAAGTGCTTTATTAATATGCCTAATCCAGTGTTGCTTCTTGAAAGGGGTGACTTGCAGCCTGATCCTATTTGTGCTTAGAATCAAGTTCCACTGTGCTGAATGGGACTCCCTTGCAGACAGCTGCTCACAGGATTCTAGATTGTCTGAAACCAGCCTTTGGGCAACCTAGCAGCAGTTAGACCATTAACTGTTGAAAAAGACTTTTTGCAAGCATGGAACAAAAACTGAATACAGTGGTACCTCTAGTTACGAACTTAATTCGTTTCAGAGGTCTGTTCTTAACCTGAAACTGTTCTTAACTAGAGGTGAGCTTTCGCTAATGGGGCCACTTGCTGCTGTTGCGCAACCGGCACACAATTTCCATTCTCATCCTGGGGCAAAGTTCTCAACTTGAGGTAACTCTTCCAGGTTAGCGGAGCTTGTAACCTGAGGCGTTTGTAACTCAAGGTACCACTGTATTTTGAAAGTACAGTGGTACCCCGCAAGACGAACGCCTCGCAAGACGGAAAACCCGCTAGACAAAAGGGTTTTCCGTTTTGGAGGCGCTTCGCAAGACGAAGTTCCCTATGGGCTTCCTTCGCAAGACGAAAGCCCATAGGGAAATCTCCGGGACAGCGGGGAAGCGCCTCCGCTGTCGCCCGCCAGCATTTTAAAAAGCCCCGGGACAGCGGGGAACTTCTCCGCTGTCAGGGCGATCTTAAAATGCTGGCGTGCGGGAGCGAAGCCTCCGCTGTCGCCCGCCAGCATTTTAAAAAGCCCCGGGACAGCGGGGAACTTCTCCGCTGTCGGGGCGATCTTAAAATGCTGGCGTGCGGGAGCGAAGCCTCCGCTGTCGCCCGCCAGCATTTTAAAAAGCCCCGGGACAGCGGGGAACTTCTCCGCTGTCAGGGCGATCTTAAAATGCTGGCGTGCGGGAGCGAAGCCTCCGCTGTCGCCCGCCAGCATTTTAAAAAGCCCCGGGACAGCGGGGAACTTCTCCGCTGTCGGGGCGATCTTAAAATGCTGGCGGGCGGGAGCGAAGCCTCCGCTGTCGCCCGCCAGCATTTTAAAAAGCCCCGGGACAGCGGGGGACTTCTCCGCTGTCCGGGGCGATCTTAAAATGCTGGCGTGCGGGAGCGAAGCCTCCGCTGTCGCCCGCCAGCATTTTAAAAAGCCCCGGGACAGCGGGGGACTTCTCCGCTGTCCGGGGCGATCTTAAAATGCTGGCGTGCGGGAGCGAAGCCTCCGCTGTCGCCCGCCAGCATTTTAAAAAGCCCCGGGACAGCGGGGGACTTCTCCGCTGTCCGGGGCGATCTTAAAATGCTGGCGTGCGGGAGCGAAGCCTCCGCTGTCGCCCGCCAGCATTTTAAAAAGCCCCGGGACAGCGGGGGATTTCTCCGCTGTTCCGGGGCAATTTAAAAGCCCCGGACCATGCCCCGATGCCGGGCGGCGGACGGGAACGCCTCCCCCCGCCGCCCGCCATCGGGACCATGCCCTGATGCCGGTGGACGGGCGGGAACGCCTCCCCCTGCCGCCCGCCATTGGGACCATGCCCCGATGCCGGGGGCGCGGCCGCGAAGCCTGGGCGCGCTGATCTCAGCGCGCCCAGGCTTCGGCATGCCGGCAACTCTCCGCAAGCTGCGGCAGCGCTGCCGCTGCTTGCGGAGAGGTCCGCGAACCCTGGGCGGACATCTTTTGAAGGCAGGGGGGGAGCAAAGACTTTTGCCCCCCGCCAGCCATCAGAAGAGGTCCTGGACCTCTTCTGAAGGCCAGCGGGGGGCAAAAGTCTTTGCTCCCCCCTGCCTGCCTTCCCGGGAGAGCGGAGAAACGCAGCACGTTTCTCCGCTGTCCCGGAGGGCTTTTGAATGCAGGCGGGGGGAGCAAAGACTTTCGCCCCCCCCAGCCTTCAGAAGAGGTCGGGGGACAGACTGTCCCCGGACCTGGTCTGAAGGCGGTTTCCCTAGGAACGCATTAATTGATTTTCAATGCATTCCTATGGGAAACCGTGCATCGCAAGACGAAAAACTCGCAAGACGAAGAGACTTGCGGTACGAATTAATTTCGTCTTGCGAGGCACCACTGTATGCTGATGCTTAATAAATGCTTGAGAGGGTTTTTTTAAAAAAAAACAAAAAAAAAACAGCTCCACAAAAGGACACAAAACTGCTTTTACGTTTAAAACAACCCTCTTCATAAATTTAAGATAGAAAATTGCTAGTTAATTTTCCAAAATTAACAAAAAGTGGGGGTGGAGAAACCTCTGATGGGCCTTCTGCTAGGTCAGTGATGCTGTGGGCTTACCTAGCAGAGGGCTGCAGTAGTGCTCCAATAAGAACCTGGCACTTGGGTCAGGGGGAACCACTGTTTAAATTTCTAAAAATAACCCTGATGTACCATCATTCTGGAAAACAGTGGGAAATTTAAAGGGACAAGGTCCTCAGATAAGCTGCCCAGTGTTCACTGGAGAGCACTAACACTTTTATTTAAATAAAAATTAAAAAAATAAAAATTCTCCAATAGCACCTTATAGACCAACTAAGTTTGTTCTGGTATAAGCTTTCGTGTGCATGCACACTTCTTCAGATACACAGTGTGCATGCACACAAAAGCTTATACCAGAACAAACTTAGTTGGTCTATAAGGTGCTACTAGACAATTTGTTATTTTTATATTTTTATTTTGACTGCGTCAGACCAACACAGCTACCTACTTTTATTTAATTATTTTTTTAAGGAAGAGACCAGGGCAGGTGTCAACAGTGAGTCCAGCCATGGAAGTGGGGTTCCAATAGCTGCCTAAAGATACCATGCACTGACTCCAGGCCTGTCAGGAAGAAAAATCCTCTGTTAATGTCAGTGGATCTATGGTTGTAACTCCGTCACTCAAGATTCAGTTTATAGTCAGATGAACATGAGCAGCTATAGCATGTCCTTGGAGCACAGCTTGCTCACAGAGATGTAACTGTGAAGCAAGATGCATATAGATCCAGTCACATATAATCCTGTGCCTCTGGCAACTGAAAAAAAAATGTTCCTGCTATTTCAGAAAAATGTACCAGGCGCTCATACTTGTATGTTTTAGTATTTCTCCATGTGATTATGGGTGTGCACAAAATATTCTTAACAGATACAGAGCCTCTTTTATAGACACAAGTACTCTGGGCTCATAAAGCACAATGTGCCTTTGAAACAGTGATGCCTTGGAAGCACTTAAGATATGTTGTTCAATCATTTTTGCGACTTTCTTTAAAAAGGAGTAGGCAGCATGGCACTCAAGTGATGCTGCTGGGTTACAGCTCCCATCATCCCTGTCCATTCATCATGCTGGCTGGGATTGATGGCAGTTAAATTCCAAAACAACTGGAAGGGACCACACTGGCTCCCTATGGCATACAGCAAGGGGGAGAGGGTCTCAAAGCAGTTTTGGGTGTTAGTTTCTGTGCTGCAGCCATCTCTGCTATTCTTCTTTATTAAAACCTCTTTGTTTGTTTAAAGAACATCCCCTCAGTGCATCTCCATCTCTGCTTTGTTCACACCTATGCCATTGTTTAAAACAGATATTTTTCCTTTCAGTGTTACTCCCTTCTCACTGTACTCAATGTCTCTCTCTTCCATTCCTCATCTGAGAGAGATAAAGAGTGATGAACCCTCAAATACTCCATAGTACACAATGTATAATACTTCTGGTACTCTGTGTTGCCTTAAGTTTCAGATTCAACTGCGGTAATTTAGACTATGTATCTTATTAACAAGCAAACATCTATATATTTAAAACATCCATCAACTGAACTGAACTTTCTATAACTGAACACGCTAACTGACAGGCTTGTTCTTAAGATTCTCGTTATCTTACAGATACAGTAACATATACCATCATGGAGTGTGTGCACAAAGGGGGCTGTAGAATAGGAGAGAGGATGAAGGGAGGAATGGTGGTTTATGAGCAAGGGACAGTTGAAAAAAGAGAGGGAGGAGGAGGCAAGGAAAAGGGGAGTGTAGGCGAGAATGGTGTTTGTGTGCAAAGTTGGCTGAAGAATATGACAGAAAGGAGAAAATATGGAGACAGGGGCATGATTTGTGTACAAGGGAGAGTTGAGAAAAGGAAGGGGGAGAGGAAAAAAGGCAGTTGCAAAAAAGGGCATATGAGGCATGTGGATGGGATTATAGATGAAAGCAGGGGCATGAAAGGGTTTGCAGAAAGGTGGTTAGATGGTACAATATGTAGATGTAATATGTGGGAGGAGGAAGACATAGGAGGTTACCATGGGGGGGCTTTGTGTGCGACAGGAGATGCCTAAAAGAAGGGGAGAGGCATTGACATGAGCATGAAGGTGAAAATAGGGGGCTGCAGAATGGAATTGGCTTCAGAAATGAGGTTGCGAAGGTGGAAAGCAAGCTTGCATAGGGTGGGAAGGGAAGTTCTGTGGGGTTAATGTGGGGAAAACGGCAGGAGGCTGGCGAATGGTGCGAGCAAGGAGGCAGCCCCTAGTTTTAAATAAAAAAAATAAATTATGCCAGTCGTGCTGTGATCTCACTCTTGGGAATTCTTCCCTGAAACTAATCTACTTACTGGCCTTTGCTGTTTATTGGACGTTGGATCCCTCACATAAATAGTTCGTTCAGATTTACGTACTGGTTCAGTCTTCACATCTCCCTGCAGATTGTCTTTTCGTTTGGATTTTATACATCCCATATTTTCCTGTTGGAATAAATAAGAATTAAGCAAAAATCAATGTTGTCTAGGTTATGTAGCAAAAATCTTCCAAGGCCTTTTTCTTAATCTCTCTTCTATCAGGGCTGCAGCAATTATCTAGAAAGGATGGGGATTTCCTGACAGAGGTTCCTTGGTTTCTGCTCCCCAAACAAGTTCACTATGTTGTAGTGGGCAAGGAACGCTTTCATTTGCTGGACCATTTAAACTGATCTGGTATGAACAAATCTTACATTTGTTTAATGAGTTTATCTGCCACTTTGTTTCTTTGTTTAAAAGCATTTCTAAACCAGAAGTTTAAAAACCTCGATGCAGCATACTATGCAATTTTGTGTTTCATTGTATCAGTCTTATGCTCTATGTCGTCTTCATCATATCAGATTTGAGGGCAGCACAAGATATAATGAATACATAAAATCGTTCCCACACTAAGATGTATTGCACAACTTCTAGAAATTGGGCGTACATATCTTCAGATTGTTGATTTTGACCAACTGGATTTAAAGAGGAGGATAAAGGACTGAGCTTAAACAATTCTTACCATGAGCCAAGTTTCTCTCTCTGTATGTATGCATGTATGAATGTATATAGATAAGTGCATATTTACCTAAGATAGGATTGTATTCCTTCACAAGAAAAAGAAAAGCAATATATTTCAATGTTGTTTTTAAAGCAAAGAAATGATTTTTAGAAAGAAAGACTTCTGCCAGGAGGATTTCGCTTTATTTATTTTTTTAAAAAGGCTAAAATGCTGACTCATCTTGGACAGTTCAGACATAAATACAAACTGAGCTATTAATGGCCTTATCTCTAACACAATAAGTGTTTCCTATTTCCTCTGACACGCTGGTTTATCTACAAATTACAGGGGGGGAACCTTCCTATGCACTGGCTGACAATTTTTCTAGGCCGTTTTGCAGCAAAGTCTATTCAAATTCTCAAATGAGGACATGATACAGCTAGGGTTATTTCTGCTGTGTAACATTTATTTCTGCCAGGTACAAAATTTGCCAGAGAAATTATGTTCCAATGCCGATCTGGAATGAACCAAGTTGGCAAAACTTGGTGGTAAGCAACAGTGCACCAGTTTTTTAAAAAAACACACACACATATTTTTTAATATAAATTTCTTGGTCTACAAAAGTATGTGCAATGTCTCTTTTTTCAAGTTACATTTTCTACAGATCAATTTCATTTGTTGAGACATTAGTGTTACCTTAGGAAGAAAAGGGCGAAAGAGGTGGAGGGGGGCATGGTGAGTGGGGGTGGGGTGGGGTGGCGATGTTTCTATTCTACTTAATGTATGTGTGGGGTTTTGTGTCAGCATCGCTTGTGCGGGTTCTCTTTACTATTTGCTTGTGTTCCTTTGGTGGTGAGAGAGGTTGGGGTTGGCCTAGGGTGTAGTCGTTTGTTTGTGACTGGCTGTGGTGACAGTGCACCAGTTTCCAGGCAGTGGTGTAGCGTGGGGGGTGCAGGGGGGCCCGGCCGCACCGGGCGCAACATCTGGGGTTAGGGCAAATCCACAGGTTAGGGGGCGCAAATCCACGGGTTAGGGGGCGCAAATTACTTGCCTTGCCCCGGGTGCTGACAACCCACGCTACGCCACTGTTTCCAGGACAGAGTTTATTTGCACACAAAATCTGCTTATTCTTACATAAATGAGCATAAAGTGAATGGAATGCCCCACCAATGAAATTCAAGGAGGAAATTCTTCAAATCTGAAGTAGCTGCGGGAGAAAGCTGAAGACTTGGAAGTTGTAAGCAGGAGGCTACACATGGAGTAACCAAAATTAATTATCCACCCCAAATTAAGCTCAAAGGTGTATTTCCATCTCCGCTCACCCCTCAAGACTTTTACAACTGGAAGACTTTGAGGCATCTACATCATGTAGTGCTTTGTCTCCCTTTTCGTATGAAGAAGAGTTCTATAAACTAAAAAGCTCACACACTAATTTGTGAAATTTTAGTTGGTTGCACTAAAAAGTATTCCCCTTTTGTCAATGGGTAGGAGCCAATGTGTCAGAACCAAGACCACAGATGTCTGAGAGAACGATGCTTTCAATGGCATTCCCATGTTGAATTATCCCCCTTTTTCTTGCAATGTACAGGGTCACTTACCCTGGGCAGTGACATTTTTATTTAATAATGAGAATATATTTAAATTACTTTTGGGGCTTACAATACATATTTTTTTTACTGCTCACCTAAAAACCAGTAGGGATGGGGCTAATGAAATCAGTAACCAGGGACTGCTGCAGAGAAGGCCCTGCCTCATGTTCCCACCAACCAAACATATTTAGCTAAAAAGCAGGTCTCTGAATATTAATGTAGCCTACAAGCAACCCATAAGGGAGTAAGTAGTCTTTCAGATATCCTGTCAAAATCACAAGAATCCCACTGAATCTTTCACTGATCTGTATGCAGCTGTAAAAATGACCACTTCCTAATCCTCAGTTTCAGAAACAAGTGTGAATTTGTAACATCAAGAATTTCTGTTCCTCTTCTCTTGTAGTTTCTTAGGGGATGGAAGCCATTAAATACAACTTAATGAAGTGTGGAGGATGGAAAAATACTCAGTATATAAGTGTGATGATTTCATATTGAAGTTTGCACCAATAAGGAAGGGTCGTCATTTACTGTTCATTTTTAACAGATCATTGGACTGAACAATTCTGTGAAAAGGGGAATCTGTTGGGGGTTTTTTTTTAAGTGAAACAGAAAGTGGAAAAGGAAAAATATTTCAACCATGATCCAGAAATAGATGTTTCAGGAGTCTGTCACGTCTATATGCGTAATTAAATGATATAATTCCTGTGCTAAGCCACAAAGTGGTAGGTCAACACGGCAAGTGTTCTCTCATCAGATACTGAACAGGCTTATGCTGTAGGTTATGTTATCACCAAAGTGGATCATGCATTTCATAAGAAGACAAGAAGCTGCCTTATAGCAGGTCAAGCCGTAGGACCAGATACTGAGACCACTGGTGACTAGCCACGGTTCTCCAGGATTTCAGACAGGAGTCCTTTACCAGCCCATTAATACAGTACTACTGTAGTTTGAGTTTCACAACTCGAAAAGGCATTTGACGTTTTTTGTCTGGGTGGAAGATGGTGGGGGAATAGGCTCTAAAGGCCTGAGGCTCCTAAAAGCTGTGTACTTCCCTATTTCAAGAACTAACATTTTTTGTGTCATTTCCCTTTATGACTGACTCCCTTCCCTAAAGGCATAGTTAGTGAGCACTAATTATCCTGTTGCAATAGCAAAGATTGCAACAAATGCATGGTGTACTTGCATGCACCACTTAACTGCCTGCGTAACCAATTGACCCTCTCAGCAATACACTTCAGCTTATCTGATCTCCTAGCCCATGGCAAGGGGAGTAATTTGCCCCTGTTTCTTAAAGCCAACAGATCTGTCATCTCTCTGCTTCTTTTTTCCAGTGGAGGAATACAGTACGGTGTACTCTGTGTTCAAGTGGGGGTGGGGTATGACGCTATCTTTGCACATATGGGCCCCTCCATCCTGGTGGGTTTTTTGTGAGTGTATTCTGTAATATGTCATTAAAGTAATAATACAGTAGTGCACTAGGGGTGAATTTATACCAGATGCTCCACACATAATTCTGCTTTATTAAGTGTTCTAAGGTGCTTTCCTCAATATTACATTACTGCTGTCTGGAGGGGCACCTTAGTGCTATACCCACAACAAAATATGGACAAAAACAAACCCCCGAAACATTTGTGGTATAGAAAAGCAACTGGATTTCAGCAGGAAGCTATGAGGCATGCACTGTTTGGAGGTGAAAAAGTGTGACTTCTCAAAGTGGTTGCAGGGGCCAGTGTTCAAAACTCCCATTGTTCTAGGTTCATACACTTTCAGCTTTGTATTCTTGTTATAAAAAAAGCGTGCCTAGACATTCCGTTGTTACACCCATAACCTAGGTTTATTGTGCCATTTACCGTATTTTTCGCACCATAGGACGCACTTTTTCCCTCCTAAAAAGCAAGGGAAAATGTGTGTGCGTCCTATGGAGCGAATGCAGGCTTTCGCTGAAGCCTGGAGAGTGAGAGGGGTCGGTGCGCACCGACCCCTCTCGCTCTCCAGGCTTCAGGAAGCTATCCGCTAGCCGTGGGAGACCCAGCTCTCCCACGGCTAGCGGAGCGCTGCATTAATCCCGAAGCTTGGGGCGCGCGGAGCTCAGCGCGCCCCAAGCTTCTGGGTGCCGGCAAGGTCTCGCTAGCCCTGGGAGAGCCCCGCGACGTTGCGGGGCTCTCCCAGGGCTAGCGAAGCGCCGCGCTAATCCCGAAGCTTGGGGCGCGCGGAGCTCAGCGCGCCCCAAGCTTCTGGGTGCCGGCAAGGTCTCGCTAGCCCTGGGAGAGCCCCGCGACGTTGCGGGGCTCTCCCAGGGCTAGCGAAGCGCCGCGCTAATCCCGAAGCTTGGGGCGCGCGGAGCTCAGCGCGCCCCAAGCTTCTGGGTGCCGGCAAGGTCTCGCTAGCCCTGGGAGAGCCCCGCGACGTTGCGGGGCTCTCCCAGGGCTAGCGAAGCGCCGCGCTAATCCCGAAGCTTGGGGCGCGCGGAGCTCAGCGCGCCCCAAGCTTCTGGGTGCCGGCAAGGTCTCGCTAGCCCTGGGAGAGCCCCGCGACGTTGCGGGGCTCTCCCAGGGCTAGCGAAGCGCCGCGCTAATCCCGAAGCTTGGGGCGCGCGGAGCTCAGCGCGCCCCAAGCTTCTGGGTGCCGGCAAGGTCTCGCTAGCCCTGGGAGAGCCCCGCGACGTCGCGGGGCTCTCCCAGGGCTAGCGAAGCGCCGCGCTAATCCCGAAGCTTGGGGCACGCGGAGCTCAGCGCGCCCCAAGCTTCTGGGTGCCGGCAAGGTCTCGCTAGCCCTGGGAGAGCCCCGCGACGTCGCGGGGCTCTCCCAGGGCTAGCGAAGCGCCGCGCTAATCCCGAAGCTTGGGGCTTCGGGATTAGCGCTCCGCTAGCCGTGTCTAGGCTGCGGATAGCAGCCTGCTTCCCGGAGCGCCGGGCGCCCTGAAAGCAGAGCTCCAGGCGCTTCGGGAACACATCCGCAGCATGGGGAGCCTTGCAGGAATTCCCCACAGGGCTCCCCACGCTGCGGATAGCAGCCTGCTGCCTGGCGGGTGGGGCGCCCTGAAGCAGAGCGCCCCTCGCGCCAGGCATACATCCGCAGAGTGGGGAGGCTTGCAGGAGTTCCCCACAGGGCTCCCCACGCTGCGGATAGCAGCCTGCTGCCTGGCGGGTGGGGCGCCCTGAAGCAGAGCGCCCCTCGCGCCAGGCATACATCCGCAGAGTGGGGAGGCTTGCAGGAGTTCCCCACAGGGCTCCCCACGCTGCGGATAGCAGCCTGCTGCCTGGCGGGTGGGGCGCCCTGAAGCAGAGCTCCCCGCCCGCCGGACAGACATCGGCCAGCCCCACAAGCTTGGGGACAGCAGGGAGGCGCAGCGCCACTATCCCGCTGTTCCTCGACCTGGTTCGGTTTCCCTGACCTGCTTTTGGGGGGGAAATAAAGGGGAAATTTTTTTCCTTTATTTCCCCCCAAAAAACCTAGGTGTGTCCTATGGTCCGGTGCGTCCAATCATGCGAAAAATACGGTAAGCTCCTTGCTTTCATACCTCAGTTTCTAACACTGGCAGGGGCAAACAGTATTGAAAGCAGGAACATCTATAATCACCACATTACGATCATGAGCACAAATCATCATGAATGCACAATAAAGAAGACAACTGAATGGGCCCTATCCTGGCAGAACAGTAAGCAAAGCTCAACAAATAGGTGCCATACAATGTAGTTCAGGGAAGGGAAATAAAATAAGGCTTAAGAAGAAAACTCTTGGTGGACAAGAAACTGACACCTTCTGTCTGGAGGATTCAGGCTAAGGCAGGCCTGATGAAAGAACCCATTCTCATTCATGTTATTTATTTTGTCAGGAAGTTAGTGTGTGCAACAAACTATGTATGTGAATAATAATAATAATAATAATAATAATAATAATAATAATAATAATAATAATATGGCAACTTGTTCTTTCTTCCTAGTGTTTTCCTATTTAAATCCATCACTTGGTCAACCAGAGCCGGCCCACACATCAGGTGAGGCAAGCGCCTCAGGTGGCAGAATCCATAGGGGCCACAGATCACAATGCAGTCTGTCCTTGTTCCCGATGTAGATCTTCACTCACCCCTTATTCCTTGGTGGGGAGGGGGGACACCATTTTTTGGTTTGCCTCGGGTACCAAAATGTTTTGGGCCAGCCCTGTGGTCAACTGTGAAAAGTGCCACTCTCTGGTGCTCCTTGTTGAATTCTTCTCAGGTAGCCTTATAGGTGGGAAGCCTGGGTTAAAAGAGGTGCCTGCTTACCTAGTTGTTCATGTTTTTGTAGATGCTTTCCCACTCTTCCCAGAAATATTTCTTGTGAGCTGCTTATTGCAGACAAAGAAAGGGGGAGGCCTTTGACTATCATAGTCTACTTTCTGTACAGGAGTGAAGTGAAAGTTGCTAAAGACTGGAATCTGCAAATGCAGCAAAAGACACAGATGAAACAACTGCATGTGCTGGGTGTGTGCATGGGAGCAACAGGAAGAAAGAGAAAGAGGCAGCAGGCAATGGGGCAAGAGGCTGCTCATGAGACTGTTCATTATTCATTAAATGGAAGTCACAACTAGACATGATGGAGTCTGTCATTCACATGTCTGTCCTACCCATTACATCCCAGCAGTTGGTTGCTCTCCACACTTCCCTTCAACACTGGACCGGAGTCAGATGTAGATAAAAGTGCATTAATCAAATGACGGAGGGGGCCAGGCGCCAATACAGCTTGTTCCTCCCTCCTTTTCTTTAATCTGCTTGGCTGAGGAGCATGTGGCTGCCCTCACACAGTGGTATACAAATATTTTAATAAATATTGTTCATTCAGTTTCTACCGTTTTCTAAACCCTTTGCTCGCTAGCATCACACATCAAGCCAGATGAGAGCCAAAGAGGTTTACGTGCTTCTAAGTTCAACTATAGGCAACCAATGTACATTGGAGGTACGCAAGTAAGTAGCATCATAGGAGATTCACATGTCTGTCTGGGGCAATACCAGATACGCCTGTGGAAACTGTTAGCTACTTCCTGTCTATCTATAGTTGGATGACTTTTGAGCGTTGCAATAAACTGTCAATGTCCATGGGGACAACTCCCTGGGACATTCAACAATGAAATAGAGCAGGGGTCAGCAAACTTTTTCAGCAGGGGGCCGGTCCACTGTCCCTCAGACCTTGGGGGGGCGCGGACTATATTTTGGGGAAGAAGAAAAAAGAATGAATTCCTATACCTCACAAATAACCCAGAGATATATTTTAAATAAAAGGACACATTCCACTCATGTAAAAACATGCTGATTACCGGATCATCCGCAGGCCGGATTTAGAAGGCGATTGGACTGGATCTGGCCCCCAAGCCTTAGTTTGGTATGAAATAGAGTAATGTAAGGCTGACTTCATGTTCTCTATTACTTAAAGCCTGCATACTTTTTAAACCAATTTAAATTGGTCACAACTGCAGTTACTGCTTTACCAATTCTGCATCCATTAGCTTGGTTGAGCTCAAAATATAGATTTTTTCACTTCCTCCTTCCAGTTCATGGCAAGAACTTTCACTCCTCATCTGAATCTCCAGCATCTCTCAACCTATGCTTCCCACCTTCATTTTTCAAATAAATCATTTAAACAGAAAGTCTGAGGTGGAAGAGACTTAGCAAAAAGGCATCTCTTGTAACCTGCAGTTATCAGAGATGAAAATGTATTCTTCTAGGCTCTATATATTGCTAAACTCTATTCAATGGCAACAATTTATTGTTGCATTTCTCTAAAACAAATATTTTAGCGAAATGCAACAACATAACGTTGTTATGGGAAACATGACATGACATCCGCATGTCTGCACTCGGTAATAAATCTCAGCGACTAAGAGAAGGCAGGAAGAAAACAATACAATCTTGTCAAGGGGTGATATAGATTGATCAAGAAACTTCTCAAAGGCAGACTGAGATTCATTTGGGGGGGGGGGAGGCTAATTCCATGTTAGGAATTAGGATGAAAAACAAAACTGCCCAAGGCCTTTCCATAAACATGTAGTGTGACTACACGTGGAATACGAATGACAACTCTGGATAATGTAGAACTAGAAAACGTGAATAAAAAGGCAACCCAAATGATCAGGGGCTGGGGCAAGTCATCCTACATGTTCATCCTCGTTGTTTTGGGCTTTTTATTATTTTGGGGGGGGGGAGCAGAGTAAAAAGGGACGTGGTACAGGTGAACATAATTATGGATGGTATGGATAAAATGTGGTAAGTCTCTATGAGGCACAGGATGATGGAACAGATGGGCTTTGGGTGTGATCCTGCAGAGCTCTTCTTAAATTCTTATGGGATTAATAGTCACACAGGAGGAACTATAACTCAGCACTAGAAGTGTTTAGGTTCAGTTGCCAATATCTCAATTTAAAAATACATATATTGGGTACCAAGCCTGGGGGAAAATAGAATAACATAATAGAGGTACAGTAAGCCCAAGGCAGAGGAGACTTGTGTTCGACTGAAGCTCCTACCCAGTATAAGATTCTTATGTGCTAAGAAAACATTGATGTGCTGCTACCTTCTGTATATCTACAAAGCTATAGGTTCATAAGTATGAGAAGCTGCATGCCCAAAAGTTACATGTGAACGTAGATTCCATTCAGAAGATCCAATCAATGCACACCTTCCATATGTTTTATTGTACACAGACTAGAAGTCTACACACCTCTTATTTAACTCAGAGGGCTTTCCAAGCTCAACATTTACTCTCTTTTAAAATGTTGTCTAAGTTGCATAGAACCAGAGGGACTTAGGTGTAGTGGTAGTCTGGGAGAGATTTTCTGAATCCAGACTCTGCAGGCAAAACCAGAATGCTTAACAAACTTCAGTTCCCATGCGGAAGCCACAGATTCCCCATCCCTGAAACAGGTAGTGGAGTCAGGTGGTTTGGAGTCACGCTTTGAGCCCTATCATTGGAGGTGGGGGGAGCCAAGATATTTGCCTGGTAGCAGAGAATTCTGAATTGGATATCTGCATAAGAGCAGGATTGATGGATGTGAAGTGTATACGATACACAGCCTAAAACATAAAGGTTATTTTAGGGGGGGCAGGCTTTTTGTATTTGGAGGGGCAGCACCAAGTTGTCTGTAATTCAATTAGTCAGTTAAGTATTTTTATTTATTTACTTGATGGGGGGGGGGAGCTGCCCCGCTGCCTGCACCCCCTGGCTACACCCATGAAATAGCATCTTTAACTACTGTCACAGATTTGACATTTACAAAAACATAACATACTAATACATTAAATCTTCAGATCACCAGAGATGTACATTATGAAAGCTATCAAAGCTTTACTAGAGTAACAGAGCTACTGTGTGAACACACACACACCTTAGCACCCTATGTATCAGAGTATCTTTCACTTTTCTTTTAGAATATTCTAAAGGGGTGGGAAACCTCCAGTCTGCAGACCAAATTTAGCCCAGCATGGGTCCCAGTTTGGACATGGGTGACTCAGCTGCACCAATGAGTTCCCCACAGTTGATCCCTGCAGAAAGCAGGCTTGAGTCACTGGCTATGAGCTAGTGCTGGATCAGCTGCACAACTGAATCCCTCTTGGATAATTTCGTCAAGCAGCCAATCCCTGAATAAAACAGGATTGAAGTCACCTCCCTTGAGCTGATATGTGGTAGCTTACAAGCCCTGCCCCACCCGCACCTCAAATTTGAGCCACAATGGTTAGGGGCAGGGCTTTTTTAAGCCAGAACTCCGTTCCAGCATCTCTCAGGTGGGTGCCATTGCCATTATAAGAGAACAAGGTGAGTCCCGGCACGGCTTTTTCTAGAAAAATAGCACTGGGGAAATAAGAATTTGGTAATACCCGATTCCCCAACCCTATTTTAGACTCAAGTTTTAGAGAGCAGTCTTTTTCAATGACTATTAGCTATATCAGGTATGTTCTACCTCCACTATCAGATGCTTCTGAATACCAAAACAAAAAAAATTCCTTGCAGTAGCACCTTAAAGACCAACTAAGTTAGTTCTTGGTATGAGCTTTCGTGTGCATGCACACTTCTTCAGGTGACTTCAGTGTGCATGCACACGAAAGCTCATACCAAGAACTAACTTAGTTGGTCTTTAAGGTGCTACTGCAAGGAATTTTTTTTGTTTTGACTATGGCAGACCAACATGGCTACCCATCTGTTTCTGAATACCAGCTTCTGGATACCACAGAAAGGGAGAGTGTTCTTCTGCCCAGGTCTCCTACTTGCAAGTCCCCACAGGCACCTGGTTGGCCACTGAGAACAGGTTGCTGGACTAGATGGACCATTGGCCTGATCCAGCAGGCATTCCTATGTTCAACCTGGTGCCCTCCAAATGTTTTGAACTACTACTGGAGGATGGAGTCCAGAATGGCCGCAGGCTATTTTAAAGAAAAAACTGGTAATAGCTAGCATACATTGACAAAGCTGAAGTTGTTCAGAACACCATTCACAGAATCATAGAGTTGGAAGGGACCCCAAGGGTCATCAAGTTCAATCCCCTACAATGAAAGAATCCCAACTAAAGCATCCATGGCAGATGACCAACCAACTTCTGCTTTAAGATTTCCAATGAAGGAAAGCCCACCATCTTTCAAGAAAGTCCGTTCCATTGCTCTACATCAGCCTTCCCTACCTAATCTGGTGTCCCACTGGATGTTTGGACTCCAATTCCATAAGCCCCAGACACAAAAGCCAATGGTCAGGAATGATGCAAGTGATAATTCAGGAACACCAGGAGAACCACAGGTCCCCCACCCTTGCATTTAATTGTTGGTAAGGAAACACAGGTCTGGCAGTAGCACACAGCATCTTTAGGAAGCTACTGGGGTCCCCAGTATGATGATGCCTGCCTTCCCTCTCCCCACTTTCCATGAATATTGCACACTGGCAGTTGATGGCCATCAATTTGCTTTTTCCAGTGTGCAAGCTATCATATCAATACATGACGTGGGGGTGGTGGGGAGTGGGGAAGAGTGTTGTACAAACTTTGAGCAGCAGAACAAACAACTCAAAACCTGTGGAAACAAAAACTAACAACACCCCCGCAAGACAGCAGCTTGTTAAAAACGTTGCATGCTGAGGACGTCTGCACATTAGCTATGCATGCATGCCACCAGTCAACAGCACCATAGCAGCACACCCATCTCACACACAGTGCACAACTATGCTCCCAGAAATAAAGGTGAGCGTGTGTCCTTCTTTACAAGTGACAGCCCTTTATCTGAAGGGCGGGCAAAAAACACAGCCCTCTATGTGAGGGACCAAGTCCAGTTTAAAGATAAAGAACATTAAAAAGGGAAAGCAGAATCCTTAATAATAATAATAATAATAATAATAATATTTTTTTTATTAAAGATTTTCTTGGTTTACAAAAGTACATGCCTTGTCTCATTTTTCAGGTTGTACAGTTCAGGTTTTCTAAAGGTCAGTTACATTTGTTATGAGACATTAGTGTAGAGTACAGTATAAGGTCAAGTATAAGGTCAAGAAGAATGGGGGGAGGGGTGGTGGTGAAATTTATATTTCTTTACAGTGTGCGTGTAGGGTTTTGTGTCGGCGTCAACTGGATAGGTTCTCTTTCTCAGAATTCTCAAAGTTGACCTCCAACAGCACCTGGACTGAGCAGGCACAAAGGTCACCTGGTTATAGCCGTCTCCGCTGTGTTGAGATCTATTTCTGTTACCTAGTATTTCTAAGTTGCCACCCAACCAGGAACAGAAAACTCAGCTTCCTGTACCAGAGGCCCCAGCAGGCAGAAGGCATATACAGGTAGAACCCAGAAGCTTCTCAGGAAAAGGGTTCAATTCCTGTTTTGGTGCCAGTGATTCCACACAGTAAACACTAACAATACTAAATGGAACATGCTGGGTGCCTGTGGGAGGAGAACTAGCTTTTTGCAAAGCAAAGGGAAGGAAGCCATTTGTACAAGAATGAAGTCTTCAGCAACATGGTTGCTGGAGGCAGGAGAGAAAGGTAAGCAATGGGTAATAAGAGGTTTGGGCTCAATATGTACCCTATGGAGATAAACTTGTGGCCTCCACAATGCAAAACCTACTTTTTGGGGAACCTACTGGAAACAAGCTTGGAGTTGAAACCAGGCCTCCCACACTAGAGAACAATACCATAATCACAGTCACAGGAGCAGACCAGAGAATGAACTCTCATAGAGCCTCTCTGGGGGGCCAGGCCTACAACATAGCATCTCCCCCCCCCCCACTTTATCCACTAGTGGTCAAATATAGGGATTCTAGTCACATCGGCCAGCATGGGGTGGTACCACTACCACTATGTGAAGTGGTAGCTTAATAGAAAATGTTTAGCTGACATGAAATCCCAGGGGAAAGGGGGATGGAGAGATATAAAAGGTGATGTGCAGGGAAGCTTTCATTTCGGGATCTCCATCGACTCCAGTGGGAAGGTTTAAGCTACAACATCTCTTGCTTGCTAGCTTTTAGGCACCAAGCTCATTCTGTTCCCTTGTACTGTACATTTAATAGATTTCTATGGATCAGAGATCCTTTTAATTGCCTTTAGTGCTGTCTCTATTAGGGCTTTTAATTGCCAACTACATTTTATCTATTTTTATGTGCTGTTTCATGTGTGTTGGTTATTGTATTTTAGTTCTTTGCAATGTAAGCTGTTTTGAGACTATCTGGAGAAAGGCAGGACAGACATCCTGTGAATGAAAATAGAAGTGCATGCATAATATCATGTTATCATCAGAATTGGGATCAGTTCATAAGCATGCATGCAGCTCTAGCTAGTTTCCATTCCCAAACTGAAACAATCACCACTGAAAAGTGAAGAAAGAGAGTAAGGAGAGGAAGAGGAGTCATTATAGTGCTGCAGTCACCAACACAGCGACTGTATGAAGAACGGTTCCCTAGGACATTCCCTGGTGCATTATCATGAAAAGCACATTTCTTAGGTGTTCTGTCATCATCCTATGTAAAATAAAAATAAAAATGAAGACCCATGACAACTGATGCCTTGCATCAACATTCCTACAGTTCTGGCAAGAACTGGATCTGTGATTTTTTATATATATATTTTAAAAAGCACCTGTGCAGTCTGCCACTGTAAGCTTTAATTAAATGGCATTTATGGTATTTTTGGAACTGCGTGTTGCAAATTCAATATATTTCATTATTAATTCTATTGATTCTGATTTAGACTCTCCCCACCTCACCCCTGCCTTGGAAAAGCAGAGCAGTGTTTTGTGTTTTCTCTTTCCATTTGTCTTTTTTTGGGGAAACGATCCCCTGCGGAGGAGGAAGAGAAACCACTGGAGAACTCCCTGCTCATAGCACTCCCTCAAAATTCTTCAGCCTTCTAATGCCAACGTGGTTGAAAGAAATTCTTTTAAAAAAACAGACTTCCTGCATGAAATAATGAAACCTCAACAAAAGGAACTGTGGCACCATCTTTAGCAACTGCGTAGCGGAACGGTCCCTTCAACAGAACACGCACTCTACCAGATGATGATACAACTGACCAGATGTTTGAAGCAGTAGAATAAAATAATAATAATCTAATAATAATAATACTTTATAATAATACTTTAATAATAATAATACGCATCTGGCTGGGTTGCCTCAGCCACTCTGTGGAATGGGATTAGAAGTGTCATCTGCTACATGTCTACTCAGAAGTAAGACACATTGAGTTCAGTGGGGTTTACTTCCACTTCAGCAGGTGTAAGATTGCAGTCTCAAAGTACTAGAGCATGGCAAGTACACAAATGGTACACAAATGGTAAACAGCTGCCTGGGTAAATGGAGGTCACCATGTTGGCTATACCTGTGTTATATATAAATATTATTAAAAGCTGCTACACAGCTATTAAAAGCATGGAAACTTCTTTTGTATCAAGTCCCATGAGCCAACGGTAGCCCCCATGTATGATAGCTTAAGGTTCTTTTGACAAAAAAAGTTGACTCAACAGTGCAGTCATGCATTAAATAGTAGATACAGTGGTATCTCAGGTTACCACTGGACCTCTGGAACGAATTAAGTACTTAACCCAAGGTACCACTGTAGTCTGATGTTGTTAAGACTCCAACTGTTATTAGTCCCAGCCAGCATGGCAAATCCATGGTCAGGGATTATGGGAACTGTAGTTCAATCAGGTCCCAAGGACCACAGGTTCTCAATTCCTGGTTTAAAGTACTGTAAGATGCCTTGTCTTGTCTTGGGGTTTCTTTCCAAGCATGATGAAATCACCTTAGCTGTGACTGTACAAACCACGGCTGCACGGAAACCTCTCAAGTGTCAATCATTTGAAATTTGGAAACGAAAAATGTCCAGAGAAATACAAAAAAAGGGAAGTCACTGCAGTACAGCTGAGTAATTAAAACCAGTTCGAAGCCAAAAGTTCACTGGCAGAAGCCCCTGAGGAATTATTTCACTTGCAAAGGTAACTAGAACTCATGTTCATTCCTCTAGTTCTACATGCAACCCTTTAAACAAGCATCGACTTTTATTTTGAGGAAGTACACTCACTTTTTATTTAGAAGTCCATTATGCATAACCCCTTAACTCTTTGCTGACTGAAAGAATCGCTCTTCTAAAGCACAGTGTGCTGCTAGTCATTATTTATCCCACAAAAACTGCCATGGAAAAAGAAAGCAATTAATTTTGACATAGGTAAAAATAATCAGATCTATGAATATTTTGCTACACTTCTACGATGCCACAGAAGAGTATGTCATTTTAAGTACGTTGTCCCTTCTGGAGCAGAAAACCTTTTGACAATGTCTGTTCTTCTGGAAGTGAGAGCTGGACCATAAAGAAGGCTGATCGCCAAAGAATTGATGCTTTTGAATTATGGTGCTGGAGGAGACTCTTGAGAGTCCCATGGACTGCAAGAAGATCAAACACATCCATTCTTAAGGAAATCAGCCCTGAGTGCTCACTGGAAGGACAGATCATGAAGTTGAGGCTCCAATACTTTGGCCACCTCGTAAGAGAAGAGAAGACTCCCTGGAAAAGACCCTGATGTTGGGAAAGATGGAGGGCACAAGGAGAAGGGGACAACAGAGGATGAGATGGTTGGATAGTGTTCTCGAAGCTACAAACATGAGCCTGACCAAACTGCGGGAGGCAGCGGAAGACAGGAGTGCCTGGCGTGCTCTGGTCCATGGGGTCACGAAGAGTCGGACACGACTAAACGACTAAACAACAACAACGTTCTTCTGGTGAAGTGTGTGGTCACTACCAGCTATGAATATGCAAAGCCTTTCTTTATTAAAATGTGAATAAAACTAACCACTCTGTGTGCAACAAAAGCAACACACGTTTGCCATCCCCTCCTTAAATTAACTCTGGATGATTCAAAACTTTATCAAAAGCAGTGATCTATTTCTTCTTCAGTACTTTACTTCAAACCAGCATACAGTGGTACCTCAGGTTAAGTACTTAATTTGTTCCGGAGGTCCGTTCTTAACCTGAAACTGTTCTTAACCTGAAGCACTACTTTAGCTGCTGCTGCGCCGCCAGAGCCCGATTTCTGTTCTCATCCTGAAGCAAAGTTCTTAACCTGAAGCACTATTTTTGGGTTAGCGGAGTCTGTAACCTGAAGCATATGTAACCTCAAGCGTATGTAACCTGAGGTACCACTGTACTACAGCAGCCACTGTAGCATGGAGGGCACCCCGTGGGGAGCTACAGCACAAGATGCTGCTTGGGCTTTTGGCACCATCTTTGTGTCCACTTTATCATTCTGTCTTCTATGGAGTGTGTGTACAGAGTCCCCATCTTGTCATGACTCTCCTTCAACCAGTAGTGGCTTGGTGCCTCCTGTGACTGGTGAGGCAGGAGAATGGTAGGCAGAGGCAACTCATTCTAGTTTTCTCACCATCCTGCTTCCTTCCCTGCTGAGTTTTATAGGAGGAAAACTGAGACTAAGGAGGAAGAAGCTGATTACAACTAAGAAAGTAGGTAGGTAAGGCCTGGCTGAGGGTGGTTGGTAAGACAGAGTCCCATTTGCGCTAATAGACCAGCCTCCACTGCCTTCAACATTTATTTCATATAATTCTGCAAATACATTTACTAGATGTGACTCCCAAATTGTACAATAGTCATTGCATTTATATAGCCAAGGACTAAACTACTTACTATTCACAGAACAGTTTGTGGATACCTATGATGTAGCATTGTTGCAGCTAAGTATGTGTAGACCTGATCACTGATTGACTTTAATATCACAATGCTCTCTACTCTGGGGTAAACAAAGCAAACACTTTAGTTTCCTGCCTTTGCTTCCCAAGACACCAGTGCTTAATACACACATATATATTTGGTTGGTTCCCTTTTGCGTGGCTAAGAAGACAGGAAGCCATTTTTGCAGCTGTTCCGGTTTTGGAGAAAATACCAACTTTGTGAAATACCAATTGGGGAAGCTTAGAATAAAACAAATGAAAACTTTAACTTTTCCAGCATTTTATCTGTTTGCTTTGGGATTCCTTTTTATGTAATTGTTAACTTTAGTTCCGCCCAGATTTCTAAATCCGACAAATTAATCATGAATGGTAACAAAACAAAACACTAGCACTTGTGGTGATTCATTGCAAGCTTTACTTTTACTAAACCTTTTGATTACTTAACAGAGCTTAACAAAAAAGAAAAGTCATCAGAGTGCCTGTGGGGAACAATAGGTTATAATGCATCAATATCAAATGAGTTCCCAAAGTTTTTTTTCCTTAAGCAAACAAACTCCGATCGTAACAAGAAGGCAGGAAAATGCGAGCGGTACTTACAAAGGACTAAAACAACCAGTCAGATGACCTTAAGAATTCATCAGCACCACATGAGAGAATAGGCCGGATAAACGCCCCTTCCCGCAGGCTAAAGGAAAAGCGAGCCACTGCGAAAATAACGCTACTTCCTTTTAACTAAACTACTGTAACATGTTTTAATCTGGGGTCCAGATAGAAGCTCCTCTAGAGGTCAGGCGCGCGCACTGTCCGATTAGTACCACACTTCCTCTTTTTTAAAAATGTGCTCCGCGTATGGTTCACAATACAGCACTTTAATAATTTTCATTTTAATAAAAGAGAGCGCACAGAGGGAAGGAGCATTTATCAGATTTCAGGGCTTATTGGTGAAAAATAAAAGCTCCCTTGGTGTATTACCGCAGCTGAATTAGGCAAGGTGGTTATCTAAAAATGATACAAAAGCCCGAAAAGCTGCAGCTGAGAGAAAGGGATTTATCAAAGCCCTCCTCCCAGGAAACTTCACGGTTGATAGGAATCCCAATCTCCCTCAATGCTCTCTACTCATTGATCTCCACCCCCCGCGCCACTTCACAACAGAGAAATACTCCTGTAATCGATCTAAAAATCTATGGCCACGCCTTCTTTCCCCTTGTTCGGGACTTATCTCGCGCAGCCTTTCTCCCCCCTCGAAAGAAAGGACCGTGCTCTTTGCATGTGCGAAAGTTATGTTTGGCTGGCAAAATGCAAGGCGAAGAGCTGCACAGGTCTGGCCAAGCACGAGCCCAGGTGCTCCTGCCCTGGGCGACATCAGTGTCGCTGCAACCCTATGCACGCTTACCTGCGAGTAAGTTGCACTGAACTCAACGGGGCTTACTCATGAGTAGGCACGCCGCAGCCTTGCACTAAAGCAACCCACAGATTTTTAGACCGGGGGCATCTACCGCATGGAGGAAATTAGGAGGAACCAACGAGCGAAGATTCAGCTTTCGCTCTGCAGGGCAGCAGGACTTTGCTACGTGGCTAAAAGCAGCAGCAGCACCGACGCTATTAGCCCGAAGCGCGGCGGGGAAGCGGGATAAATGCATCGGAAGCGGCGGGAGAAGTTCAACTTGCCAGGCTTCGTCCTTCGGAAGCCAAGCCACCTTCCAGCCGCTCCTTCCCGCCACCCAACCGGGGCTTTGCCGAGAGAGTAAGGGGAGCCCACTTACTTTCCCCGGGGTCCCGAGCTTGGGAAGTCCACGCTCGCTGCTTCAGCCCAATGGCCCGGATAGAGCCCGAGCCCGGCGGGAGCGCCTCGCCGGCAGCCGCGCCGTTTTCTCGGCCGCAGGGGAACTGAGAGCGCGCCCGAGGGGAACCAGCCAGCCTCCTGCCCAGCGCCCGTCCTGCTCCCTCGCAGAGAGGAACTTGGGCGGCTTTCGCAGCCTGTCGGGGGCTGAGGCTTCGCCGCTCACTTCCTGGTCCCGGGAAATTTGCATAGCAGGTCGGGAAGGTGGCCGGCCGGCGAGGGGGGGGGGGGGATCCTTCTTGGAAACCGAAAGGCGGGTCCCGGCAGGAGGGCGACGAGGCGCTCCAAGGGCAGGGGCAGCGCGGACACACCCGCTCCGAGAGCGGGAGAACTCGCTCGCTCTTTCTCGCTCTCGCAGCCGGGGCCCTTGAGGGCAGCCGGCCCCACGGCGCGAAGGGGGCGGAGGGGAGGGGACTCGGTCCGCGGCTCCGAGCTCGGTCATCCCAAGGAAAGCAGCTGCGCGCCTTCCTTGTGGGTGGGGAGTAATTATTCTGACCGAGCAACCCGGTGCGTGAGGGGATAAAAATAGCTAAGCCAAGTGGACTCTGGTCCCAGCTCTGCCCCTTCAGGAGCCTCCATCGGGGCCTAGTCTGCCCCCAAGAAGCCTGCCCAAGTCTGGCTCGCGTGGTCCTGGGCAAATCAGGGCCTTCCGGCCTTTAGCCCCCCTCTAGTGAAATGGGGAAAAGAAACCCTGATTGCATAAGGAAGGCCTCTGAAGATCCATACTCTAGCCACCTGCTCCAGTGCTGCGTTGCACCACCCCAGTTTCAGAGCCGGGAGAAATTTCAAGGGGTTCTGGTGCTTCCCCAGGGTTCCGCTTCCTTAGGGCCAATGGAGATGGTGGTGTCTTTTGGAGATACGGTTTTATTTACACACATATACAACCTGAGCATATGGAGAATGGAGAGGCTGGCAGCATTGACACCCCAACAGATCTTGCTTCTCCTTTAGGTTTCCAGGGGAGCCCCCAAAGCCCAGCGCATGTTATGCTAGCATCTTCTAGCATTCCGGACCCAACTGACTGTCACACACACACTAGCCTATTGTTCTACATAGCAGCTAGGTGAGGCAGTGGGGGTAAGACCCTTCCGTCCCTTCTGTGGCACAGAGCAACTTTGGTTATGCTAAATTGTGGTATTTAAGCCATTGCCTTGACAAAGGAGCTAGTTTGGCAAGCTTGCTCTTAAACATTCTACCCCCACAGACACAGGATCCGGAGAACTGGAAAGGGACCCAGGGTACCATCCAGACTGACACCTTCCAAACACATAACAGTTACTACACAGGATCAACACTCTGGCTGTATACACATCACCATTTATTTTGCATCCAGTGCACTCCCATTGCTAGTTTTTGAAGCCACATACACATGAGGTTAACCCAGAGCCCTTAGGCATACTGAGGTAGGTACCTCAGGCAGCAGAAGCCCCCAAGGCAGCAGCCCTATGGGTGCCTTTCCCCCGCCACAGAAGCAGAGCCAAGATCAGCAAGACAGATTGTGTGTGATTTCAGCAAGATCTTACTCAAGATTAAAGCCAGCAGCAGAGGTGACAAGGTAGGCAGAGAAGTGGCAACAGCAGGGCAAGGCAGCGCTTCCCATTTTGCCTCAAGTGGCAAAACGGGATGTGCCACCCCAGTTTAGCCATAATCTATATCGGTTCTGTAAGTTCTTGAGAAGTGCTGTCTATTGCATTTTTCATCAAAGCAGCTTTGCTTCAGCCGGAAAACAAGCCAAAATTCACTTTGCAGGGGTTAGCCAGTTGTGTACATTTGAGGCATCTGTTGCACATGTGCAAATGTCAGCTTTGTGGAGAGGTGTTTGGGGGTGTGTGCATGGGAGGGAATCAAACAGGATAATACGCATTAGGTAAAGACACCCTCTTACCTGTCTCTGATGTGGACAGCAAGGGGCAAATGTGGCTTGAATCACAGCAGGAGGAGAAATACCTTCACTACGTTTTAAGCCACTAATGCGTACATATCCTGATTCAGTTGTGCGCACTGCATGGCCTTGGACAGCTCTCAGCATTTCAGCTTGTAATCCCTCTATCTATAAAATGAGGGAAACCAAGGCTTACCTTACAAGAAAGGCTAGCACAATAAGATTGTAAAGTTAAGAGTTGTTAAACCTCTGGCGGGGGAGCTTTCCTGTGGATGAATCGGCATGACTTCTGCTAATGGAAGTCTTGCTAATCTGAAGGCATTAACCTCTGTGTAGATACAGCTGAGGACGCGGGTGGCGCTGTGGGTAAAAGCCTCAGCGCCTAGGGCTTGCCGATCGAAAGGTCGCGGTTCGAATCCCCGTGGCGGGGTGCGCTCCCGCTGCTCGGTCCCAGCGCCTGCCAACCTAGCAGTTCGAAAGCACCCCCAGGTGCAAGTAGATAAATAGGGACCGCTTACTAGCGGGAAGGTAAACGGCGTTTCCGTGTGCTGCGCTGGCTTGCCAGATGCAGCTTTGTCACGCTGGCCACGTGACCCGGAAGTGTCTCCGGAGTCTTGAGTGAGATGGCCGCACAACCCCAGAGTCTGTCAAGACTGGCCCGTACGGGCAGGGGTACCTTTACCTTTACCTAGATACAGCTGAGTGGCCGTCATTTCAAGATAGACAAACTGTTTCATGCAACATGTAGCTCATGTATGGCAAAAATGGCCACTAGGTGGGATGGCGTTTCAAATGGATTAGACAAGAAGCATAGTCTACTGAAAACCTTTAGTTATGATAAAAATGGAGCCTCCATGTCCAGGAACAGTGTACCCCTGATAATCACTTGTCAGGAAAAGACCTCTCAGTTTTGCTGCTGCTTGTGAGCATCTGTTTCCCAAGTATTGGAGGCTGTATATGTGAAGCAGAACTTTGGCCTGCTCTTCTGATCCTGCAAGAGCTGTTCATGTTCTTCTTTCCTTTCCATATTAAACATGCCATGCAAATACCTTTATGGAAACAATGCACCAACAAGTGTCAGCTTGTCATGCATCCAGCACCAGCAGGAATATTTTCCCTGCTGGTATCCCATTTGTTCCCAGTTTTTTGCTGTATGAAAAGCCAGGAATCATAACAAGGGTTTTGGATTGTCATTGTATTTGATTGTTTGTGTGTGAGTTTTCATTTTGAACTACCCAGAGGATACTGTTGATCGAGAGGGATAAATAAGCCATAAATAAATAAATAAACAACACAATAATATATAGTTACAGGTAGGTAGCCGTGTTGGTCTGCTGTAGTCAAAACAAACAAACAAAAAAATTCCTTCCAGTAGCACCTTAGAGACCAACTAAGTTTGTTATTGGTATGAGCTTTCGTGTGCATGCACACTTCTTCAGATACACTGTATCTGAATAATTTTATTATTATTATTTTGTTTCAACAATAATATATACTTACAGTGATGCTGATGCTGCTAATAAATAACAATTACTTAACAGTAGGAAAAGTAGAGGCAGGAGGCCACCCAGGCTTCCCCCAGAACACACTTAAGTCGTGTCTAATGTAGAAAGTTCTGGGGCTCAGTCGTTACACTGGAAACAGGTTTAATGTAAAATAAAATTAATACATTCTCCATGTGTGTCTGCATTTTTAATGACTGGATAAATTGTTGCTGTATATGCTTGGAGACTGGGGTGGCAACTTGAACAAAATATTGAGGGAGGGCAGGTCCCAGCTCCACACAATTCATCACAAAATGTGGCGCACACACACCATTTGACTGGCAATGCCCATCAACTTTTGGGGGTCTATCCCCTCAAATATTTTATGGGGGGTGCTGAAGGAACCGTGGCCCCCAGGAGTTGGCTCCTATGCTTGGAGAGGTGTAGAGTGCTGAAATCTTCTGATATGACTTCAATAGGAAACAGCTGGGAAACAGCTAAACAATAGAGTTTTCATTTATGCCTATTTACAATGGAATTCTATGCCTATTTAGAAGTAAGTTCTGCTGACCTGTGGGGTTTTCTCTCTGATAAGTGGTTATAGATTGTAAGCCTTACAGGGCACTCCCATGCATATTTACTCTGAAATAATTCACATTGTGTCCCATGGTGCTTGTTCTTAAGTAATGTTGCATAATATTGCAGTCTTAAAAGGCAAACCTGTGCACATTACTTGAGAGTAAGTCCCAATGAATTCAAATAAAAATAAATTCCACTGAATTCAATGGAACTTACTTATTTATATTAGATTCTATTTATGAATCTCATCCCATAAGATACCTCAAATTGATTTCACTGTAAAAACATCAGCAATACAAAGAAAAAATAATTTCATATAGAGAAACAACTTCTGAGTAGTTTCTGAGTAGTTGGGCGGGGTATAAATAATAAATTATTATTATTATTATTGTTATTATTATTATTAATAATAATAATAAATTATTATTATTATTATTATTATTATGCTTAGGGTTGTGCTGTGTACAGTAAGTCACATATAGGTCAACTTAATGGTTAGGCTTTCAGATGAAAAGGTGAATATGTTTCTCAGCTGTCCAAAACACCTTTGAGTTATAGGAGCTTGCAGGTACCAGTAATTGGAGCCTATTTGCCTTGCTAGCCATTGTGTGTTTGAGCGGTTGTCTTCTGCTGAGCTAATTGCACCAGTAATTTATTTCACACATTATTTTTTTCTGCTTGACTTGAAAATGCAAATATCCTCCAGCTATTCATGTATATATCACTCACACTAACAATATGTATAATAACAGAGCCAGCAATGATTTATGAGTACATCTTACTGAATATGTTTGTCAATGCACTTGTGCTTCATTAATACCCAGCATCAGGGGTTCCCACTACAGGTGACTGGGGAGGGGGATAAAAAGAGTAGCAATAGGAAAAAAGAAATGAGCAACAACATTTTTTTAATATGACAAAATATGGCACTTCAGTTAGTATAACATTTGACTCCTTGACTAATATGCCCTACTATAGGCATTAGCTGTAAGAATTTGGTGGGAAATACAAATAAAGCTTTGCATAAAGCTGTCCTGTGAAATGTTTATATTCAAATACATAATTTAGGTATGATTTCTGATAGTAATGCCCTTAAATGACAGAGTTAAAATGTTTGCTGTGGGCTAACCTTGTAAAGAAAAATAATAAAAACATGTCATAGATTTACTGTGCTAAGAGCAAAATGCATGGATCAGAGTACCAGTAGATGTTCAAATTCTTTTAAGGCTGGGTGTCACTGACAATTGCCCAGGGTGATCAATGGGCAAAGCATTCATTTGAGGAACAATGAAAACAAATGCACAGGAAACTGAAGTCTGGAAATAATGTGATTATAACTAACCATCTCCTAAACCCTTTCCCACTCGGCTAATCCCCTCTTGCTCCCCACCCTGTTCCCTCTCCCTCTAACTATCAACTGACAGACTCCCCACACTGCCCAGGCTGTCATTTCCTCCCTCCTTCCTCCTGCCCTCCAAACACAAACTCCAAACATTTGTTCAAAACAGTTCTGTATTGCTTGTGAAGGATGCCATGGCAAACATCTAATTACATAGCCAACTCTCTAACTGACAAACAAAATAGCTATTCAGCTTTGGAATACCTCAGATCAGGCTTTGATTACACAAGGATTACTATAGGATTATTATTATTATTATTATTATTGCACCTTTTCCCTCTGGTGAACAGAAGGAGTCACTGCTGCCTGAAAGGTTGGGGTGCCCCTTTTGACTGTTGGACTAGATAGCTGGATCAGAAACTACAAAGTCACTGTGCTTTGTAGTGTTGCCCATCAGATCCAGCGAATGATTGGGCAGGAAACCTGCTGCTCTTAGGCACTGAGCCTGACAAACTCCTAGGATGGCGCAGCCCATTGACTATCACCGAGCTCTTATTTGTGAAGCTGAATAGCAGATGGATGCACTGCTTAGAGTCCAGGTGAATCCAAAGAGAGTCTCCTTCTGTTATGGCTCTCCATTGTTCAGTCATGTTGGTGGAATGTATGTCGTAATCCATGCTACTGTGGAATTGGGCAGTGCATACGTCATTTTAGCTTGATGATGTCTTCTCTTCTCAGCAACAGTTCTCCAAGGGATTCGTACAAGGAACTTTCCCAGCCTGTGAGATATCAGGAACCTCGGACCCTCAGCTGCTTTACCATCGAGCTACAGGCTCACTCCAATAGTAATTCTGAATTCATTAATGCAGAATAAAGGAGTATAATCCAGGATAATGCAGCAGACAGCAATCTTTCAACAGTGAAACTCTGTAAAGAACCCCTGTCCATAAAGGTGGAGGCAACAAATGCAGGTTTAACCAGTTGCAGGTATTTGCACAACCAAAGATGCATGAATCTGGGTGCTTTAGTGATGTAAAAGGTAAAGGTACCCCTGCCCGTACGGGCCAGTCTTGACAGACTCTAGGGTTGTGCGCCCATCTCACTCAAGAGGCCGGGGGCCAGCGCTGTCCGGAGACACTTCCGGGTCACGTGGCCAGCGTGACAAAGCTGCATCTGGCGAGCCAGCGCAGCACACGGACACGCCGTTTACCTTCCCGCTAGTAAGCGGTCCCTATTTATCTACTTGCACCCGGGAGTGCTTTCGAACTGCTAGGTTGGCAGGCGCTGGGACCGAACAACAGGAGCGCACCCCGCCACGGGGATTCGAACCGCCGACCTTTCGATCGACAAGCCCTAGGCGCTGAGGCTTTTACCCACAGCGCCACCCGCGTCCCTTTTTAGTGATGTAGTTGCTGCTGAAAAAAAATGCTTTCCATATAGTCTGTCTCCGTCCAGCATGTTGCTAATGGTTTGGATTTGAGGCTGCTAGACCTTCGTTTCTATAAGGAGGCCCTATTTCTTCCAGCTTTAGTTCTATCTGCAGCCTGCACCCCATTCCATATTCAAAACATTCAGAGGCCCCTGGAGCAGATTTTCAGGGGAATGCAACTGGAAGGGAGAGGTGAGAAAGCCCCATTCTGTGAATATGTTTTGTTCAGGGGAGGGATTATAGGATCCAAAGTAATGTATGCAAGCAACAAATTGTGGGTTAGAATATCAGTTCATTCTTTTTCCCTTCACCATCCTAGAACAAGAAGGGTAAAAGGCAGCCTCGAAATATTCCAATTGTATACACAGATGTCCTCTCTTTGACCTAGAAAACCATGCTCTGTCCTGCAGGCATTATATCCTGCAGATTGGATCGCAGACTGGAATGTATGACCTCACTTTGTACATGTAGTATGTAATGCAAATTTACATAGGAGCTTTCCTAAATGTTCAGAAGGCTTCACATGTATTATCTCAGTAATACAGCCAGGTAAGGCAGGCAGGTTGTAGAGACTAGACTAGTGTGATCCCCATATTATAGAAGGTCAGAAGGGTAAAGCTAGGAAACTATAGACCTGAACTTACAGTGAGTGCATAGCTGACCTGAGATTTAAACAAAGCACTTCCAACTTCTTAAACTACAACATTCTAAACACATTTTTTTCTGAAAGAGAGAGATAATAAAGCATTTAAAAAATCAGGTTATTTTCAGCTTATAGAATCAAACTATACTACATGAAGTCAACCTTAAATACTTTTCTCCTACGGAAGAAGGAAGTGCACTTTGTTTTTGTGAGCTGCGTTGCTATCAAGAGTCTTTTGTTCATAATCACACATTCCTGAACCGGTTACATGAGGTGAATTCTATTATAAGGAAAGAAGCAAAGGACTGTTACAGTTAAGTAGACAACGGTAAGTGATGAAAGCATAATAGAAGATTACTATCACAGGAAGCAAAAACAAATATTTGAAGCCAACTCACTAAGTAACCAAACAGCTTTTTAAAGCCTCTAATAAAACCCCCCACAACCAGCTCATATTGATTACAGTATTTTGAAGGAGCAGTAGTGTTGTTCAGAATCCTTTACAGAACTAACGTGGTTAAGGAATGACTCAGGCAAAGTTAAGTATTTGTGAGTCCCAGCACTTTTACTGTAATAGGAAAATTCTGTGCTTAACCACCTCACACCCAAAATAAGTGAGGGTGTGAAAAAAGAAAGAAATACAAATAAATTGGACTTCATTGTGCTTAATTTTGGAGGAATCGTAACCTTACGCTAGTATTTTGTATTTTAAAACATGTTCATAAGGGAACTTCCTCTTTGATTCATTGAACACATTATCACTGCTCACCGTTCATATTTTTCCTGCTTCAAATGTCACCACAACTCTTCTGCATGCAACCTCACAGTATATACATAAAGTATCAAATGTGGTGACAGTAATAATAATACAACAAAACAACACCACCACCACAAACTGGCTTATAAGTATAAAACCAAATTTACTAGAATAATAGCTAGAATAGAGATAGACTTGTAACCATTCAAACAACAAACATACTAAGGTGCCACGTGCAAGACAAAGCCTGGAGATACTGTAAACATGGAGTGGATAAATGTACAACTGTATCTTAACAAGTTACATGTGCAGTAAACGTTATACAGACTGGATAAATGAATCGTTCAACAAGTAGCGTAAGTCCAATCAGAGAACGGCAACCCCGTGCCACCACAACGGCAAGGGTAGCACACTGGAGAATGTGAAAAAGTTTTTCAAAGATTGGACTGGATGAGATGTTCTTCAATGGGTCTTGAGTTGGAAACACAAAGCCGTACGCATGGATCAATCATGGGAAGGCAAATCAAAGCCACTACCCTGGTGAGAATAACGCAGTGTGCAAAAGGAGACCTGTTCTGTGAATATATTACAGGTTTCGCTACACGCTTCATCAGTCTGAAAAGCTGCATGATACAAAATAGCACTCCAATTACAATGTGTGGTACAATATGTAGGCAATCTCCCAAGAAGCTCTCCTAGCCCGTAAGTGGTACCTCAGGTTAAGAACTGAATTCGTTCCGGAGGTCCGATCTTAACCTTAAACTGTTCTTAACCTGAGGTACCACTTTAGCTAATGCAGACATAAATGCAGACAAATGCAGACATAAATGTGAACATGTTATGATGTTTTTGAAACATACTCTCCTTTCTTCCAGGGATGTGCTGAGAGTCTGAAGTATGAAAGGTTCTCTCCTTCCTTCCCCCACTTGTTTTCCATCCATGCTCATCAGATGGGAGAGCAAAGAAGTGAAAGAAAAAACTGGGCAGCAATATCAGGATATCCTGCTCTGTTTATCTAGCAAAGTCAGATACATGACTCATCAAACTGTTTAATAACCAGACCCTACTGGGCAGCTTTCTGCTCATTTAAAATTTCTCTCTCTCTCTCTCTCTCTCTCTCTCTCTCTCTCTCTCTCTCTCTCTGTGTGTGTGTGTGTGTGTTCTGGAACAGAAGCAAGTCATGGGAAGGAGGAGCCAGAAGGGGCATCTCTTTCAGCTGCAGCCAAGTGGAATGGCTGCTGCCACATGACAACTGAGGGAGGAAAGGAGGAAGCTGATGGCCTGGAGCTGGTCTTCTAGCAGAACAGATAGAGGCTCTGCTTCCCATCTCAAATATATCTCAAATATAGTTATCTTTATTTCTTGCAGTGCTAGATAACCACAAGAAGCTGTCAGAAGTGCTGCAGATTCTACTGCATTTAGGTAAGCTTTCCAGTACAGTGGTACCTCAGGTTACAGACGCTTCAGGTTACAGAAGCTTCAGGTTACAGACCTGCTAAACCCAGAAATATTACCTCGGGTTAAGAATTTTGAGTCAGGATGAGAACAGAAATCGTGCTCCGGTGGCGCAGTGGCAGCGAGAGGCCCCATTAGCTAAAGTGGTGCTTCAGGTTAAGAACAGTTTCAGGCTAAGAACGGACCTCCAGAACGAATTAAGTACTTAACCCAAGGTACCACTGTAATCCTGGAGAATTCACAATAGATTGTGATGATCACTTGTGCCTGCTTTAGTTGCTAGTTTTCTTAAGCGAGTTTTTCTAGGATCACGTGTGTGAGCACATAGCAGCATGAGAAGAGCCTGCTGGCTCAGGCCAATGGTCCATCTAGTCCAGCATCCCATTTCTCACAGCGGCCAGCCTATGGAAAGCCTAAAAGCAGGATCTGGGCACAGCAGCACCCTCCCCGCCTGTGATTCCCAGCATACTGCCTCTGACGGTGGAGGTAGAACATATGGCACTGTGTCTAGGAGCCATTAATAGTCTTACGCTTTCAGCTGCTCTACAAATAAAATGCCAGCCTAGCCTAGTTTTATTGCTGCTAATCATGACAAATGATTGAATGTTTTCAATAGAGCAATAAAAAGCAGCTGGATGCCTGACTCAATGCATTCTATGGTTCTAAGTTCAACTATAAATCATAATCATCTAATGCAGCTCAGTAATTTAGCACTCGGCTGGTTACTTGTAACAATTCTCTTTTCACTGCCACAGTGAGAAGAGCGGCAGGAGCAGCTACCATAAATACTGTCTTACACAGGGCTGTGTGGGGAGAGCAGCTCTGTTTCTAAGTGCTATTGGTTCTTAGACTACAAGAGAGCATGAGACATGTAGGCAGCTTTCATAGATCCACCCTGAATTAAGTGACGGCGGAATATGACAATGCTCATTCTGTTCAGTTCAAAACTCTGTAACTAGGACTGCAACAAAATTTTGCAGAATGTCCTCCCTCCTAAAAGTTTAGGAATCTGGTCAGTCATTCCCTCCAATAAGAGTTCTACTCTTCTTTCTTCCCCTCCCCCTACTGGATTTTCCCTTTCCCAGCTACTTTCCCAGGCTACTGAGCATGCAGTTTTCATTTATTTGTTTCGGAGTTTGTCTTGCTCTCTTAGTAGCAGGTCACGTGATCCCCATGAACATGTGGATACCTACCTCTCTCATTTCTCAGTGGCCCTGTTTTGGCTACAATCCTAGCAGCACTTGCCACCAGAGATCTCTATTAGGGACCAACAATTTTTGTTGATTTATTAACAAACAACACTCCCAGAAATCTTTCCATGTTAATGATGGTTCAGTTTCAATTTGCCCCCTGTCAGTTTTCACTAATTCTCTGGAAATAGAGCATCTTGTACTGATCAGCTTGGTCACTCCTTTGCCCCAGTGCAGCAATCTAAAGGAATTTGGCAGCAATGAGAAAGTTATTGTTGCTAGTATGACGTTTAACAGGAAAGGACAAATCCAAAGCATGATGCTCCTTTTGGGGTTGTTACTTTTGAGTGTGGAATAAGGCTGGGGGTCCTTCATTTCATCCCTTGTTCTCTTTTCTTTTTGCTGTAATTTTGCTGGTAGTATATAAAGAAGGCTGATCGCCAAAGAATTGATGCTTTTGAATTATGGTGCTGGAGGAGACTCTTGAGAGTCCCATGGACTGCAAGAAGATCAAACCTCTCAATTCTTAAAGAAATCAGCCCTGAGTGATCGCTGGAAGGACAGATCCTGAAGCTGAGGCTCCAATACTTTGGCCACTTCATGAGAAGAGAAGACTCCCTGGAAAAGACCCTGATGTTGGGAAAGATGGAGGGAACAAGGAGAAGGGGACGACAGAGGGCGAGATAGCTGGACAGTGTTCACGAAGCTACAAACATGAGTCTGACCAAACTGCGGGAGGCAGTGGAAGACAGGAGTGCCTGGCGTGCCCTGGTCCATGGGGTCACGAAGAGTCGGACACGACTGAACAACAACAATAATATTCTTGTATGGGATTAGTAAATTGGAGAAATGTACAGTATGTGGGTTGTTTGACCATCCCTAGGATTAAGTGTGATCCTTGGGATACCCAGTGTGGAAGTCAGTTGTGATTTACGAGTTAGCACCCACTGGGCATGAGCCAGGGGATGATTAGATAAATTTATTGTCATTGTCCGTATATACACAGTATACACAACAACGAAAATCAAACACCCACCCAAAGACCGGGTTCACATACACATTTGCACGTATCTCCAACACTCTCATCCTATTCAGACATAATCTATAAAAACATAACATAATCCAGAATATAACATAACCTATTAAAGGCATAACATAACCTAAAACCTATCTCATTCCTTCCTACTCCCTGCTTGCTATTTCTTGCAACTGGCCCTGAGATCATTATTTAGTGCAATCAGAGCTCTTGGATAGAAACTATTCAAAAGGCGTGTGGTTCGTGTTTTCATTGTCCTATATCTTCTGCCCGAAGGCAACAGTTCAAAGAAGTTGTGAGCAGGATGGGTGGGATCTCTCAGGATATTGTGTGACTTCTTCAAAGTGCGAGACGTGAAGATCTCATCCAGGGTTGGTAGTTGGAGCCCAATAACATTCTGGGCAATTTTAATTATTCTCTGTAAAGCTTTTTTATCCGTTTCAGAGCTGCTCCCATACCACGATAATATACTATAGGTTAAGACACTCTCGATGGTACTGTGATAATAGGACAGAAGTAGGTGCTGAGATAGATTCAGTCCCCTGAGCATTCTCAGAAAATACAACCTCCCCTGCACCTTCCTCACAACCATATTAATATTTGCAGTCCATGAGAGGTCCTCAGAGATATAAATGCCCAGGTATTTAAAACTACCAACCCTCTCCACCTCCTCACCATTTATGTGCAATGGTAAAAATACACTTTTCTTTCTCCTAAAGTCAATTATGAGTTCTTTGGTTTTTTTGGTGTTAAGCATAAGATTGTTTTCTTTACACCATTGAATTAACCCCTGTACTTCTTTCCTATAAGCAGTCTCATCGTTCTCACTAATGAGCCCCACCACTGTTGTATCATCCGCAAATTTGATGATTGTGTTGGACTTATACAGTGGGGTGCAATCAAATGTGTACAGGGAATAGAGAAAGGGACTTAGCACACATCCCTGAGGGGCTCCTGTGCTTAATACTAGAGTAGAAGAATAGTAAGGTCCCATTCTCACTGTCTGCGGCCTATCAGTCAGGAAATTCCTTACCCACAGACAGATCTTCTGATGTATACCCAAATTGGTCATTTTAAGAAATAACCTGTCTGGCAGAATTGTATTGAAGGCAGAACTGTAGTCCACAAACAACAGCCTTGCGTAGGTTCCCTGTCGTTCTAGATGACTCAGTACAGTATGGACAGCGATGGAAATAGCATCATCAGTAGATCTGTTTCTTCTGTATGCAAACTGGAACGGGTCTAGAGTGGATGGAAGACCAGCCTTAATATGATCTAGCACCAATCTCTCAAAACATTTCATAACGACAGATGTTAGGGCTATTGGTCTATAGTCATTGAGAGATACCACCACTGACTGCTTGGGGACTGGCACTATAATCGATGTCTTCAGGCAGGTAGGGACAGAACCCTGCAACAGGGATAGGTTAAAAATGTCCGTAAATACACCAGCTAATTCTGCAGCGCAGTCCCTAATAACCCGTCCCATGATTCCATCCGGTCCAGCTGCCTTCCTAATGTTAATGCTCCGAAAGGCACGTTGTACGTCACAGGTCTGTAATAAAAATGGTTGTCTATCAGTAGTAGTTTCTGATGATGTGCTGGTAGCCAATGCTGTAGTGACGGTAGTTCTAGTTCCCTCCTCAAAGCGACTAAAAAATTGATTCAGTTGATCAGCCAGGTGCGCACTGCTGCTAGCCAGTTCGTTTTTAATATTTTGCCCTGTAATTTGTCGCAGGCCTTGCCATACTCGACGAGGGTCGGAGCTCTCAAAGTGTTTTTCGATCCTCCGGCAGTACATAGCTTTGGCGTTCCTAATGCCCTTTTTCAATTTGGCTCTGGCTTCTCTATACTGTTGCGCATCACCAGAGTGAAAAGCAGCATTTCTTGCCTTTAACAGAAGATACACGTCCCTGTTTAGCCAGGGCTTGTTGTTAGGGAACACCCGTATTTGTTTGGTGGTAGTGACAACATCAATGCAGCTTTTAACGTAGAACAGTACTGTTGAAGCGTATGTGTCCACATTATTCTCCACAAAAAGCGACCACTCGGTGCTCCGAAAGCAATCTTGAAGTTGCTCAGATGCACCTACTGGCCACACTCGTATCTCTCTAGTTGATGGTCTAATTCTGCGTACGAGAGGTCTATATGATGGTATCATAAGTAAAGATATGTGGTCTGACTGCCCCAAATTGGGCAAGGGCTTGGTCTTATATCCATGCATGATGTTACTATATACTCGGTCCAGGGTATTTCCCCCCCTAGTGGGACAATCAACATACTGGTGGAACTTAGGGAGCACAGTCCTTAAATCGGCTCGGTTAAAATCACCAGCAACCACCAGCAAACATGATGCATGTTTGCAATACTACAGGTTAAAAGAGTGGAAGGCTTGTGAACAGGATTTATATTATGGGTGCTATAAATTATTATGCTATGTCCTTTTAATGTAAACTGGCTGCAGTGCGTCTGTGGTTGGGTTGTCATCTGTGGGTAGTGTATATAGCTGTCTGTGACTACTTCTGAGGTGGATTGTAGTAGGAATGTGCCTGCAGGGAGTAAATCTTAGGGCAGTCTATCTCAGTGTCAGGCCTGTCCCAGAGAAGGAACATGCCTGATAATTAACTGTTTATTGGCAAGAGAAACACAGCAGCTTCCAGGTGCTCCGGATACCACATTTGTAGCCTCTAAGCAGCTGTCCACAGGTCTGGACCCTATGGAACACTTGCAGCAACAGTGGGGGCCCTCCTCTCCTCCAGCTTACATTGCAACCCTGATGGGTTGCGTGCCTGCAACCTGAGGCTTCTCCTGCACAGAAGGCGCCACTGCTCTTCCCACTTCAAGCCCCCCCCCGGGTTCTAGGAGAAAGTGGGGTGGGGAAAAGTGGGAGTCTACTGTCAGCTGAACCACCTCCACATCTGGCACACCTTCCTCCTCCCCAGCTCCTGCCTTGCAGGCAGCATCACCCCACCTTGCATAAATCACTGGCCCCCTCTTCTGGGTCACTGCCCTTGTCCCCTACCTCCACCACACTCTTCAGAGCCCTTCCAGTCCCTGAGACTCAGTGTTCAGGGGGAGGGGCAAGCATGGCCAGGGTAGGGTGCACCAGAGGAGGGATTACAGGTGCTTGCATGGTGGGTCCTCTCAATTCTTGGTATCTCTGGATGCTCCACCACTGTGACCAACAGTCTGGGGGTGGTGCTGTTAAAAGACTGGGTCTGTTTGCCATAGGATCATGCTGATCCCTTAACTGTGGATGAGCAGGCTGACCTACTGCATTTTATCAAGACCTGGGTGGGCCAGATGCAGCTCTGCCTGCTAACCTAGTCAGATTTGGCGGGGGAGTTGCAGTGGACTACCAGAGTTCATTTTCCATCACCAGGAAACCATTTGGAGCAGGAGTAGAAGGCATGTATCTGGTGTTGGGTCAGACAGGTTAGGGGCCTTGCTTCCCAACAAACTTCCCAAACTGAGGTGGTCTCCAGCATAGTGCGGGAGAATTTTGGCATCCATGCCAAAATCCATGCTCTGGGCCCAGTTTTGGATTTCATCATGGGCTGTCTCAAGTGGTTATCTGCCTGGCACATGGAAGAGTGGGATATACCCTTTATTTGGCCTTTGCTCCAAATAGGGAGGTGTGGTGGTCTAGAAATATGGGCAGACATTGCCCCTCTGTTATAGTCTGACTACTTCCTGGTGAAGTTTGTATTTGCAGCAACTATTCCCATCTGCAAGAGGGAAGGAAGTTCAGATGGTCTATCTATCCTTGGAGGCTAATCTAGCTAATATGTTTGGGAAATGGCCTCACTGCTCTGTGTATGTAAATGGGAGTCTAATTATTAATCCACCTCACACTTTACTTTGATAATCACTTAGAAAATCCTTCAGACTTATTGTAAAATATTTTATTGATAACTGCAACAGGCATTCTAAACCATTTTTCATTAATTAACAAAATGACAATATTTTAGAGGAGCCACTGATTGTAAAATATATAACAGGCAAAGGGAGTATTCTTCAAAGCTTTGGGATAATACGTTTTGCCTTGACAAGCAGGTTCACTCACATAAATAAGTCAGGGTGCATGTTTTTTTATTAGATCACCAAAGTATGCAGTTATGGTTTTCAATTTGTTGTTCAGAAAGTTTTGTTCTATTTCAACTTTTCCTCCTGGCCCAGCTAAGGAAGCTACCTAAAAAGTAAAAAGAAAGAAAAACAACAACTGTTAAATAACTCAAAATGTGACACCAAGATGGTAATAGATTCAGAACCTTAAAAGCCCTAAACATCCTCAGCCTTGTATACCTGAAGGGGTGTCTCTATCCCCATCATTTATCCTGGACACTGAGGTCCAGCTCTGAGAGTCTTCTGGCAGTTCCTTCACTGCGAGGTTACAGGGAACTGGGCAGAGGGCCTTCTCAGTAGTCGCCCCCGCCCTCCCATCAGATGTCAAGGAGATAAACATCTATCTGACTTTTAGAAGACAACTGAAAGCATCCCTGTTCAGGGAAGTTTTTAATGCCTGATATCTTACTGTGTTTGATGTTTGAATTTGCTAGAAGCAGTCCAGAGTGGCTGGGGGAACCCAGTCAGATGGGTGGCATACAAATAACAAGTTATCATTATCATTATTAGTAGAAGTAGCAGTATAAGCGGGAAGGCTCATCTAGCCCAACCTGTTTCAGAAAACCCACTACCACAGGATCCTTGATAGGCGACTATGAGCCACTGCTGGGGAAATAATCAAGCCCATAAGAAGTTGAAATAAATGCTACCTGTTCCATACACAGGGACAGCTAGGAAGGCATAGCTAAGGAGATCTATTCATTGATAAGGCCGTGGTCTGTGGGGAAACAGGTTTCTTTTTGTTCAAAAGTGGGGGACACTTTGGGGCAAGCAAGGCCTGTACAAGAGGATATGTTCCATTTAAACTAGAATGGAATACAGGAAACTCAGTCTTATACTGTGTCAGACTACAGATCCATCTAGCTCAACATTGTCTACACTGACTGACAGCAGCTCTTCAGGGTTTCAGAGAGCATTCTCTCCCAGCCCTGCCTAGAGATGCTGTGGATGGGGCCTGGGAGCTTCTGGATGCAAAGCAGATGCTTTACCAGTGACCTATGGCCCCTTTTAATAGCAAAAAGAGGGTGACAAGTCCTTTAAACTGGCATCTTTAAACCGACTACCTGTATTATGTGGTACCTGTATTAATGCCAATTCCATTACCAATTGGCCACATTCACATGTCACTGTGAAGCACAAACCATAGCTTACCATGAATACAAAAATCACACCTACTACCCTGCTCTCTGCTATGGTTAGGTGAAAGCAAATCACATTCTTCGCCTAGTGCTACATCCAAATCAGGGATTGTGGTTTGTCTCAGCCCTAACAAACCACAATCTGTAGCCAGATCATTTGGGAGTGAAACAAACCTACAAACCCTGGTTCAAATGAAACACAAACCAGAATGATGGTTTGTTTTCTCCCAACACTCAGAGGGAGAAGGAAAGCAGCTGTGATTCATTTGTGCATTGCAAACCATGTGACATGTGAATGTGGCTAATGCCTCTTCCCATGGCTGTATTTGGATAGAATATCAATTCATGACATGCCAGAATAAGCACTTAAGTAGTAAAAGAGTAAACTGGAAGGAAGTATATCTGATTGAATATAAACCCTCCCAGTGACAAACCTACGTTTACTAAAACCCTCCCATTTCCCAGTGCTACTTCCTGAGCTCCTTGCTAGATAAGGGAAAATCTTGTCTGTGGTGCAGTGATTCATTAAGGAATTACTAACTTATCTTGACTCCCCAAAATATCTCAGCAGTTTCCATTTTTGCTTTTGTACAAATGACTGGAGTCATGATCTACTTGTGTGGACTGGTTATATTACTGCAAGTGGATTTCTCTAAAGTTCATTGAACCCTGAGAGTTAACAAGGGGAAAAACTGGATTACACAAGACCCTCAATACAATCTAACTGCTTCTGGAAACTGCATTTACTCAGTTCCTGTCCTATGCACACTTTTTTGTTAAAACACATGTGCATGTAGGCAGCACAGCAGGCTTTTAGGGAGAAACAGATTGGATTATATTTAAGAGATGCAACTCTCAAAAATAAAAATAAACATTCTTAGAGAAAATGAATTTCTGTTCACCCCATCAATTGAAAGAAGGAGGGATCGTCATTCTAATATACGTCACTTCCAGTTACCAGCTGCTTATGGCAAGGTGCTACATGGAAATTTTCAAAACGGTCTGAAGGACACCCTCATCTCAAAGCCTCAGATGGACAATGTGTGTCCTGTAAAGCTCAATGGGACCTTCTCACAAATTTGAGCATCTGTATTTGAAATGCCCATATTTGCTGCACGGCCTGGGCTGTGCCTAATGGAATAAATTTCACAACTCTTTCTGTTCTCAGTGTACATGTTCTCTATCTGCAGCACATGGAGATGTACAGTTCCAGAGTGCCTGCCTATAGACTACTGAACCCAGTCAAACTTGTTCGTGATCATCTCCAATGGTTTGAATTTGAGTTAACATATCTGAAAAAGGAAAAACAAACACACACAAATCTTCCTGCTTCCTAGGATAGAATTGGATGTGGAAGCTGTGTGGATATTTGAAAGGGATATCCGTTATGCTTGTGCAAATAATGCTATCAGTGATGAGATCTGTGTAGTCTCTGCAGCAAAGATTACTTAGGAAAAACATATCTGAGCATCCCAAACTTGACAGGTCCCTCACCACAAAGATGCCATCCTATGCACATTTACCTGTGATTACATCCCGCTAACTTGACACACCTGCCCATTTGGGACCATCTTCCTATTTGATTGTACAAGCTATCACTGACATTTTTAAGTTATGCTTTTTCATGTGCTACCAGTTTTTATCTCTGTTAACATTAGCAAGATCTGACATTTTTGGAACCTTTTGGAATTTGCAATATCTCAGCAGACCTTTATGTAAACTTGGGAAAAGGCTCATGATCCTGAGAGAATAAGTATCTGCTTTTCTCTACGTAGTTTGTTATTGCAACAAACCTAGAACTGCAACTGAAGAACAGACAATGGCTTAGATTGTAGGCCCAAACGATCAGCTTCTAGAAATGACAGCACACTGGGAATAGTGGTCTGGATGTGTGTGTGCAAACATACATACAATGAACTTTTAACAAAAGTCTGTCCTATTCCAGGGTAGGTGTGTACATCCATATAAATTGCCTTTGAAGTAGTACTTTTTACTGCAAGTTGCTATTAAGTCCCCATCATGAGCAAACATAATAATGTCTAATAACAAACACCACAAAAACAACATTTGTTGACCTAGTTTACCTTCACTTTGCTTTTGTGTTTCTGAGCTTTTTAAACAAAAATACTTTCATGCCAAGCAAGTATCCCACAACCTGAAAACTCTGTCCTGAAAAGTGTATAAAGAAAGCCAGCAGCAAACACCAAACAGTTCATTCTTTGCTCAGTTTAAAAGCGCAGCATGCATAATTTACTTATGCTATCTGTATCTTTTTGGTATGACTGCTCCCTCTAGAGGAAGTAGAAAGAAACTGACAATAATTCAAGTTTGATCACCTTTGCCCCTTCAGGCAGTGTTTATATATATTCAACATTTTAAGGCTGAATTTGGTTATTAACTGCTTATATTAAACTTTGTGAGGGTTTGTACATTGCTACATCTACAGCAATGTAAATGTTGTAAGAAAACTGAAAATGCAAAGTAATGGTGCCCAAACTTTTGAAGTGTGATGGCAGACCCCAGTACAAGGTAGTGTAACAGGTATAGTTCAGGATCTCTGATGTGCAGCCTGCAAGCCTTTCATTGCTAGCCATGCTTGAAGACATTCCTAAAACAAGGTTTTAATGCTAAACGACCAGGGCTTAGATGTCAAAAATCCTTAGAATGCTTAGATGTCAAAAATCCTTAAGTAAAAAGAGGAGAGATCTGTGTACAAAGTGAGAAAACGAATAATCCAATTTCCAACTTTTAAATAATTACTAGCATTGGAAAAGTTGCAGCTGCACCAGCCCAGTACAGCAAAACATTTAGTGATGGTCTTTGCCAAAAAAATTACACCTGGTCCAGCTCTCTGAGTTCTTTGCTCGGCATCAACTAGTATCTAGGGTTACATTGCCTCAGAACAAAGAGATTCTATTTTTATGGTCATTAACAGACTTAGCCCCTATGGACTGGCCTAACCCTTTAAAAATGCTATCTAAGCTAGCGGTCCTTGCTAACTTTTCGTGTACTCACTGATTTAAATTATGTTTTTCTTTCTGTCTGCTTTGCCACTCAATCTCACAGAGTGATCTCAGTTTCTAGCACAGAATGATAACACTACAGTGGTGCCCCACAAGACGAATGCCTCGCAAGACGAAAAACTCGCTAGACGAAAGGGTTTTCTGTTTTTTGAGTCGTTCCGCAAGACGAATTTCCCTATGGGCTTGCTTCACAAGACGAAACGTCTTGCGAGTTCTTGCGAGTTTGTTTCCTTTTTCTTAAAGCCGCTAAGCCGTTAATAGCCGCTAAGTCGCTAATAGCCGCTAAGCGCCGTGCTTCGCAAGACGAAAAAACCGCAAGACGAAGAGACTCGCGGAACGGATTAATTTCGTCTTGCGAGGCACCACTGTATCCATACTGTCTCTGCTGTTCAACCTCTATCATGTTTCCCTTTGGTCCTTTCCGCCCAAACTTCTAAGGTTATTGAATGTCAAAGAGCCTACTTTTTTTTACAACAAAAATACATATTTAGCATTCTAGGACCCGTAGCCCTCTAGGTGTTGGACTCCAACTCCCGTCAGCTCCACTCTGTAATGGGCAAGGTCGGGAATGATTGGAGATGTAGAGGCCACCTGATTCCCCATCCTTGTTATACAGGGAGAAAGCTTGATAACAATAATATTCAATCTTACACATTCTACATAGGCTCTCAGTACTCCTTACAACAAACGTGTAAGGTAGGTCAGTGTTATTGCCATATTGTAGATGGAGGTGGGAAGAAATGGAAGGTGAAAGACAGAGACTTGACTTAAGCCTATTGGGCAGAGGTGAAATGTCTGTTCGCAGCTCAGGGGCAGAAGTCAGTCAGCAGAAGCCTTGCATAAGGACTTTCACTTGTGCAACAGGGCTTTCCCCACCTCTGCCCCCCAAAAATGGCTTGAGTAAGTGTGGGGAGAGTCCCCAAAACAGTGTGTGTGTGTGGGGGGGATCATTCCTTTTGGCAAGCTGCAAATGCGCAACACCGAATTGCACCCTACGTCTCTAGAATAGCAACTGTACCAGCACTACCCCTGAACCTGCAAATTAAAACTTACCTGATCTATGTTAGCATTACGAGGAAGAAAGTACACAATCTTGCTGGTAATCTTTTGCGACAGCTTGAAAATTTCAAATGTACAGATGTGTTAAGGAAGAAAAAGCAAATACTCTTTCAATGGGGATGGCTCTTTTAGTAAGACAGTCCCCATAGGTAACACACATTCTTCCACAGGTATATACAGAAGACCATGAGTGATATTCTGATCAGGGCCTTAGTCTACACAAGCAGCAGGATGAGGTAGCAGAGTGGATTGTACCACTTCAGAATGCAAGATAGGTACAGTGGTACCTCGGGTTAAGTACCGTAGGTTCTGGCGTATTAGACGACCCCCCCCAAATTGGCAGCTGCAATTTGGGGGTTCGTCTTATAAGCCTAGTCACCTAATACGCTGGGCAGCTCCGCGCTGGGAGAAAGCCGCCCGGCGTGGAGCGGACTCCGCTCCGCCCATACCCGGTGTATGAAACGACCCCCGACTCTTTAACCCCTTTTCCGGGGTTAAAAAGTCGTCTTATACACCGGAATCTACGGTACTTAATTTGTTCCGAAGGTCCGTTCTTAACCTGAAACTGTTCTTAACCTGAAGCAACACTTTAGCTAATGGGGCCTCCTGCTGCTGCCGCGCCGCCAGAGCACGATTTCTGTTCTCATCCTGAAGCAAAGTTCTCAACCTGAAGCACTATTTCTGGGTTAGCGGAGTCTGTAACCTGAAGCGTATGTAACCCGAGGTACCACTGTATAGTTTTTAAATATCTAGAAAAAAGCAAAACACAACTATTTGCAAGTATAAAAATGAAAACAAAGCATTAACAAATCAGCAAGTATTGTTCAGATTAGCCTTGCTATGCTAATTTTCAATTTAGAGCTGTTATTCACTTTCACTTGGGACGTGGGTGGCGCTATCAAGACTGGCCCGTACGGGCAGGGGTACCTTTACCTTTACCTTATTCACTTTCAAAAACTTGTCTCCCCCTACCCCTTGCAGTTTAAGTGGTATATTCCATGCAACCACTTTAGGTCTCTCCAACCTAATTCCCAGCTTCTCTGCTGCATGTACTGACCATACCCAAACTACTTGTCTAATGTTGTCTGATGTTGTTCAGATGCCTGATGACCGTCTTTCAAAGCAACTACTCTATTCCCAACTTAAGAATGATAATGCTGGTGGACAGCAAAAGAGATTTAAAGATTATCTCAAGGTAAATCCTTAAAAATGTAGTATAAACACCAACAACTGGCGACAACGAGCCCGCCAACTGGAGAATAAAGGTAAAGGTACCCCTGCCCGTACGGGCCAGTCGTGTCCGACTCTAGGGTTGTGCGCCCATCTCACTTAAGAGGCCGGGGGCCAGCGCTGTCCGGAGACACTTCTGGGTTACATGGCCAGCGTGACGAAGCTGCTCTGGCGAGCCAGCAGCAGCACACGGAAACGCCGTTTACCTTCCCGCTATAAAGCGGTACCTATTTATCTACTTGCACTTAGGAGTGCTTTTGAACTGCTAGGTGGGCAGGAGCTGGGACCGAAAGACGGGAGCTCACCCCGCCGCGGGGATTTGAACCGCCGACCATGCGATCGGCAAGCCCTAGGCGCTGAGGTTTTACCCACAGCGCCACCCGCGTCCCTGTTCAACTGGAGAATAGCCTCTACCAAAGGCGACATGGACTTTGAAGAAGCATGAACTCAGGCCGAAAGGGAGAAACGTTTGGCAAATCATCCTCACAGTGATTTAACTCTCACCCAGAAACCTATGTCCTCACTGTGGAAAGATGTGCAAATCCAGAATCAATCTCCACAGTCACTTATGGACAAACTGCTAAGACCATTTTTGGCTACGAGTGATTGCCAAGAAAAAAGGTTTTTCTCCAGAGACAGAACTGTTTCTAACCCTCACTCATACCATATGGACAACAGATCTGAAAGGATGATCACGATGAATTTGGGAACCTGAAACTGCCCTTTACACTAGGTCCTCAATGTGGGAATTAGTTACTGAATCATCTAGGACACATGTAAAGTCATCCTATAAGAACTCAGAAATGTTAACCCGGAAGGAATTATTAGATTTAGTAGGTGATCTCGCCACAGGACCAAGAGTGAGATTTGATAAGTATCTGATTCTTTACAGCCCTAGGAGTCTATGAACCAATTTAACACCTTTTGTCTAACAGACAGTCAAAACTAAGAACAAGGAACTGTCAAAATGTGGTGGTGTTTTTTTTTTTAAAGCAACTACAGAAATTCCCCAGATTACGCAAGACTTTATGTCAACTCAAACAAAACCTCTTCAACAAAAGAAAACTGGTTGTCAGCATTATAAAGGCAACATCCTAATTAGGACCAATTCTGAAAAGAAAGTCACTTTTTAAAATAAATAAATAAATAGTATTCAGATAATAAACATAGGTGTGTGTGAAAAAACCCAGCTTGTCTGGAAGCTTATTTATGATGTAATTGCCCACATCTCTTGTTAGTCAAGAGTACCCTAATCTCTCCTGAGAGAAACAGCAATGAACATTTGATCAGTTTGCAACACTGTCTGCAACACTGTCATCAGCTGCTTTGAAGAAGGACATCACCAATCATTCAACAGTACAAAAATCTTAACTCATGACACTGGAATTCCTATCCAAGTTGTGTCATGAAAAAAACAACAACCCCACAATAGAACTTAAGCTTAATATAAGCAACTTGAAACTAAGACTACACTTTTCAGATCATCTGAGCCCCTTGCAACTACAAAGTAAGGGGGAAGGACCCTGTTCTCTGGAAATAATTCCTTGGGAGGAAGGGTGGGGTATTAATTTAATGTATAAGATGAAATGATATATGGCAGAAAGCATAATATGTGGATATGCGGTCACCCTGTAAGAATAAACAGCATTTGTTTTACTTTTGTGGAACAAGTGACGTGAAAAAGGATATCCATCGGGAGAAATCATAGTTTGAACATCAAAGATTTCTGCAGCAGCATATTCAGGGCCACCCCACGGAGGGCTCAGAAACACAACATCTGCTTTTAAACTGGATGCTAGCTTCATGAAGTCTCCACAGATGAACTCTATTTTATCTGCTACTCCATAGACTTCTGCGTTGTTGAGAGCAAGACTGATCTTCACAGGGTCAATATCGATTGCGATTACTAAAAAGAATGAACAAGGTATTTTTTTAAAACACAGGTTTTTTGAAAAAAAATTCAGTCAGTCATGTACAGTATGTTGAAAAGCAAGGAAGCAGTGGGAATTAGTATTTGTGCCACATAAACAACCAATTGCCTAAGCTGGAATAACACCACTATATTTTCTCTGCATTTGTATAATTTTTTTGGCCGGTGTATATTGTGTAACTCTAAACTAATCTGATAAAGGTTTAATTTTTCTAAGCAAGCAAAGCGTAAGGCTGAACTCAGATCATCATGGAAAAAAAGACTCCATCTCTTGGAGGATCTCAATAGTGAAAGCAGGAAAGGCACTTCTGCAGATTCCTCCCTCCTCTTACATACACACAGTGGAGGGTGGAGGCAGTACCCAACACTTCCAAGACAACGTGGAAAGTGACATTGGGAACTGGAGGGAGGAATTTAGCCAATTGCAAAGACTAGATCTGTCCCCTAGTAAGAATCTTTAGCTTTAACTAGAACACACACATACACAATCTCTCTCTCTCTCTATATATATATATCTACCACAATGCTAGCATTATTAATGTGCACACAGTGGAGAAGAGAAAAGAAGCAAACAGAAATGTTTACCTTTTTTCCCTGCCAAGGCAAACTGAATAGCGTTTCCTCCTACGCCACAGAATGCATCTGCTATTAAGTCAGAGTTGAAGGACTGGCTTACACGATCCGCAATATGCTCTGCAATCTTCTCAGGCGTAACAGAAAACCATCCCTCTAATGGAAGAAAGCAGTAGTCATATTTCTGTACTTAAAAAGGGCAAGCTTGAACATAAAAATCAGTGAAGTATATAGCTCACACATGCACAATCATCATTTAGCAACTGAAGTATCAAGTGATGATCTACATGTGTAGAATGGTCTATTACAGAACTTGCCAATCACTTCAAAACAAAGTAGCTTCCAATCAATATATTCATCTCTATCATTACTATGAATTTACCTCTGTCTAACTGAATTCCTTCATCAAATCGAGAGAACAGTCTATACCGCTGTGCCCAGTATTTAGCCAACTCGGGATCAGCAACTATTTCAGGAGGCAGGGGCTGCCCACACCTGTTTGTCTTCTTCGGTATTATTATGATTTTCCTCTTGTTTGTAGTTTTTACTTCACCTAAACCAAAGAAAACCATACTGTGCAATTAGCTCATTTCTCTTAAATGGATTTAGGAACAGGAAGAAAAATCTAAACTACTTTTATTACTCATTTCAGTTCAATTTATGTATTGCTTCAGAGAGCCAGGAGAAGTCCCAAAGTGATTACAGGGATGACAGCATGCAAAATATAACACACAATAAAATCCATTAAACTGAAATAAATATTAGTGTAATAGTTCACTTCAGCTGCTGATATTGCAACAGGGAAACAAAAAAGCCACAGTGATCTGCTTTATTGCTGCATCTATTGTAGTAATCAAATGTGAAATTCACTACAAATTTATTCACTGGGAATAAGAAATAAAAAAATAAAGTAGCAAAAGAAGCATCTGAAAACATACAAAGATATTTCAACAAAAATTAGTACAATGAAAACCAAAACATTCTTTTCTCCCACAGAGATTTCAGAAATTTAAGAGAAGACAGAAATTCTCTTAAACCAACCAACAAAACCTTTTACGCAAAACTCCCCCTAACACCTATGTTGCTTATCCTATAACATTTCTTGAGAAAGAAACTGTTCATTGGACCAAGAAGATCTCTACTATAAGTTGGAACTGCTCTCTTGTAAAGCAAACTCACAGAAGCAGGCAGAGTTCCATGCTCCCCCACCAGCCTGCTACATTTATTTCCAGCAGAAGTTGTTGCTAGCTGGATTTTTATTCAAAGGTGTAGCTGGTGAAGTAGCACTCTGTTCATCGCCAAACAATCCCTCTTGCAAATAAAAAGGGGATTAATTTTGGTTTTTTAAAGGCTCTGGGAGCTTATCAACAGTTTCGCATACACACACACATACACTTTTAAAAGCTTTTACTCAGAATTATCACATACCTTCTGCTTCCACCTGCAGGTAGTCCGGAATATCCACAGGAACTAACTCTCTTCCTGAAGGATGTGCATCTTCTCTTCCTGCCTCTTCCTTAGGCTCCTGGAACTTCCAGTCACTTGTTGTCACTACCAGATTTTCTTTGCCTTTTTCCTCGGTGCTGTTTCCTCCATGCTTACCAGAATCTGAACTGGAGAACGGCAGGTCACTTTTGGGAGAATCCAAATTATTTTGTGAGCCAGCAATCTTTTCCTGTTCCTCTGAATCACTGCTGGAAGAAGGAGGGTGAACTCTGTCTTGAGACATCTCTTCCGCAGGCTCATTCACTTGTTTCAAGAAGCTTTCTACCTAGGAAGACCATGTATTACAGAACCACATTTCAAACAATTGCAGAAATGTGACTTGCTACTGAAGGGAGATTATCACTACTTCAGCAGTCTAAGTAAAAGGAGAAAGAAGTCAACAGAACCCTACAAAGGAACACTACGTTTTGGCAATCGGGAGCATTCACCTCACAGGCTTGTAGACTCCCCCCACCCCCAGGAAGGGCTCTTCCTCCACTCCACCACTGCTTACTGTGATATCCAAGTTGCTGCAAAAATTATGGCTCTGCCTTAATCCTGATAGTTTCATGTTATGTCTACAATGAACCTTGATGTAAGCGGACAATGCCATTGCAAAGAGAAACAAGCTGTTTTATCTGCGTAAACTGGTCCTTGGGTACATTGTGTTGCAGTTTCTTTCACTGAGCATATGCAAACCAACAAAAATATTAGGATGGACATGCAGTACAGTCATCACATGACGCACCACCACATCAGATGACCTTGGCAGCTGCAGGGTATCTATATGTAGGGAGCTTTTGACATGGTAAAATCTCAGGTCTTGTATATGCCCGGGAACAATCCCAGATGCTATAATGGGGCTGTGTCCTTCCTAAACATTGAAGTCTGTTCTTAAGATACAGTCCTTACTAGACTAATATGAATTTAATTACTTACATAATCTAGTATACAGTAAGAAACATTCTTTCTTTCTCTCACTAGCAACTAAGAGCATTCTAAATTATGAACACAATCTTGCACTATTTTTAAGAGCCAACAGACACACAGGTTTTAACATCAGAATCCCAAGTTCAAGACTATTAATATACCATATACAATACTGACCTTAATCAAAATGCTGCTCTTTTTAACTGCCTCTGTCTCGGGTTCTTCTGTAAAAAATATATGTTTCCTTTTGGTCTTGACTGTTCTGTGCATGTCCAAGAATTTTGATTTAAACTTCATATTTTTATTGAGATGACTCACTCTTCTTTCACTGAAGTCAGGAATGTCTCTGTATCTGGAGAAAACAGAATAAAAGTTAAAAACAACCTTTTCAGTGAGGGGGGAGAAGTTTTGCTCAGCTTCACAGTATGTTTATTAGCTGTGCCTTCTTCAACCGAAGGCCCCCTTTATAAGCATGCCAACATTGCCACATAAATAGGTCTAAAAAATTAATGCAGTCACAGCAGTAAACTTTGCTTTTATACATACTGTGATACATTTATAGCTTACCAAAAGGCTTTAATGCATTCTGTACGAATATATCTTGTGTTGAATCACTCAAGTATTTAAATAAGGCCTGGGGAACCTTCAAGCCTCCTAGCTAATTTGGCCCATCAAGTCTCCCCATTTGGTCTGCAATGACATTTCAGCCAAGCCATGCCCACATGCCCTATACCTGATGTCATATATGTTGGGGGTGGGACAGGTAAAAATCCAGCTCAGCTGAAAGGTGATTTGGAGGCACAACCAATCAGTTTATGCAAAGTACTGCAAGTATAAGTGCTTTGAAAGGAGCTTAGAAGTCCTTTTCAAATCACTCCAGAAGACCTTGATCAGATGATTGAAAGGGACTTAGCATCAGTGAACAAAGTGCTAAGTACTTGTGCATTACTTGGAAAGGGGTTTCTCCAGAGTGTACCGAGTAGCACTTTGCAAAGAACTCTGCAAGACATATGGGGGGGCATAAATGTCACCCAACATCAATGTGAAGCCAAGTGATTGACAAGTAAGCTACCAAACATTGCCTGCCCAGGGCAAGGAAGATCATGATCTGGCCCACTGGCCAGATCCAGTTTTCTACCTTTGATCTAAATGGATCGCGTAGGAACTGTTAGTAGAAAAAGAAAACTATTTACAATAAACAAGCAACATTCTTCTGCATGGTCTTAGGTTTTTGGTATTTTTTTGTAGTTATGAACAAGGCTAAGTATCCGTCATTTGTGACAACTTTAGTATATCAAGAAGATGCAGGAAGTGAACAACCATAGTCTTTCAACAGCAACCTAGGAAAAGGACATATTCTACGCATAAAACCAGCAACCATCAGCAGCATCACTTTTAGGAAGGGATGGGGAACCTTTGGCCTGATGGCCAAATGTGGACCTCCAGGATTCTCTATCTGATCTGCAGGATAGTTTCCAAGTCACACCTCTCACTGACCCTGTTCTGCCTGCTCCTGAAGTGCTTTTGCATCTTACTTGCTTGAATGGACAGAGGTGTGTAGGAACCTCTAGATTTTGCATGGGTTGAATGTAGCCTACTGTACAAAGCACTTTTTGCCAACCACTGGCATGCAGCCCCTGGCAGGTTGCCTAAGAGGCAAGGTGGTCCTCAGGCTGAAATGGTTCCTCACCCCTGCTTTAAGGAAACCATTAGAACACTTATTACTTTTGTCCTCTGCCATATTTGAGTCCCAAAAGACAGCAAATCTTTTCTGAATCAGCCTGGGAATGTTCTTCAGCATCCAATTCATGGCTAGAAAGAAACAAAAATATTTGTCACTACAGTTCACAGTAACTTGAGACAAAACAGTTGCCTATTTTGACTTCAAATGAAGGGTAAGTCGATTTCTAAATGATTATAAAGCAACTGAATAAAAGAAACAAGTGTTCACTGAATTCAAATAATGACTTTTATCACTTGTTTACAAGGTCAGAAAATCGCAAAGCCGGGTTCCCCAATGATGCCTAATAAATGCCTTCTCAGCATTACCCGAAGTTTTGTGCCCAATATTGTTTCAAACTGAGACTTAGGGTCTTCAGTGAGACTGCCATAAAGGCTTTTGGCTTGAAAGGTAAAAAGTAACTGTACAAAACCATTATTCTGGCTATCTCTACCAGGAAGGGAGGGGACAACCTTGGACTGAGAGAACTCATAGAATCTAGAGTTGGAAGGGACTGAGAGAACTCATAGAATCTAGAGTTGGAAGGGACCCAAGGGTCACCGAGTCCAACCCCCTGCAATGCAGGAATCTCAGCTAAAGCATCCATGACAGATGGCCATCCAACCTCTGCTTAAAAGCCTCCAAGGAAGGAGACTCCACCACCTCTCGTGGGAGTCTGTTCCACTGCCGAACAGCTCTTACTGTCAGAAAGTTTTTCTAAATGTTTAGTCGGAATCTCCTTTCTTGTAACTTGAAGCCACTGGTTTGAGTCCTACTCTCCAGTGCAGGAGAAAACAAGCATGCTCCCTCTTCCATGTGACAACCCTTAAGATATCTGAAGATGGCTATCATATCTCCTCTCAGTCTCCTCTTTTCCAGGCTAAACAAGCCCAGCTCCTTCAAGCGCTCCTCATAAGGCTTCGTTTCCAGACCCTTGATCATCTTGGTTGCCCTCCTCTGTACACATTCCAGCTTGTCAACTGTTCGTAAATTGTGGGGCCCAGAACTGGACACAGTATTCCAGGTGTGGTCTGACCAAGGCAGAATAGAGTGGTACTATTACTTCCCTGGATCTGGACACTATACTTCTGTGGATGCAGCCTAGAATAGTGCTAGCTTTTTTTGCTGCTCCAAAGGCCACTGTCTGTGGCCTTTGGCCCATTTTCAAAAGTGCAAGTAATCTGTCCAAACCTCTGGCCAGAGCAACTGTGTCTGTTTATCAGCAGCCTGCTGAGTAGCAAGGAAGGGCAGGGAAAAGACAGAGAAGTGAGAGCAGAAAGAGAGAAGAGAAGGAAATGCCTGGCCATGCTGGCTTTGGCATCTTCCAACACTGACACTAGTAATAACATGAAAGCAGCAACATTTTGAAAAAGGCAATATGGCAGCAGCCAATAAGGGTTAATAAGTACAGTCATACCTTGGTTTTCGAACAACTTAGTTCTCGAACATTTTGGTTCCCGAATGCCACAAACCCGGAAGGAGCTTCCTGCAGCCAATCAGAAGCTGCACTTTGGTTTCTAAATGTTTTGGAAGTCGAACGGACTTCTGGAACAGATTCCGTTCAACTTCCAAGGTACAGCTGTACACTAAACCATATAGGCACGCAAATGTGAATGGGAGAAGCGAAAGATATGATAGATAACCTGCCTCCTCTTTAATCTGACTTGTTTGCGTTCAGGCGGCTCATCATCATCACCATCATCACCATCACTGTTACTGTGCGATCCCCTACCTCCTGTGGCATCTGAACCAGATCTAGATGACCCCTGTGAAACTAAGAAGGAAAGGGGGGGGGGGGAGAGAAAGCATTGCTTTGATACACTGTGGGGAATTTGTTTGCTGCCAGGTTTTTAAGACTCCATCAGCTCCATTGTTCATGGACAATAGTCAGGGATGATGGGAGTTGAAATCCAACAACATCTGGAAGGCCACAAGTTCCTCATCCCTGCGTTAATGAATTTTATTTGTTTGTTTGCTTAATTTGTATCCCACCAATGGTGCACAAGATGGCCAACAATAATACAAAACACAGCAAAATATAATAAAATACAATAAAACAGCAATCTTCAAGCAGTCATTCATTTCCTGTATGAGGAAAGCAACTTCAATAAAAAAATTTACATTTTCAACAAATTCACAGTGGAAATACTGTTTTCCAGTTGCTTTTCATTAGGAACCCAACTCATAAATCTATCTGGTGTTGAGACAAAACTGTTGACTGTGTATTTGGTGAAACAAATCAATCTACCATCAATCTGAAAGCCTCTACTTCATTAAGTATCTGATTTAGGCATTTAAAATTCAAAAATATCAGAAAGCCATTCTTTCAGAGCCTCTTTCCAAATAACAATATAACAAAGTCCAAGTAGCCAGCTCTGAATTGAAAACATCAGCGTCTCAGGAATGTTCGGATTTCTGTTCCTGAAATACTGACAGGGCTGGGAGGTGCCTGGGCACTACAGTATGTTCTGACAGCACCTCAAACTGGTAGAAATGCCTAGCAAGAAAACCAAACATTTCTGTGGAAAGATCAGAGGAATTGTGGGTAGGATATTAGGGGTGTTTCAGAGAAGCAAGGTTGGACTTTGTCTTAAGTGAAGACTGAACAATAGTTTCCCTTCAGAATGACATGTGGATGGAACACACACACCCTTTGCCCCTTTACCACCTCACAGACTAAAGGCCATTCCCTGTACATCTTGCAAAATGAAACCAATCCCTTTATTAGATTAATATTTTCGAAGTGAGACATCTGGGTGCTAAATAACCTTTGAAACCCAAGACCACAATAGGGATGTGAGGCTCACTTTGTAAACAATATTCTAAAGACCATTCACATTTTGCAAGTGACTCTTCTGAGCCCAAAACATATCCCTTTTGAGAAGAAATGCCTAATCCCTACCTGCCCTGGAAATGATAGGTAGAATTCCAGGCTGCAGAAGTAGCTGCTTATGCACACTTATTTACTCTCTACTGGATTCAGTGCAGGAATGTAGTAGACAGACAATATCTCTGAGCTGGCACTGGAAGCGAGTTGAGAAGGTAAGCTAGAGCGTAGCACTTCTACACAAACACGATCTACACCAATGTTCTGCATTTCTGCTGGCTGCTTGGTTTCCAGCTCCCCTGCACTATTTTCCAGGTCACTATTATGTGTGGTGTCAACTGAGAGTCTTTTTATACCTGTGTTCCAAAGCAGTCTAGGATGCTTGAAAGACAAAGTGTTCAGCTCTAGACACAAAGTCTTCAATGTGTCACCAACACTTCTCCAGCTGAGAATGTGAGTTGCAGGATTGGGGGAAAGGGAAACAGGATTGCAAAGAATGGGGAATAAAACATCCAAAATAATACAGCTTTTATATGTGCCACTCAATGGAGAAATGCACAGTACAGAATATGGGATGGTTGCAAGGGAATTTCTTTACTAGCTTTTTCAAACACAGGGTCTTATGCCTTCTGGGAAAGGGAACCTAGTATACCAACCTGGCTTGTCTGAACATCCATTTTCAGAAGACGCATTACTTTCTCTTGTTCCCTCATCACATTTCGCAGTCTGAGCAGTATCACAAGGACAACACCTCTCAATGCTTGTTATGCTCAGTCCTCTCTGACCATTACAATCATCCGCATTTTCCAATTTGATCCGTTCTGTTTCTTCAGAGTTTAGATTTATTTTACTAATTTCAGGAAGAATGTCACTATTACAGTGATTCTCATTTGGAGAAGGATTTTCCTTGCAGCTGGCACTGGACGCGAGTTGAGAATGTAAGCTGGAGCATAGCACTTCTACACAAACACTGTCTACACCAATGTTCTGCATTTCTGCTGGCTGCTTGGTTTCCAGATCCCCTGCACTATTTTGCAGGTCACTATTATGTGTGGTGTCAACAGTCCAACCTTGACTTGCCCAGTAGTGAAACTGTTGCCAGTAATACCAGTATAGTTCATTATAGTGCTGCTCCCACTTTTCCTTTACTTCAGGATTATTCCAAGGCTCAGTAATAGACAAAAGTTCGAAATTTTTCTCTTGCCAACTTTGCCACAGAAGTCCTTCTCCATACTCACTCCAATACTTTTCCCATTTTTCTTTCATATGAAACTCATCAAGTAAAAGCTCTCCATTTTCACAGCTCTTGTCATTCTCAGATCCCTTTTTAATTGAAGAGTGATCATCGGAAAGAGAGAGGTCATCTTCATCATGATCTTCTTTCAATGATTCCTGCATTACTGTGAAAATATCTCTTTGCAGTGTTTTCTTTTTCTTCATCTTCTTCTTCTTCACTTTCTTACTTTTCTTACTAATATTCTCAAGTGCCTGAAATTCAGCATGAAAAAGTATAAATGCAATTTTATGTACTTTGTTCATCAGATTCTGATTCAATATGGTTACCTAGTTAATTTATTTCACAAATTTTCATGGTATGGCTTGGTTGTAACCCAGCCAGAAAATCACAAATGACACATCTACCCAGCTCTACAATTCTATGATTCTACGCCAAAATCTTCAACTGCTATCTTATTTGGTGTGCTCTTAGATTAACAGCCAAGAATGCATTTGCTTTCCAATTTTTTATTTCCAACTCAACTTTTCTTTTGTCACACTTCTTAAAAGCCCATTTTCCCTATTCCTTCTCTCATTTAACTTTGGTTTTTGATTCTAGAGCCAGGAGGAAAAAGAAATGTATTCCTGAAAATTCTTTTGTGGGGTTTGTTAATGCAAAGTACTAAATTTACTTTACATTCCAATAACTTTAAATAGCACAAAGGAACAGAAAATGCATTGGGTTTTATTACCAATGACTTATGGGCTGCTGCATTGCCAAATTGAACAGGTAAGCCCATGCGTTTCATGAGTTCAGCCTCTGAATCGAGTTCAACGTCTTCCACTCCAGAAGCATGACTGTTAGATAAATCAGCAGTCCCAATGGAATTATGCTTGTCTTTTTCTTCATCCTCGGTGGTTACTTGATCTTCCCCTGTAAACCACAATACCAAGTTACAAAGTTGTATTTTCATTCTTACTTTTGTCAGTCGTAGATTTCTGATGCAGAAGAATTACAATACCAAATTATTTTTCCCAACAAGCATCATTTCAAAAGAGTACACCAAGTTCCTTAGGAAAAATGATTAATTTCCCTTAAAGTGAATTGTGTTAGATGTTTATTGAAGTTTGAGAAGATGCTCTCTTGAAAATACCAAATGTAAGTGAATAATTGACTCAAATGTATATTCAGTGATTGATTCCATGCTTAGATTAACTCTGTTAGTCCAAAGCTAAAGTTCCCAAAATGCTTGAATTTAAATAAAATATTAAAAGCACGATTTCCTACTGCAGACACTTTTTCTTCCTACAGGCACAAATACAAGGGGGGAAAGAACCAGAGGATCTCACAGTCATGAAGACTAGATACCAAAGGCACACAACTGTCTATATGAGAACCCAGCTGCAAAACATTTCAAGCCTGAAATTCTATTTAATGCAAAACTATGTAACAAAGCAGGCAGCTATACCATGTTTCCCTAGTCCATGTCCCTGTTTGTGAAATGTTATTTCCATGTGAGGTTCACAGGCACCTATTCTCATGTCCTCCTTATTCTCCCATGCCTTTTACAAATATCAGCTAAATTATTTTTAGCCTGTTCTTATTGCTGCTATGTTCTCTTCTGCTGCTTTGCTCTTGTTACCAACTTGCTGTTTTTATCATTTAACTTTTGTAGGGGTTGCAATGCTGCCCTGAATACTATCAGGGCAGCACTACAATCACTACAGAAATTCATTGACGGGTGGAGTATGAATTGTATAGTGAGCTAACTAAAATGAATAATTATTTGTGGAACCAGTCAAGAAACCTAAACAGAATTCACATGCAGCAGTTTGTACAGCAGTTTCTTGGGATAGGGGCGAAAGCAGGAAAGGGGCACTGCTGAGATGCCCTACCAATTGGCTGTTGATTAGTCTCCTACTGTTTTATGGCTGAGGGCTTTTAGGTGCGAGTTCTGCGATTTAATTGTTTTCAGGTACTGATGTAACCATCTAATAAAAATCACTAGTGCTTAGCAGTGATTTGAATCCATGTTTATTCACATATATGTGTAACACTAAGAGTGGAATTTTGTGCACGTTCACTCAGAAGTAAGTTAATCTAGGCTCACTCCCAGGTTGATGTGTATGTAGTTCGTAAGTAATACTACATTGGTTCATGTACCTAAAGACACCCTATCTTGCCAATTCTCAAGCAGATTTCATATGTGGTTTGGAACAATATATTTACTCAAGCAATACTACTGTTGTAACACTTTCCATATATACATTCTCTTTACTTTTCCAAAAGTCTTCACCTACATTTTCTTATATGGACTTTGAAAAATCTATATCTGAGCATTGGGTTGATAAATTAATAGCAGGAATACAACTATAATTTGTTAATTCAAGTTTCTCTACCTTAGAGGTGTGCAAACAACTTATTTTGCAATGCACACAATGTTAATTCAACATTGTGAACATATCTTACCTATACTGTCACCTTCATCTTTGACATAAAAGCCCTTCAAGCCTAGTTTGTAAAGTTTTCGATCCCTAGGGAATAAAATAAAAATACATGTCACTGTTAAGGCCATCAATGAAATATGGAAGTAAAATAGCAGATGACAAAGAAAGCATGCAAAAAAGGCCTTCTTTACACAACATGCTATAATTTTAGTTTTCCTGAAACTAGTCATCATGTACAACAAAGAGTCTTGAGGCACCTTAAAGACTAATGAATTTATTTCTTGGGCTACATTCCATTTCATCAAATGTATGAAATGTTGTCCCAAGGTGTAGACAGACCAACTCTCTTTGGCATATTCTTCTTTCTGTTGCTCTCATATGCCTTCAGCTTGACTGAAAATAGTGTGTATTTCCATTCAAGAAGGGAGGGACGCGGGTGGCACTGTGGGTAAAACCTCAGCGCCTAGGACTTGCAGATCGCATGGTCGGCAGTTCGAATCCCCGTGACAGGGTGAGCTCCCGCTGCTCGGTCCCAGCGCCTGCCAACCTAGCAGTTTGAAAGCACCCCCGGATGCAAATAGATAAATAGGTACCGCTTTATAGCGGGAAGGTAAACGGCATTTCCGTGTGCTGCGCTGGTGCTGGCTCGCCAGAGCAGCTTCGTCACGCTGGCCACGTAACCCGGAAGTGTCTCCGGACAGCGCTGGCCCCCGGCCTCTTAAGTGAGATGGGCGCACAACCCTAGAGTCTGGCAAGACTGGCCCGTAGGGGCAGGGGTACCTTTACCTTTACCTTTTACCATTCAAGAAGTGGCAGGGGTCTGTTCAACCTGGCACGTCTCCATGCCAAGACAAAAAATGCAACGGGTTCTTATCCACAAGAAGTGGTTTGTAGATAACGCAACCTTGACAGCACAAGGAAACTGCAGAGACTCATCAACCCCCAGCCTACTGATCAACCCCAAGCCTACATGGAGTTTGGCTTCACCAGCAGCCTGACAAAGACCAACATCCTGTTTTATGGAAGTGAGTCATTGGTAGCTTACACCCGCCAGGAGTGACACCTCAATGCCTTCCATAAGTGCTGCGTCAGGAAGGTTTTGGGCACCACATGGCAGGGCAGAGTCTCAAACAAAGATGTTTTCTCCCAAGCTCACATTCCCAACATGTTTGCACTTCTGTCTCTGTGGCATCTATGCTGGCTTGCTCATGTACACAGAATGGAAGATGGCAGAATCCCCAAGAATGTGCTCTATGGAGAGCTGCCTTCAGGCAACAGGCCTGTTGACAGACCAACTCTAAATTACAAAGATGCTTGCAAACGTGACATGAAGGCTGGCAGCATTAACCCCGTCGTATGGGAATCCTTTCCAGACAATCATGGTGCCTGGAGATGGACAGTCAGGTGCATCCACACCAGTGACCAATGGAGGAATGTCCACTGGGAGGAGCACAGAGAGAAGAAACACCATGGTGCACTTGGAACAACAAAACCAGACGGCCTAATCTGCAACAAAACATGCCTGTTCCATATCAGTCTCTACAGCCAAAGCAGGTGCTGCAACTCTCCAAAAGTTTGACTTTACCCCCAAAGAGACACACTTCCATTGTATCCTGAGACAGACAAATGCCAACAACATGAGAAGTCTAACACGTAGCAGCTTTACCTTACTTTACTTGGGGGGGGCACCCCTTGCATTTCACCCCACTGTTAGCTAGCAAAAGTGTGGCAGAACCTCATAATTACTAAAATCCAGGCTAAATTAGCTGAACTTGGAACCCCACTAAAGTACATGAGACTTAGTTGTGACTAACATGTCCCATCTATTTCAGTGGTACTTGAAGTTCAACTAACATAGGAACAGGATTTCCCAAAGTTGTGGTACACATATCCCTGGGGGTATCAATGGGTGCATGACTCCCCCCCCCCCACTTCACTGTGATGTTTTTTCGGCTGCAGAAAACAATTCAAGGATAGAACAGTATTATTAACCCCTGGCCCCTTATATATCTCCACTTGTGAAGATCTTTGCAGCAGTAAAGATTACGCTCTCCAAAGCGGCATGTTATTGTTCTAAGTTTGGTGGGAAACAGTGAACTGGTGGATTGTCATCATCACCACCACCAGGTTGCTACTACTCAGAAGCCGCGGGAATTCAAAAGGACGCTCCTCGGCGCCACTTCTCCCGCAATTAAGCCGCCTCGGATCCCTGTCAGAGAACTAGGCGGGAAATAAACAAGCAAGCAAAAAAAGCGAGTGAGACCTTCTGGATGGCCGCTCACACCGGCTCCCCCCCCCCCTCGCCCCCCACCCGACTCACTCCACGAAGGCTCGCGTGCACAGGCAGAGGATGTCGCTTCCTGCCTCCGCCTCTCCTTCGCCCCGCAGCGTGAGCAGCAGCTCGGCCACCACCAGGGTCTGCGGCACCTCGCGCAACATGCCGCCACTTCTGCCCCTCGAAAGGACTCGAGGCAAGCAAGGGCTCCGAACCCCGCGGGAGAAAGAGCGTGGCGGACCCACACGCGGACGGGTATTTCCGGCGGAAGTGCGCCTCCGCGAGTGTTGCACCCTGTAAGAGTCCGGCGGGGGGGGGGGGGAAAGGCGATGGCGCGCGGGGCCGCTTTGTGCCCCTGAGGAGCAGAGCGAATTTGCTTGGCGAGGCTGGAAGGAGGGGGGGGGACCCCTCCCTGTTCTGCGGACATTTGAACTACAATTACAATAAAAGATTTTGTGCTGTTTCAGCCGTGCAGTTGTTTTGTGCTGTTGCCAGGTGTTCTCGAGGCCGGTTTACCCCTCCCTCTCCGCCTCCGGCACAGGAAGGCAGAGGCAAAAAAAGGGCTGTGTCAGAAGAAATGCAACTTTATCCCGCTGGATGGCGCAACATCAATCCTTAACGACAGCCCGTCTGCCATTTTCTAATGTTGTCCATGTTACAAGGAACTCTCTCTTTCCCTCTCCCTCCCTCCCTCTCTCTCTGTGTGTAAATCCACGCCCTCCATTTCCAAAAGCCACAGTGCTGTATTTTTAAAATGTGAGTTGCCACACAGGCTACTAGTTTTCCTAGAAACCACATCCTCGGTTACGGAAGCGCTTCGCCATGATGCAAAATAGGCGTTCGTGGGATTGTACTCGCGCTCAAAAGCGCTGCTATTATTTCACATGTCCCAAAGCTAATCTCTAGAAAAGATCAAATTAACCCCTGTGCAGTAAAACATGTTTCATGTCGTGGTGTCTTCTGGATTTTGTTGTTGTTGTGCTTAAGAGCATTATCAGAAATTATTTCCCCCTTACAAATACCCCATAACTCTTTACCATACCAGACACACGTTGGCTCTCATTTGGTCTCTTTAAAACCAAAACAGAACCACAGTTGCCCCCTGTCTCTCTACTTGGGCATCCTTGTCATCATGTCTAATAAAAATAATGCACGAGCAAAGACACATAACTACCCTTCTTCTCCACACTGTGTCACATTGATCAGTCAAGAAGAATGTGCAATGCACAGTTGTTACCCATTGTTCTTTTTAGACCAGGGATGGGGAACATGAGGGTCCAAATTTCATGGAGCCCATGGCTCAATTTCATACGGATTGGAGGAGCCCAGTGAAACAGAAAGTGGGCAGGAGGGTGGAACTGGGGGAGGAAATAGGAAGCCTAAACAGGCCAGATCTCTTGAAGAACAATCTGTCCAATCTTGTCTATCCGCTAGCAGCCCAGAGAGAATGGGGGGAGGGGGAGGAATTGAGTGAGGGAACTGGGGTGGCAGAAAGAGAAAATGTAGCTTTGTCTACCACTGACTTCAGTCCCACCCATGTACATCCACCTGATTACACCAAGGGAATGTGGCCGTTACAAAGAAGCAAAGAATGATAGTGGTCTTTGTTTCCTATCATGTCTAGTGTGATCCTTATACAGTACCACAGTTTGTTGCTTGCTCTAATAACACTGTTAATATTTCCGATTCTTAGAACATGTATCTGAAGAATTTAAGTTTGCACCTATAGAGAGCCTGCTCAGGAGGCTATTTCGAGAGATGTGCTGAGCTCTCAGCTTCGAATGGCATTCACAGAAGGCATGGAAAAACAGGAATGGGGTTGTGCCAAGTGACCTCATCATTGACCTCCACAAGTTCAAGTGAAAGACGTATACAGCTGTATGAATTTAATGCCCTGCTCACACCTTCTGTTGAACACACTGAAATTGAGTGGGACCAATCAGTTCAATCCCTCACCCTCTGTTTAATGAATGTGAATAGGGCTCCACTCTCCCATACACATGGATGTTAACAACCTCCTAGTGATACAGCAATAAAACTGCTAGCACATGTACAAAGCTAACAGGATGTGGTATGCTTTCAAGCTGGATGGGGGACTGAATGTTGAGATTGCTGGCATTGCAGGGGGTTGGGCTAGATGACCTTCAGGATACCTTTCAACTCTATGATTCTATGATAGACACATAGAAAGCAGAATCTCAGAATTGTAAAGACACTCATGACATATGAGAACCTGTACCCGCCCAAGGTCTCTTGGACCATCAGAGTGTCTTACCTCCTGCAGAGTCCATTACTCTGAAAAGTTGGGTACTCTTTTCAATATTGTGTTTGATAGGCTCTTTTTATAATTCTGTTGCACACAACTCCAATATCTGAGAGGTGTGTGATTCCATGAGTGCTTATCCAGGGTATGTGTTTCCTTTAGAATGAGGGACAGTCGAGACTGTGGGGTCTTTATGATATATGGTTTATTCACACACACACACACACACACACACACCCCAAACCTATGATGAAGGGGTTCACATCATTAAGACCCGAAGAGGGTTTTGCTTCTCCTTATTGTTTAGTCGTTTAGTCGTGTCTGACTCTTCGTGACCCTATGGACCAGAGCACTTCTGCTTCTCCTATTTCAACGGGCTCTTTTTATTGCTCAGTCTCCCGGCTGCCCAACCTACAGCCTGCCAGCTTCTACCTTTAAGCTCACATAACTGCGCAACTTTGGCCTTTGTCACCATCCTATTTGTCTTATGGCACAGAGGCACTCCCTTTGTTACCTTAATGGCCCATACTTAGAGAGCCATTATTTCATCAGGAAGCTAGCCAGGCTGTTCCAGGAATTGAACCTATGCTGATCCCAGGAATTAGAAGGCGGTTCAGACATACAGCCTACTTCCCCAACCCATAACAATATAGTGGCCTCTTTCCTCTTCTGCACCTCTCCTAGCTCACCACTGGAACTGCAAGCCCCAAATCCTTCCCTTCCCTTCAGACCCGTAGCTTCTTTATGCTAAACATACTCTCCTTATCTGGTCAGCATTTTAAATGGTCAGCCTTTTAAAACAACTTGCCAGTCCCAGACTGAATTGCAGAGCTGAACACAGCTATCAATTGTATTGCATCCTTCTCCAAATTCTACAGTGAAGTTTTGGATCAAAATGAATATACTGTATGTACCATATTTTTTTTTTAAAAAACAACCACAAAAAACAAAACAAAAAACCACTGAAAAGCGTACAAAAATGGGCATGCATATAAAATGCATACACCTTACATACAAAATCTGAACTGCAGAACTTTAACTCCACTTGAGTAATTTCTCTAGTTTTTTTTTTAATTTTTCATCATTTTCTAATATTCATACTTTCTCCTTTTTGAGCTTCTTTGTACATGACCCAATTATTTTAGCTTGAAAAGAAGCCACCTATTGCATATAAGCCATGTACACATTATACACTAAACTGTCCAAAATCTAATTGCACAAAACCCAATTATTATAAATACATACCTACATAATAAATCACTTGGGACATGATTGAAACTCATAATTAAAATTTGTGCAATAAGTAAGTCATGTGAAATTAACTTTTATGTGGCATTCACTTATTATGTAAAATTCAATTACACAAGGCCTATTTTACAGCAAGAGCCATTAGTTGCACAACTAATCTACTATATAACTAGACAGGTTTCTATTTATTCAGCCTGGGCTGCCAGCAAATAATGCCCAATTCCTTTGAACAGTGTTGAAAGTAAATGCATCACGATGGTTATCTAGCACATTTCATCCCATGCAAGGGGCTCCCTACTGCCAGAGAAACTGCACAGCTGTTTGTAGACCACATTTTTAAGCTGCACAGGCTACCGCAGCAGATTGTCTCTGGCACAGGAACCCACTTCACTGCTCAGTTCTGCAAAGCATTCAATGCAGTGGCTGGAGCTGGAGCTGAGCATCTCTTCTGCCCACCATCCAGCTACAAATGGCAATGCAGAGGAAAGGAAATCAACTATGCAGCAATATTTCTACTGCTATGTCAATTACCAGCAGGACAATTGGATGGCATCCCTCTAGCTAGCAAAGTTGACATACAATAACTCATTGCATGCCTCCACCAAGCAAACTCCCTTGTGAACAATGGATATCATCCTCACACCTGCCAGACACCGGCTCCCCTCTTGTCAGTGCTGGCTGCAGCAGAGGTTGTGGAAGAAGAAGAAGGAGGAGGAGGAGGAGGAGGAGGAGGAGGAGGAGGAAGAGGAGGAGGAGGAGGGTTTGGATTTGATATCCCGCTTTATCACTACCTGAAGGAGTCTCAAAGCGGATACATTCTCCTTTCCCTTCCTCCCCCACAACCACCACTCTGTGAGGTGAGTGGGGCCGAGAGACTTCAGAGAAGTGTGACTAGCCCAAGGTCACCCAGCATCTGCATGTGGAGGAGCGGAGATGCGAACCCGGTTCCCCAGTTTACGAATCTACCACTCTTAACCACTACACCACACTGGCTCTCACACTGAAAGAGCTGGAAGCAGTTCAACAGTTGCTATGAGCGCAACTTGACCGCCCCAAAGTGACATACCAGAGGACAGCTGATGTGCACAGGCAACCTGGAACTCTGATCCAAGTGGGGGGTTGTGTCTGGCTCTCGACACAGGATCTGCCTGGGAAAGCCCTGTGTAAGAAGTTGAACCGAAAGCTTATCAGTGCCTTCGAGGTGGATGCAGATCAACCTGGTAGTGTTCCACCTGCATCTGACCTCTGTGAAGATCCACCCTGTGTCTCCAGAAGGAGGCATATAAGATGCTATCCAGCTAACTTGGGGACTCCAATCTGGATTTGTTTTGTCCACTCAAGTCTGCTGGAGCCCGTCTTTGCATGCAGTGGAAGTCCCTAACTCACCAAAGATTTCATACTCATTGGCTACCCTCACCTGGTTTAGCCGGCCAGTTGAAGCTGATGACAGATGTCTGATTATGGGCCAATCTGATTATGGGCCAATTAAACAGCAGCAGCCCAAACACTTTTATAAATGCCTAAATAAATTATCTAATTACATCACCAAATTATATACGGTGGTTGGAATTCAGACAGATGTACTTGGAATCTCATAGAACAATATATCCAACAAGTTTTCATGTGTCTATCAGGGAATGATAGTACAGTAGGTCCAATGTCTTAATGGGTGTATGTAGGATTGCAGTTTTCGATGGATTTGAGCTGCAATATAATCATACACCAACCTTATTTGGGCAGCTGAATTTATTTATTTTTTAAATACATACAATGTATAATCTTATAATCAAAACGCTCAGGATGACAAATAGGGATTAAAACCAATAAAATAACAAAACAAAAAAAATCAACAACACACCATTATATATATACATATATATTAAAAAAAGGAAAGTTGGTTTAGAATGGGGCAGAGAGACTTAGGAGCAATAATTCATTATGAAACTCAGGGCAGAGGAATAAAATCCAGTAGTAGAACCAATGTAGAACATAATTTAAATGGCCTGAGAAAATAAAAAGGTATCTGTCTTGCTCTAGAAAGATATGAAAGCAATTGTACGGTGTGCATCTCTGATGATGGTGTTCCATTGCCAAGGGATCAATTCTGAACAGGCTTTCTCACACAGTTTTGAGATCACTATCACTCTGATGGATCCTTGCATGGATTAGAAGGCTGAAAGTCCAGCCTGCGTCACCACAACCAAAATCAACTTACAAGTGGCAAACAGATATGGGCACAGTTCCTGCTGATTTTTATCTTCATATTGCTAGCCTAGGAAGGGACAGGATCTTTCTTATGTTGGTTTCCATTAGTGCATAACATTACTTGAATCCAGCTCAATGACTTTGATAAGACAGGAAAATTGGGGTTTGGGCTTTCATTTTAATCATTAATTCACACACTTCCATCTCAGTCATCAAAACAATTCTTTTTGCTCTAGCCTTTTGAATGACAGCAATATCTCATTTCCTTGCACCAAATATTCCTGTGGACCTTTCCTCCCCCTCCTTCTTCGGGTGACCTGCTCTCTTTCCTTTGCTGTCCTTTCTTTCATTCTTGACTTTCTTGCTCCAGTATCTCATACTCTCCTTCCTATGCTTTCCATAGCACCCCTCACACTATTACTCTTTTGCAAAACCAGAACTTTATTTCACTCCTAGCCTACCCTCTAGAATCACCCCCCAGTCTCTGGCCTGCTTTCTCTTGACTGTTGCCCTAAAAGCTTCCCCAATGTCCCACAAAATCACTAAGCTCTCTTCTTCCTCTGGGAACCTCACCTTCTCTTTCTAGTCAACACATTTCCTTCTGAAACATCCTATTGATGATTATTTTTGGCCCTGGCAGATATATGTGGAATGAGGGCCAGCCTTCAGATACCAAGGCTTCAGAGCACAAAGGGCTTAAAAGGGCATGTAGGGGAATTTGGGGCTGTGCTCAGGCCCTGCTTTCAATTTCCCATATGCCTCTGGTTGGCCACCACAATAAAAAGATGCTAGACTAGATGAGCTATTTTCTTGTGTTAAAGGTATAAAGGGATCCAGTGAAGATGACTAGTCCCAGTTGGTATTTTGTATTGACTGAAGTTTCTGGCCAGTTTTCAAAGGCTGCCTCATATAAAATGCATCACAGTGATGCGAACAGGAGGTAACCAGCACTTGGAACACTGAATCCAGACTCTCTGTCCAGGTAGGACTTTACCTGGTATGCCAAGATGGTATGAGCAGAAGAGCAGTGCTACCCAGGAGTAACTTGGAAAGAGGGATACAATGGTTCATGGTATGAAAAGGTGCCCTGAGGTCCAGGAGAATCAACAGTTGCACTCTTCCTGACTCTCTCCCAGCAAAAGACCCCCATCAGGGTGACCCAGGCAGTTTCAATGCCAAAACCAGGTTTAAACTCCAATTGAATTGGATAAATAAAAAAGCCCCCCCCTCAAAACAGCTGGCAAAAACTCAACTCAAGCACTTTTCTTAGAGTGAAAGATGCAGTTTCTGTGATACAAAACATTAGCCATGTTTTTTCAACAAAAGAGATGCTTGTATAAATAAAAAAAATACTGCAAGACTGTTAAGGAAGGAAATATATACATTTTCAAAAGAATTTTCCTATTAACTTGGAATCTTATAAAATCGTTCCAACAGTGCTCTTTGTATGCTACCTGGCATTTTTTGGTGTTTATCTCTGAGATCTTCTATTGCTCTCTTTGTCTGAAAAAAAATCCAGAAAATAATATGTTTATTTTTATATAACCCCAGGAGAACATATAAATGCAAGTGTAAGTTTAAAGTATTTAACCCTTCTACACAACAGGGTGGCTGTGGACCCTAGTAGGTCCAATTTTTAAGTAGAGCTCTGTCACTTAATATTCCATGCAATTCTCAGAGGTCATGTGCCCTGTTGTGTTTCATCTTTTCTCCCCTCCCTTTCAATCTTTTTTTTTTTAAAAAAATGCAAATTACATTTAATTTATGAGCAGAGCAATCCTAAATCCAAATCTACCGGGTGGAGAATGGCATAGAAGTGCCCCTTGTCCTTAGATCTAATGATCTACCAGTGGAGAACCCATGTCCACCATAGCAAGAATTATTATTGCTATTGTTATTCATTTATTTATACCCTGACTTTTCCCCTGACAGGGACTCAAGGTGACTTACAGATATCAGAAAGAAGCAATTAAACATTGATAGAATTAAAACCCTCTGTCTCTCAAATCTATGTAAAACATACAGATAATTACAATAAATCCAGCATTGCACCAGCCCTTTCTTTCATTAAAAGCAATCAATTTCAAGAGGCCTGTTGCAATGAAAAAGTCTTCATCTGCCAGCAGAAGTACAACATGGAGGGAGCCAGTTTAACTTTCCTAGGGAGGTAGTTCCAGAGTCCGGGAGCAGCCATCAAGAAGACCCTCACCTGAGTCCCTACCAAGCAGGCCTGTCAGGGTGGCAGGACCAGGAGAAGGGTTCCCCCTGAAGATCTCAAAACCCAAGTTGGTTTGTATAGGGGAAATACAGTCAGCTTGGAACTAAGCCACTTAGGGCTTTATAGGTCATAACCAGCACTTTGAATTGCGCCCAGAAACAGACCGACAGGCCAGTGAAGCTGTTGTAGCAAGGGAGTTGTATGTTCCTGCTATACCCATGGAAAACTCTATTTGCATAGATGTACTACCAGCAATCTTTCAGTGGTAGCTGTCATTAGGACCGGAAACAGAATGTTCCAGGGAAGAACCTCAAGCTGGTACAACTAATTATCTTCTCACTAAAACCAAAGGAAGCAGGGAGGAAGACACAAGTGGGGTGGAAGGAGGTAAGTTCAGCACCGCCCCACTTTCCAGTCTGGTTGCTCCAAGCCAGCAGGCCTTTAAAGGTGGAATGCCTCTCTCCACTCCTTTCCACGTAGGAATTCACACCAGGAGACCTAATTACTCCTACTGAAATTAATGGGAAAGTGAAACTAACCCCACAACCTTTCAAAATAAACTTGAGGAAATATTTTCCCCTGTATAATCTAATCTATTTTTAATGTCTTTATACCACTATAAAGCACACTGGAGGACACCCTCCCGAGTTTTGTAATCTTCCCCTTTTCTCAAATTCCCGGTGTGCACAAAAGAACGCATCAGAAAATGACAGAAGAGGCTCACTGAAACCCAGGAGACAATTTTACCGTAGGTTAATTCTGCTACACTTTCTCTGTCTTCAGGTAAGTGTTGATACTTTCACTGTGTGAACCTGCAACACTGGTTTCTTATCTGTAATGCTCTTTTGAAAACCAAAAACCATATTAGGCAATTGGGGTACACTGGGTCCCTTCCATTATTTTCTATAAGCCCAGTATTTTACCTCAGCATTTTTTGGCCACTGTCATTTTCTCTTCCGTTAAGTCCAATATTTCAGCAATGCATCTCTTCTGTTTTCTTCCCCAGGACTTCCTGATACTCTAGTGAGGAGTTTAAGTGAACACCTATACATGTCTACTCAGAAGTAAGTCCAGCTGAATTGATCTCAAGTAAATGGGTGTAAGATTGCATCCTAACCTTATGCATGCCTACTGAAAAGCAAGAAACACTGAACTCAGTAAGATGTACACCCAGAAAAGTGTGCATAGGAGTCCACTCCCAGAGTACTACATTACGCATATGCCTTGTACTTTAGAACATAGGTATTAATAAAACCTAGTACACCAAACTTACCTTTTCAACTAGTTCTTCAACTGTTATATTTGGATCATAAGGAATGGGATCTCCTACATAGGAGCAAAATTTGACTGGAAACCCTCCATATACAGGAACAATTGGCCATCGGGTACGTTCATACAGCCACTTAAATGGCCCTGTGTGTAAATTTTTAAAAAATTCTCATTTTTAATATACTGTAATATGATATAGTCTTAGGAATGAGAAGAAGCCTTAATAATAGATGAGCAAAGGCCATGCAGTTGGTGCTAACTGTGCAAAAATTATGTCTAAATTGTCATGCACAATAAGCAGCCTCAATCCATTGTATAATTATACATATTTTAAACCTCATTGATTTCAATGTGCTAATGTGTGAATAAATACATACTAGGCTACAGTACAAGTAAATCCGCATTACCCAGCCATGGACCAGGCACAACTGGACACCTAAACAAATTCAAAGAAACTGAAGAGGAAGAACCACACAGACAGAGATGGAGCAGGTAAAGGAAAAAGAGCTAGGATAAGACAGTGTGATGCAACGCAGAGAAGGATGTATGACAGCATAAAGTTCAAGATGACAACAAAAATATTCCAGGAGAAAAATTCTAAACACAATTACACAGAGGTCCAACTGTAGCCAGTGGAATTTACTTATGTGTAATGTGTTTAGCCCTAGGGCATAAGCTGATATGGGAAGATGCAAGGGGAATCAATCTTACATATTTTTCCAAGTGCTCTGTATCCTTCCCGAAGATTTTTTGTAAATATAGGGATGATAGGCTGAGAAAGGTGGGAGAAAAGTAGCCACAATTAGGGCAGTAGTTCAGCCTCCACTACTTAAATATCTTGTATTGATATCATAGTTATCCTCCATGCACAAAAAGGAAATCATCTCATGGATGTTATCTCCATGTATAAAAAAGGTGTTGTATGGTAAGATGCCACAATTCTGAAACCAGTTTTCCAACGAAACCTATCGCTTCACCCATGTCTCTCAAAATTTCAGCATCAGTATTTTAAGCTCATTAAATAAACTGAAATCGACACATCTCAATGTAATGATAAACTATGGTTTAGTCCTTACATTAATAAGCTTTGGCTTTTTGCGTTATAATAATTTTAATAATAATTTATTATTTATACCCCGCTCATCTGGCTGGGGAAACCCAGCTACTCTGGTGCATCTGTGAGATCATCAGAAACTTTCACTTCATTGTCAAGTAAACTTTGAACTATGTTTTATTGAAACAATGTTTGAAGTTTAACTAAACAGCTTACCAATTTCAGGCATAATGCTACATTGAAGTTTGTTAAAAATGAAAGCGAAAGCTTCTAGTTTCCCCCTCCTAGTTGGGGAAGGGGAGGGAAGGGGAAGGACAAGAGTTTGAGACTCATTCACATACTGTAGTGATAAAAGTAATGTCACTGCCAATGAAAATTAGAGCAAGTTACTCAGCAATTTAATACTAAGAAAATGAGTGGGTGAGAATATTCATGCATCTGTTTGCAGTTTTGAAAAAAGGAGGGGATTCCCTTTCATTAATCATCCCAGGGTGCGGTCTGGAGCCACATGAGACCACCACCTTGCTGAAGCTGAACTGATGTGTGCCTGGCCACCACCCAGGAATCACATGGGCACCACCCAGGGTTACAGAAGAAAGGTGGTATACAAATGAAAGGAAATAAATAAATTATATTTCTCCAGCTGTCGTGGGGCATGAGCCCAAAGATAAAAACTTTTAAATCTCATTGATTTCCAGTGAGAAAGAGTTAACTCCCATATCTTTAACTCTCTTATTAAATTCAATGTAAAGTAAAAGTGCCTTACTTTAACAAGATTGTGCCTGTTATTAGGAATTGAGCACTGGCAGTAATCAAAATGCAGAACAGATAATAGAATTTCACTTATTATTTATTAAATTTATATACACCACACTTCAAACGAAGATCACAAGGCGGTTAATCCCTATGCCCCACCTAACAAGTTTTTTGAAGTTAGAAGATATCAAGTGCATAAGACAAAAGGAAAAATCTTTGCTTTAAGGATCCAACGCCCTCCCCTTTGGATCATGTTAATGTATTTTACCCTCCACAAGTAAATTTAACTTCCCTCTAGAGTTAAATGCATCTGGTGCACAGGCACTGCTGGTTATTGTCCTATTGAAAGGTTGTAGCCTTTATCCTGTTACTAGTGTATCAGGTGGAGTTGTCCAGCAAATGAGATTTCTCATCCTATGACACGTCCAGACAACCTGCCAGTATTTTCTCACCACACATGGATAGAACGGTTGTAGCATCACTGATCTTTCGAAAGCTTCTCTTACGGCTTTGCTGCAAATGTGTTTTCTATTCAGGCACACAACAAAAACCAGAAACTGACACTTCAAATCTACAGCACCTGGCCACTCACCACTTTTGCATCTCTGGCCACGTGAGCAAAGCCTTTGCGGCTACCCCACAAGAGACTGTAGTTTTCGTCACTAAAAAGTGCTTCTCGGGCTCCACCTGGTAAGACTCCAAGCAAGTATCCCTTTCTCAGAATTTCAACACATTCCTCTCTTCCATCATGTGTAAGGCCATGTACTTTATAAAACAGTTTGATACCTGCAGGAGAAATACTTTGTTAAAGGGAAAACATACTATATAAAACAAGTACATCCTGCACATTTTAGACATAAAAAAGCGAAAGGTTTGCCGTCTCTTATGAAAGATAGGTTCAAATGCAACAGCACAATTTTATACACCTCCACTCAGAAGCCAGAACCAGAGTTCAGTGAGGCTCACTGCCAGGTAAGTACCGTAAGTGTAGGACTGTAGCCTAAAAGTTGGCATCTGTTGTGTATGTAATAAAATTAAATTATGTTTACCAGTTGTGGACAGAAAAGGCATGAGACTGCAGGGCTAACAGAAAGCATCCATTTGTGTTTCTGAGCATTATATTAATTCATCCATGCAAACATGCAGCTTGTTGCACATCCTTTTTTGGAACACCAAAATATTTATATACACATTAAGAAACCATAGCTTGATATATTATTCTGCTCCCAACATCTAACATTTAATTTGAAAGCAAATCTACACGCCATTCATGCAGCCTGCTCCTATGTCTGTATCTTCAGAAATAACTCCTCCTGAGTCCAATAAAAGTTACTCAAAATTAAGGGCAAGATCCAACATAGCATGAGCAGCATTCAGTAACATGAAGAGGCTTCACCTTCCTCAGCTGTAAAGCCTCCCATATACCCCCATAATTTGCTCTGGAGGATCAGAGGATCCTCTGAAACAGAATTTATGGGCATTTCGTGGGCTAGGGAGGTAGACAAGAAACCCAAAATCAATTGTGCACCATTGGATGTTGTCCTAAGTTTCCAAGGTTTTCAGCATTACCAGGGCTTAATTATGCATACTGTATAACAGTGTTCTAAAATGTGTTTTTATAAATGCATTGCATTCCAATGTTTCTCTTCCTCTTTCATCCAAGGCAAATGTATCAAACATAGAAACCCAGTTAATTTAACAGAGCACAGCTGCCTTCCCTCTCTAACACATGATCAGTTGGGAGTGCTCCTTAGCTACTTGACAGAGAGAAAGTGGGTCTACACCCATACTATCCTAAACAAGACCAATCTTGTCTGATCTCGGAAGCTAAGCAGGATCAGGCTTGGTTAGTACTTGCATGGGAGACAGAAAGGGAGGGGGCACAAGCACACTGACTCCTGCAGTACTAATAGTTTCCTTGTTGTTCTGGAGGGCATCATCCCACGCATAGACAAAAATACACAAATCTCTTACTAAACTGAGATTTTTAAAAATAATTGATACTTAATAACTGAGTGCTGAGAAGCTGAAACAAATCACTAAAAATAAAATGTGTTCATTCAACACTTACATAAACTAGTTATATCTAAAAGCTTTCAAGGTCAAAACTTATTTTCTGAAAGAGGCAAACAAAAATATTGCTCTTTAAAATAACAATTTGGGCTTCATGGATGTGGGCTTAAAACACACACACAACAACAACAACAACAAAACCCCCCAAAGGCAACAAGACTTGAATCAGCAGGCGGCATTCAGGTAGTTAGAATACACAGCGGTACAAGACCAGATATTATAGTTAGGCTTTGAAATTTAGAAAACATAGGAAGCAGATTGTTTAGAAAAGAGGGGAGAAGGAAAGGCATTGGATAAGGAGAGCTGAGAGCTGGCAAAACAGCAATGGCTCCATGGAGCATAGAAAGTGAATTACAGTGGTACCTTGGTTCTCGAACAGCTTAGTTGTTGAACAAATTGGCTCCTTAACACTGCAAACCCAGAAGTGTTCCAGCTCCAGTTTGTGAACATTTTTGGAAGCCAAATGTCCAACGTGGCTTCCGCTTGAGTGCAGGAAGATCCTGCAGCCAATCGGAAGCTGTGCCTTGGCTTTCGAATGGTTTCGGGAGCCGAACAGACTCCCAGAACGGATTAAGTTTGAGAACCAAGGTACCATTGTATCCCTTTGGAGGAGTCCATCATTCATTTTTCTTTTTCTATGTGCATCTTTCTAGACTTTTCTTGTAGTTTTATCAGCAGGTTAGCATGTCTTGTAAGGCATCTTCTAGGCAGTATACACAGTTAGTTATTCTTGGTTTGTTGAGGCAAGTAATTGAATCCTTCAAATAACTTTCCAGGAGATACTACATAAAGCGCTAATCTTGGCCTATTTTGTATTTTCAGAGGGGTACTAGACACTGAAAGAGCCATCCTAGACACCCCCAGGTTATAGAGAAACCCTAGTCCTTGGGCACATCTGGACAAACCTATATAAATGTAGAAGCAAACTAAAGCCAATGTAAACACAGCAAGTGGAAATGTCAATTATGACATACCTAGGGACTTGACTGGGGGTTTCTAAAATTGCCCCAGAGACTGGCCATTTCTGACACTGGTCCAGGTAAGATGCATATTATTTCCTATCAGCAGTGCAACAGTACCCAGATATGCCTGTGTTTCAGGACTAGCATTTTAAAATTATGGTGTACATTTTAAAGTTTTGCAACACAATGCACATGCACACCCACTACATTTTACCTGGTATTTTGGAAAAATGGTAATCAACCACTGATTGGCAGAGTCTGCCTGTCTGTAAATAGAGTCTAGATACAAAGTAGAAATAGTCTAGAGGAAAGGCTCCATGGTAAAATACAACAAGCCCTGGTCCTTCTGGTACTTTATCCATCCCGTGCACCTCATAACCTGTTCAAAGCACAGAATACAAGAGTTTTAGCATTGCTTCAATCAAGCCCCTAAGATTAGCAGAAAGCAACAGAAGAAATTGCAAAGAATGTCAAATGATAGTAGAGTTATTGCAGTCAGAAATGGACTCCAAATTAATTTTTTAGTCTAACAGTGTTGAGTAGCCTGTGTTCCCCTATTTCTCTACAATGACAGCTGAACCAGATGATACTTTAATTGCACAGTGAGCACCTACATCCGTGCTTAAAATAATAATAATAATAATAATAATAATAATAATAATAATAATAATAAGCATAAGGTAAGATTTCCATTGTGGTCCTTCCTTTCCCAGCAATGATTTTGACAAAAATCAGCCTCCTAGACAGGTATGAGGCTTAGGGCAGAAACTTACACCAGTAGCTCACCCCCGCCCAAACCTCATTGCTGGTATTTTTTGGATTGAGAGGCAAATGCTCATTGGCATTGTGGCTGTTAAGGGAAGGATTTAACCTCCTTCCTACATGCTTTGGTCCCAATTATCACCAGTTCCTGTGCCTGTGATTAATTTCTTTAAAATTCAGACACAGTTGCACACTTACCCATTTCTGCAGCTCATGAAAGCTGAGCCTGGAGCTCTAAAGGAGCTGTTGGTTCAGAAATGAAAAACTTCACCCAAGGCTTATAAAGGACCTACAGGGCTGGATGCAACTAACCTGACACTCTAGTGGAAGCCGCCACAATGGCTTCTCTAGTGCAATGGGGCTTTCCTTGTTCTATTTCCACCAATCTACTCTGGAGGGTCAAGAGAAACCCTGGAACATCATGTGTGGGGAGGAGAGGAGGGATCATTCCATCTGGCAGGCAGAAATACTTGTGCTGACAGAGCAATTGTAAAAGCCCAACAGTGAATTCCTTTCAGACACTTCACCCCTTCTTGCTTCTCAGCCCAGCCCTGATCAATGCTGAAGCTTACACACCTCTCAAATAGCCAAAAGTACAGCCAACTGGGCAATCTGATGACAGGTATGAAACTCCTGCTTGGCTTGCCATCTCCCCTGTTCCCATGGCACTGGGCTGTCTGCATGTGAGGGGTGCTCTGAGAGCCAGCCTAGAACCAAAGAAACTGGAATTTGGGGCTTCTAGTCTGGGAATGGGGATGCCTCGCGGTCACAGGTGGTGCACAGACCTACTGTTGGGTATCTCCACTGTTCCACCCTGGGAAGTGAAAGCCACTGCATTTGCTGAGACCCTACATTCATGTAGCACAGGGACTCTAGATGTATCTGGTACACATCTTGTGGTGGTTTGAATAATGATGCTTTCACTTCCAGGGATGTCAGTACTTTTACTAAATTACCATTCCATCATGTTAAAAAAAAAAAGATTTTAATGATGCATGGAATCTTCATACAATAACGATAACCCAAGTCCCTGTTCATGCAGTCAAGTACCAAAGTGCCATAAAGCAGAGCAGAGGGAGAGAAGAGAAACAGGGCTTTGGCCCTTCCTCAAGTGTCACTCATTGGCAGCCACTCTTATCAAGCTACCTTTCATCGCAGCCGGTTACTGAAAGAAATGTAACTGTTAGAACTGGTACTTGACCTGCCTTTTAACTATTCCCTCCTCATGCCTTTTTCCTTGTCTGTTTTTGTCATTTGAAGTTGTGTGTCTGAGGAAAAGGACTGCTTTGCTGGTGACTTTTGTAAGCCACTCTGGAAACATAAATAAATGGATGTCTACTCACATTTTCAGCTAAAGTGCAGGGTATAAATAAATAAATAGTAGCTAGATAGAGGTCTACTCCTAATACCCATTGAGTTCAACATGGCTAACTCTCAGGTCAGTATGAATAGAATTGTAGCCTAGTGATACAATCCCATATTCATTAGTAAGAACCACTGAGGTCAGCAGGACTTCTTCCAGGTAAACATATAAAAGACTGCTGCCTACGCAGTTTTAGGTAAGCCGATAACCAGTTCAGCTTACAGGGCTGTTGTCAAGCTTACTGAGATAAAAGAATGCAAAGTGCTTTAAACACTTGAACTGCATGATGCAAGTGAATATTATTAAAATCGATTTCTGCAGTATTTCTAACAAAAACTTTAATAAATAATACTTTTAAAATTCATGATTAATAAATAATCCTGTTCCCAAGTTGTCCCTGTGCAATTTGAAAGGGGGAGAAAATGGTGCTTACCATGCCACACTGTGCCATATATGTCCCAAAGATAAAGCACTGCCCTCCTTCCAGTGTCCCATGACTTACTGAGGTAATCATCTCCTTTTACCTTAATCTTTATCTTGAAAATATTCAGAAGAAAATTAGAAAGGTAAATACATCCAAGAATGACTAAGACAGGTGACAGCAGAATTATGAATGGTGTTAATATCACCAAGAGGTACACTGTATAGTCTGTGAAAATCCCTAGATAATTATTTGGATACATCCAATTTTTCAGGAGGTCCACGAGCCACGTCACTTCTTCTTGTTCAAAATAAGAAAATGAACTGATCATCTTCTGTCTAAAATTTTTAAAAAGCAACTTGGCCGAAAAAGAAGTTTCTTAATGTTGGCCCTAGATATAGAAAAGAAACTTGAGGTTAATGCAGTGCAATTATCACAGCAAGTAATAATTTATAATAATGATAATAATGATAATAATAATAATAATAATAATTTATTTATACCCCGCCCATCTGGCTGGGCCTCCCCAGCTACTCTGGGCGGCTTCCAAAAAAGTATTAAAATACTGCAATACATCAAACATTAAAAGCTTCCCTAAACAAGTGTCATGTTCCCCAGAAAATCCAGGCCATTCTCAGGACTGCCAGGCCAGGAGCATCCCAGACCCTGACACTTCAGTGCCCAGCCCCTGGTGATGTCACAGGGCAGCCCTTCAGATAGAGGCAAATTGGGGGGGGGGGTAGAGAAGGGCAGATCGCCTCTATTTGCACCCAGCTGAAATTTGTAAACTGCATACACAGTTTTCTTAATGTTTTGCTATTGTTCTTGTTAATTATTATTATTAGTAAACAACAACAACAACAAACCCAGCTGGAGATTCAGGCCTTACACCTGCCACCTGGAAGAGGCCAGGCAGGCCAACTTGGAGGCTTCATGATAATCATAAAACAATTAAAACTAGTAATAGTAATATTAAACCCAGCTAGAGATTCAGGCCTTACAACCGCCACCTGCAAGAGGCCAGGCAGGCTAACTTGGCAGCATCATGTCTGACTTGGTTTGTTATCCCTTTTCGATGGTGTCCAATTTCAACAGCCCCAGCCAGGGAACGGATGACACGTGCCTACTCATAAGTTACTCCCACTGAGTTCCATGGGAATTACTCCCAAGTTGGTCTCGACCTGGTTCCTGAGCAGCCGCCTTGCGGAAACGGTTTCCAGCCCGCGCCCTCAGCTCCCTGTCTCTTTCGTTCCGCCTCGGCATCCCTCTCTCTCCGAGCTGGGCTCCTCCCCGCCTCCCTCGCGCCAGAGGCCGGCCAAGCTCCCCCTCGGCTCCGCGAGTGTCGCGCCCTCGCCGCTGACTCACCTTCGCGCGGCTTCGGATCGCGGCGGCGCTCCATCAAAGGTTCAACGCCACCATTCCTGGCGCGCGGCGGAGACGCCGAGGCGCGCGCAGGGGCCTCGCCAAGTGGTTGCCGCGCGCTTGGGCCCAGCGCAGGTTTCTTTATGGCGGGGCGGGGGGCAGGTAGGGAATTTGTGGGGGGGGGGGGGGAGCCGCAATGCAGTGCGACGTTACGCCCCGTCGTCCGGTTGCCAGAAGGGGAAGGAGACGTTCTGAAGGAGCCTCTCCTCACAACCAGGGGCAGCTGCGCCTCTCGGCCGCTTCCCGGCTTTCCTGTTGCGTCACGCGCCACTGATACGGCGGAGAAAGGCTTTGTGTGAAACATAATGTGAACCCTCCCCCCCCCCACCCGCGCTGGGCTGTACCACTTCAGAAGGCAGGTGGAGGTTGGCATCTTTCAGTGCCCCTTGCAGGGGAAAAAATATCATAACATAAGGTTGTAGGATTCAGCCCAGCCTGGTCCCCATCCCACTTAATTGGCATGTAGCTGCTCTGTAGCAGTGAAACATACCTGCAGCCTGAAGTCCTGCCCACGCAATGTATTGCCACAGGAGCGGCAGGGCCAATAAAACAACAACTGAGAATAGAGAAGGAAACGAGAGGGAAGTGATTCTAAGAAGAAGTGAATCAGCCCTGTATGAGACAACTTGTATCCCCCCCCCCCCGCCGCCCCCAGTCCATTTTTATTGGTTTCTTTAGACATACATTCATCATACCACATTCTAACAACTTGATTTTCCTGTAATTAAACAATATATATTTAAAACATAATAAAAGGAAACACACACACACACACACACACACACACATGCATACTTATTTATTTGATTCATTTGTAATGCATTAACATTTGACTTTCCTCCCCTTCTTACTTGGGGCTTCAGTTTTACTTAGTTAACTGCCCCTCCTAACACAGCCATTTATTCAGTAACCTAGTTCATTGTATTTTACTATTTTTTTTCCTTACAGGAGTTTTCCTAAACCAGTCAAAAAATAAAATTCTCCATAATGGTCTTGTAGCAAAATAAACGTCTGGACTGAAAGGAAAAACTCCAGCAGCATTGAGGAACAGTGGCGTAGCGTGGGTTGTCAGCACCCGGGGCAAGGCAAGTAATTTGCGCCCCCTAACCCATGGATTTGCGCCCCCTAACCCGTGGATTTGCGCCCCCTAACCTGTGGATTTGCCCTAACCCCAGATGTTGTGCCCGGTGCGGCCGGCCCCCCCCTGCACCCCCCACGCTACGCCACTGTTGAGGAATAACAAAAGGGTGTTTATTGCTGGCAATAAAGGCCTAGTGGGATCACTCTCCAAAAGTTGAGCAAAGCCCGAAAGGGTGGGGCCTGCTTTATATAACGTATTTTCTGCTCTATAGGACGCACTTTTCCCCCTCCAAAAATGAAGGGTAAATGTGTGTGCGTCCTATGGAGCGAATGCAGGCTTCAGGCAGCTATCTGCAAGCCTTTGGAGCGCTCCGAAGACTTGCGGGCAGCAGCCTGCAGCCTGGCAAGGCTTGCGGATAGCTGCCTGTTCTGGGGGCTGGGGTCAGGGGAAGCTTGGGCTTCCCCACCCCCAGTCCCGCAAGCTCTGAGAGCGGCGGCGAGGTTGCACGCAATCTTGCCACTGCTCCTGGACCTGGGGGGGATATGTTTTTTTCTTTATTCCCCCCCCAAAAAACTAGGTGCACCCTATGGTCCGGTGCGCCCTATGGAGCGAAAAATACGGTACATAGCTGTTATCTGTTAAAGCAATACATATGCCTAAACTCCCCCCAATCTAAAGTTACAACACAATACTAATTATACCATGTATGGTCTTTCCTTCATTACCAATTCATTAGGCAAGGAAACAAAGGACTCTCTCTTGTCAAATGTAGACACTTAGGAATGTTGTTTACAACTTTGGGAGTAAAGCTGCTCCTAGCACAAGATAAGGCACAAGGCCTCTAGCCTGGATAGTTAGCTGAGCTTATGTGCATCAGTCTTTCAAATATTGTTTGAATATATTCCAATCATTAAAAAAAAATTGTATTGTTTTATCTGACCTGTCAGCTTGTCCAATTTCGCTTACTCCATCAATATGATCAACCAGTCTCTCTTAGTCGGCAAGGTCTCCATTTTCCAATTCTAGGCAGTCAAGACTTGCTGCTGTTGTGGCATACATAAATACTTTCTTAAAGTCTTTTGGAATTTCATTCCCAATGATCCCCAAGAGGAATGCTTCGGGCTTTTGGGAGAATAAGATTTTAAACATCTTTTTAAATTTGTTATAAAATACCTCCCAAAATTCCTTCATCTTTTTACATGTCCACCAAACATGATAGGTTGTGCCCGCCACTTCTTTACATTTCCAACACTTGTCCAATTTTTTAAAATACATTAAATCAAGTCTGCTCGGTGTTAAGTGCCACCTATAGAACACCTTCATATAGTTCTCCTTAATAGTGTAGCATGCGGTGAATTTAAGGTCCTCCTTCCATAATTTCCCCCACTCTGACAACTGTATATTATGACCTAAGTCCACTGCCCACTTCACCATAGCTGGTTTTACCTCCTCATCCTTTACCAACTATTCTAAATTTTATACATTTCAGATAAGAGTTTTCTGGTTATTGTATATTATGACCTTCTCGAATCTTGAAAGTTCTTGATCAAATCCCTTCTTTTTATCTTGTTTGAATAATTCATGTATTTTGGTAATACTCTAGCCAGCCTGTAACCATTTTTTTTATCTCGTCAAAATGTTTAAGCTGTAATTGATTATCTTCCTCCCAGAGAATTTATTTATATGTTACCCACTTGTCCCTCATGTTGATCAACCATATTAAAGGCTGCTGACAAATCTAAGAGAATCAGCAGTCCTGACCCACCTTGATCCAGTTGTCTATGGAGATCATCCGTTAGGGCGACCAGAGCCGTTTCGGTCCCAAAACCAGGATGGAAACTGGACTGAAATGGATCTAAAGCCAATGTTTCCTCCAGAAACCTACCAAGCTGTTCAGCAACCACTCTCTCAATTACCTTATCCAGATATGGAAGATTCGAAACTGGGCGGTAATTGAATAGATCTAAAGAATCTAATGAAGTTTTCTTTAAGAGCGGATACACCACTGCTTCCTTCAGCTCCCCTGGGAATGTCCCCATGCCAAGGGACAAATTGATAATTTCAACCAGGGGGATCCACACAACATCTGGGCACGCCCTAATCAGCCAAGACGGGCACTGACAGTTAAATCCAGTCGTGGACGACTCCGCAGACAGCTTCCGGGTCATGTGGCCAGCATGACTAAGCCGCTTCTGGCGAACCAGAGCAGTGCACAGAAACGCCATTTACCTTCCTGCCGGAGCGATACCTATTTATCTACTTGCACTTTGACATGCTTTTGAACTGCTAGGTTGGCAGGAGCAGGGAGCGAACAATAGGAGCTCACCTCTCGCGGGGATTCAAACCGCCGACCTTCTGATTGGTAAACCATAGGCTCTGTGGTTTAAAATCAGGGCACTTCCTGATTGTCATTATTTCCACAATGCAGAGTACTAACCACTATATGATCACGACTAGATTGCCATTATTTTCAGGTGTATCATGGGGCTGACAGGGAGAGCAGGTCAGAGAGGTAGACGCGAGGCTAACTTGCAGTTAGTTTCTTTATTAAGGAAATGAAACAGTACAAGGAAGCACATAAAGGCAAGTTGCCCCCCCCCCAAATAAGAGTCTATTAATTTTATTAAGTATTTGCTTCACCTGGATTTTGGTCATGATGGTTTAGGCTGCCCTGTACATGGGTGTATCTGGGGGGGGGCAGGGGGGTATTCAAATCAATACAAATCAAATCAATTCAAATCAATACAAGTCAATAAAAATGTAAGTTTCCACCCCCCCAACAAAAGCTTGCCCCCCCCCAACAAAAATCCTGGCTGTGCCGGTGCTCCTGTGTCTCTCAATGACTCGATTTTCAGCCTTCTATTCCATGCATAGGTTACATCAAAATTATGGTAAAGTGATCTCATAACAATGTAAGAAAGCCTGTTCAGAACTGGTCCCTTGGCTGTGGAATGCTATTGTCAGAGAGGCACACCATGCAATTGCTGTAATATCTTTCTTGAGCAAGACAAATAGCTTTTTATTTTCTTAGACCTTTTAAACTATGTTTTACACTGGTTTTATACTGGTTCTAGTACCCTGTAGATTTTATTCCTCTGTCCTCAGTTTTATGATGAATTATTGCTACTAAGTTCCCCACCTTTTAAATGGAGTTTCTTGGTTTAAAATAATTTGTGATTTTATAATGGTGTTGTATTGATTGTTTTTTGTGTTATTTTATTGCAATCTTGCTTGTTTTTATCCCTGTAAACCAGGGGTCAGCAAACTTTTTCAGCAGGGAGCTGGTCCACTGTCCCTCAGACCTTGTGGCGGGCCGGACTATAAGGTTCATGTATGATTATATTGCAGCTCAAATCCAAGGCTGCAATCCTACACACACCCATTAAGACATTGGCTCTATTGCACAACCACTCCTTTAAAAATTGGTGGATGTTACTTCCAAGCACACCTTAATTCCAACTGCATCATATAATTTGGTGATGTAATTGTATGGATAGCTGCTTTGTTTGCTTATTTGCAAAGTAAAGCCTGATACTGATAACAGATTATAATGACTGCCTACCCAAGAAAATTTCACACCTCATATCTATACTACATAGAGTTGAGGGAATCACATGGCATGAGTGCTCTGTTGCATAGTTTATAATAGCCTTAAGCTGGGGAGAAGTACACATTTTAATAGTTTCAAAACATACAGTGGTTGCATAATGATAGGTTTTAAAAGAATGAAATCTTAATTTATAAGATAAAGCAGGTTGTTGCATCTAATGCTAAGTCCTACTAAGAGTAGAAATTAATAGATATGACAACGTTCTATTAATTTCAGTGGGATACAACCCAATGCATTGACTCCCATGAGAGATGGTGGACTCTCCTTGGAGATTTTAGAGCAGAAATTGGATGACCATTTGACATGTCTGATTTAGCTGAGATTCCTGCATTGCAAAAAGAAAATGAGTAATCAGTTAATTGATGTGAGGGGTTGCTGAAGAAATTTTAAAACAGGGATGCAGAAAGGGGAGGCATGGGGAAGTCAGGGAGGTAGGGTTTATGAAAAAGAGGTTTTGAAATTATACGTGTTTATATGTATTGTTTGTTTTTGTATTGTGTATTGTTTTGTCTTTAATCTATGTTGGAAAATGAATAAAAAATTTATTAAAAAAAAGAGAGATTCCTGCATTGCAGGGGTTGGACTAGATGACACTTGGGGTTCCTTCCAACTATACAATTCTATGATGATGATGATATTTTATCTATACCCCACTTTTCCCCCTGATAGGACTCAAGGTGGCTTAGAAATTAAAATAACCACTAAAACACACAAAAGGCCCATAACGGCATCTCCTGAAAAAATCTCAAAATCCAGGCAGTTTCATATGAGGGAATACAGTCTTTCAGATAGCTTGGAGCTAAAGCTGTACAGTCATACCTCGGGTTACAGACGCTTCAGGTTGTGTTTTTTTGGGTTATGCACCGCCGAAACCCGAAAGTACCGGAACGGGTTACTTCTGGGTTTCGGTGGCTACGCGTGCGCAGAAGCGCTAAATCGCGCTTTGCGCATGCGCAGAAGCGTCAAATTGCAACCAGCGCATGCGCAGACGCGCCGGTGCGGGTTGCGAACGCTGTGGGTTGCAAACGTGCATCCCGCACGGATCATGTTCGCAACCCGAGCGTCCACTGTATAGGGCTTTAAAGTTCATATCCAGCACTTTGAGTTGCACTTGACAACATAGCGGCAACCAGTGGATCTGTTCTAGCAAGGGAATTGTCTGTTCCCCATAACCAGCCCTGGTCAACAATCTGGCTGCAGTTTTCTTTAGCTAGCTGAAGTTTCTGAACACTATTCAAAGGCAGCCCCAGGTAGAGCATGTTGCAGTAATTCAAAAGGGATGTAACTAAGGCGTGTTGTCACTGTGGCCAAATCAGACGTCTCAATTATTGATGACAGATACTGGTTTAGAACTGAGACAGCTTCCTTAGGTGGAAAGGAGAAATAGAGTATTGTAGAGTTGGAAGGGACAACCTCCTCCAGAGGTTTCATGTACATGTTAAATAGGATGGGGGACAGAATAGAACTTTGAGGGACCCCACAGGTCAACATCTAAGGCATCAATCAGGAGTTCTCCAGCACCACCTTCTGGGTTCGTCTCTCCAGGAAGAAACAGTCACTATAAAACAGTGCCTCCAAGTCCCATATCAGCAAGTCTGCCCAGAAGCATACCACCAAGGAAACCCACCAAGAGGTCCAGCAGAACCAACAGGGACAAACACAGCATGTCTCATTCCTGGCATAAGTCATCCACCAGAACATCCAAAGCGGACAGACTAGTTCTCTTTGTGATATTTATCAAATCGTTCTAAGAGGGCTCTTAATATACTTCCTGGTCTCTTTTGGTATCTGTTTCGAATATTTTCAAGGGCAATCTTTGTCTGTTAAAAGAAAAGACATTAAATTATATTCAGTATTTGGAAGAATGGTATTCACAGGTAGCAATATCATTACAGTTGTACTTTGGATCCCGGATGCCTTGCGACTCGAATGTTTTGGCTCCCAAAAGCCGCAAACCTGGAAATGACTGTTCTGGTTTGCGAATATTCTTTGAAACCCAAACATCCAATGGGGCTCCCACGGCTTCCGCTTGAGTGCAGGAAGCTCCTGCAGCCAATCGGAAGCTGTACCTTGGTTGTCGAACGTTTTCAGAAGTTGAACAGACTTCTGGAATGGATTCCATTCGACAACCAAGGTACGACTGTAATGGAAAAGTAAGACTTTTTCTGCATAAGAACAAAAAATAAAATCACCATCTGCAGAAGCATCGGCAGTATCCACTTAACTTGGAGCAGACCCAATAAAAATTGATGGACTCTGAGTATTACTTAAATGCAATTGACTTCTGTAGTAATGAAGTATGTTTGTTCAGTGGGCACTATGCTGTGCAAACACACAAGTGTATATGCAACCCAATACAGTGGTACCTCGGGTTAAGAACTTAATTCATTCAGGAGATCCGTTCTTAACCTGAAACTGTTCTTAACCTGAAGCATCACTTTTAGCTAATGGGGCCTCCTGCTGCTGGCATGTCGCCTGAGCACGATTTCTGTTCTCATCCTGAAGCTAAGTTTTTAACCCGAGGTACTATTTCTGGGTTAGCGGAGTCTGTAACCTGAAGCATCTGTAACCCAAGGTACCACTGTATATATGTGTGCATTTGCCATACTTTACAGTGCAATGTCATTTTTCTTCTACAGGAGTGGGGATCCTCTAGCCTGCAGGCCAATCTTGGCCATGAGGGGGTCCGGTTTGCCCATGGGTGATGTCAGCTGACTGGCAAGGGTTCAATCCTGCTGGATGCCATCTCACCAACATGCTTTCTGCAGGGAATGAGCTGATGAAGCAGGCCCCTCCTCTTCACCCTGCAGGTCAACTTTGGCAGGTGGGCAAGACTCTTCACCTATCAGTCACCTGCTGTCATCATCATGTAACCCTACCCACCTGTGCAAGTTGTCCCAATGGGTGGGGAAAGATAATGATCTGGTTCCCCAGAAGCGGCAAATGGATTTGCATATGAAATTGTTATTTGTAAAGCAGTCCTGAGGAGCACAATCTCTGTCTAAGCAGAAATGTAGCTAAAAGTTCTGTAATTTCAGATTGGGGGTCCATTTAGTCAGTTATAGAACTCTTTGGGTTAGCTAGCTTTTGCTTAGTGTCAATAACTTAAATAAAAAAGAGAGGCTGAATGACAAACATGCATAAAATACGTAAAATGAATATCATGTTTTGGTCTTATATAAGCAGTAACTTCATATGCAGAAAATGATTCAAAACTGAATTGTGGTTTGCACAAGAAACCAATATATGTGGACAGTTTTTTGAGTGTAGAGGTAACTTACTTTTTCAGCCAGCTCCTTAGCAGTGATATCCGGATCATATGGGATGGGTTCTCCAATATATGTGCGGAATTTGACTGGAAACCCTCCATAAATGGGAAGGATAAATATCCGAGTCTTTTCATACAGCCACTTCAGTAGTGCTGCATTTGAAAGAGAAAAATATTTTGAGAGAGAAAATGAGTTCCCACAGATGGGGAAATCTTTATGTACCGTATTTCTCGCCCTATAGGACGCACTTTTCTCCCTCCAAAAATGAAGGGGAAATGTGTGTGCGTCCTATGGGGCGAATACAGGCTTTTGCTAAAGCCTGGAGAGCGAGAGGGGTCGGTGAGCACCGACCCCTCTCGCTCTCCAGGCTTCAGGAAGCTCTGCGCAACCCTCGGGAGCCTGGCGCGAAGCCACGCCGGGCTCCTGAGGGTTGCGCAGAGCTGCCTGCACTCCCAGGCTCCACGCAGCTCCGCACAACCCTCTGGAGCCCGGTGCAGCTCCGGCATCGCTTTGGCTCCCGTTCTGGGGCTGGGGTCGGGGGAAGCTCGGGCTTCCCCCGCCCCAGCCCCGCGCCTGTGGGGGAAAAAATAATACCCCCCCCCCAATCTAGGTGCGTCCTATGGGGCGGTGCGTCCTATAGGGCGAAAAATATGGTATATAAGCCACTTTGCCAAACCACGCCTTAGCCCAAACATGCAGGCTTCTCACTGCAGCTTTGATCTTTTAACTCAGTGTGTGGCATCAGCTAAACCAAGGCTTGGCTTAGCGAGCAGTCTGAGTCTGGGGTTGAGGATATGCCTTCTCCTCAACCATGACCTGTAGCCAATATTTGTTATTGGCTACAGATTGTGATTAAGAAGGAGATCGCTTAACCACGGTCCTAGGTTCAGCTGGCACCCTAAGCCACACAGTATCTTAGGGGCCACATCACACAGAACTAAGCAAATACAACCTCTAAGCTCAGCTCTATCATTAGGCCGAGTAATGCAGTTGCACTTCCACCATTCTCATCCTCCTGAACCAGTGCCCTAACAATGGCAATGCTAGTGGTTGGGCTGAGCTGGCTGGCTGGCTATCTTGCCTAGTTGCTTCCTTCCAATGTGCCACTGGCAGTGCTCATTGAAAACGGCTCCTGACTAAGCAAGCAAGCAAGCAAGCAAGCACACATGCAGCCAGCTCAGGCCATACACTCCAGTAAACACTGTGCATGTATCGCCTTGCTCATGAAACACCTGCAGATGTCGCAGTGCAGCACTGTGAGTGGGCAGAATTCAGGCACCATGCAGAGCTGCAGATGAGCGTTGACAAGGGGTGGAGGATGCAGCTGTGTACACCTGCAGCCAGCCCAGGAACCTCTAAACTAAGTCACTTTGGGTTGTCCTGAGCAAGATAAAACTACCAACAAATTAAATAAATAATAATAAGCTACTCTGATGTCCTCAGGTGCAGTGGAGGACACACCAGGTAAGATTTGACTGACAGTCCAGTAGGATTCTGAACAAGACCAAAGGGATGGAATCATAATCTTGCCTCTTGCTTCAGCTAGCAAAGTGCCTTGGGTCAGCCCTGGCAATCTCCACTGACCAAAAGCGATCCTGAACGCTTTTCATTGGTTGCTGTGTGTCAGCTGCTAGCTACTTCAGCTTACCACTGATTCATGATGGACAGTAAGCATTGTCCTAGGTGGTCTTTAGAGTGAACCTATTCAAACTCTACTTCCTAATGAAACTCAGAAGCAGCATACATCAGATATACATAGATTTCATGAATGGGATATGTTGCCAATTCATGAGGACGATAAAGTACATTGCAGAAGTTACATTAAGGGTGACAATGATATATAGAAAGGAACATAAAAAGTGAAGCTCACATATTTTCCCATATGTTCTGTATCCTTCTCGAAGATTTTGTGTAAACATAGGAATGATGGGCTTTCAAAAAAGGAAAGGAAAGATAAAAACTAAACATTTTAACTGGCTCCTAGACTTTTAAAATTTTAAAATTATAAGACCCTCCCCAGCCCTGCTGGCCCAGAAAAAGTCGTCTCAACATATTTTTGACTGCAAGAAGCCCAGTTTTAGGCTTTGGCAGTGATAAATCCATGAAAATAAGTGCTCAGAAACTGAACGGTTGGCAAAAAGTTGGCAAAAACTTTTTGGCAATAAGAACCACCTATTGTGTATCTTAAAAAAAACCTGTCAACAAAATATTAAGTTTTTAAAAACCCCAGTACCACTTAATTGAACACTTTATCTTTGTAGTGGCAATAATGTGTTAAAGCCCAGCTGTAAAAACACTTTTTGCTACTATTTAGAAATGAATGGTGAACTCACTGCTCACTGGAAGCCAACCTTGTATTTCAGTCTCCATGTCTGTAAAATTTGTGCCATATTTCTTCAGTACAAGTGTGTTTTAATACCAACTGACTGCACGCAATCAACAATACTGTGGGCAATGTATAATTACTACAAATAGGCTACTTACCACTTTGGCCTGTAAAGCCACTTGTGCAAAACCTGTACGTTTACCCCACACCAGGTTGTAGTTCTCATCACTAAAGTTTCCTTCTCTAAGTCCACCGGGTGCAATCCCCAATAAATGGCCCTTCTTCAGAAATTTCACACATTCATCTTTATTGCCTTTTAGGCAAAAAAATAATTCAAGAAGTGGTCTGACACCTGAAAAATACACCCAGAACAAATCACATTTTTATCAGTATTATTTATAGTATAGATAGATATTATACAGTTTCCAGTGATGTGGCCCCATTAAGACTGCTTGGCAGTCTTTCAAAGTAAGATAATTAGGATGTGTAGACTTTGTAGACATTTATTCCATTCTCTCAAGTTTTCTGAAAAGTCAAAACAGGGAAGGTATAGCCCTATGGTAGACAATCTTTCTGACGTATATTGTTTAACTGAAATATAAGTATGAGAGAGTAATACTCTGGTACATGCTACAATGCAAATGTATCCACCCGTTTCTTATAGTGTAATCCTATACAACTATACTCAGCACATGTAATGGCACATGTATCTAAATAAATGTTGTATGTGTCCAGAACAGCAAAGTTATAAATTGTTGCCTTACCAAGTCAAAATGCTACCAGCCACCACCGGGTCTAACATACTACAGTGGAACCTTGGTTCTTGAGCATCTTGGAAGCCCAATGATTTGGAACCTGAACGCCAAAAACCCGGAAGTGATTGCTTCCATTTTTGAACGTGCCTTGGAAGTCGAACAGCTTCCGAGGTAAGTTTCTCCATTTTCTCAATGGAATTTGCCAACCGCCCATTGCACCTTGGTTGTCGAACATTTCGGAAGTTGAATGGTCTTCCGGAATGTATTACATTCTACAACCAAGGTACCACTGTATTTGCGAATTAGAGTTGACTATTGTCTGCCCTAACAACACTTTATTGTATCATTTCAGTGGAAGCTCATACTTTGGATTTGGAAGTTTTCTAGGGCGGAAATGATATTACAGAGTCAACAGATAGATATTCTTTATGACGCATCACAGTATTAGAGTCATTTTCAATATTCTAATTCTAAATATAAAGTAAAAGTATTTTACCTGGTAGTAGATACAACCCATTATCAGCTACACTGTAGATGTGTCTTCCAGTCAGTGTATATAATCTAGCTACAAAGAGCATATAATCCAAAACAAAAGCTCCATGATAATAAACAATTACCGCTGGTCCTTCTGGTATATGCTCTGTGCCAATAACTTCATAACCTGAAAAGAGCACAAAATGCAACAGATTACTATTGCTGTCATACATGTTACATAATGATTGGAGGAAAACAATTAGCAACTTGTCCCAGGGGATTTGTGGAGGAAAAATAGAGGCCACTAGCCACCTAGAAAAATGTTTCTGCCATCACACTTCTTCACTGCCTTTTGCTACAATCCCTGCCACATCTCCAAAATGTCCACCAATTTTGCCACATGTGAATGATATTGCAAAATGAAGTTAAGTGGGGGTTTTGGTGCAGCTTTAAGAAGAACTGAGTTTTAGGATCAGATTATATGGCTCATCTTTTCATATGCTATGTTGTCCTGCAGCTCTTTCAATGTGATGGCCCCAGGTTTGTTACCTATAACACCTTTACTGAAAATCAGATTCCCTTCTTTCATGATATTCCCTAAAATGTTGAGGGCTGAGCGGCCTTGCAGCAGTCTGCCTGTGTGCTGAGATATTTATCAAGGAAGCCTCCTTCCACCAGAAGAAGCCGAAGCAAATGGAAACTTCAGAGAGTACCTTTACTTGTGGAATACCCTTATCAGGAAGGTTCATCTGGCCCCCCGTTTATTGTAATTTAATCACAGGTATGGACTTATTCATTTTGTCAGGCTTATAAAAACCATTTCAAGCTGAGGTTTCTTTTTCTGCTGATGATATTGACCCCAGAGTTCCTGGTTGCACAGTGACAATATTCATGCTCTTGCTTCAGAGCTTAATCCTGAAGCTCAGTTTTCTGAAGTGAAGTGGTTTATAGCATTCAGTGGTTACTTGTGCCTGTTTGAACTGCTAAGGCAGAAGGCAGAGAGTTCAAGAGTGCCTCTATGCTCCATGGTAACGCTGGGGCTAAGAAAGAAGAAGCTGGCAGCTTGTGCCACCCTCTGGACTAGATATAAGTAAGAAGGTAGGAAAATGTGGGCTGGCTGATGGCATACTGAGGCTGCTGGGACAGAGCCTCATTTGGTGTAAAGGACAAACCTGCACTGATAACATTGTCACTATTGTTATTTAAGGAAATACTTGCTTACCATGCCATATCTTTCCAATTATATCCAAAGCACTTGTAAGCCGCCTTCTTGGTGTGACCCATGCTTCAGTAGAAGTGTCTTGAACTATGTTATTCATTTTCTTGTAAATATAGAGAAGAAAGCTTAAAATGTACATCATGCAAAACATGGAGAGATATATTGCCTGTGACAGCATTAAAAGCATTAATAGCAGTCCGAAAATGTAACCCATGTAGCTTGCATTTTCTCCCAGGTATCCGAAACCAATCCAGTTTTTCAGCACGTGAGTAAACCAAGCCACATTTTCTTGCCCTGAAACATCTGGTGTGATAGCAATAATTTCATCCACTGTAATGAAATAAATAAAAACAAATGATTATTTTTACTCCAAAGTGATGTTGCTTCTTCACTTTTCTCGTAGAAAAAAACACGAAGACAGTTTATCACTTTGAACTGTCATCCCACAGGCTGCATTAATTTTTACACAGAATTCTATGCTATTTAACCCTGTTCCCCTTCCGCAAAAAACCAAAACCAAAACACCTTTCTAAAATAATTTCATACAAAGTTGTTTATAGACAATAATATAAGTTAGCTGCTTTTAATTGTGGGCTAGAATGTACCTGAAATGCTTTCTGCTGCTCCAGAACCTGCTCAATTATAGCTGATCTTGACAGTCAAAACTGTAATGTATTTGCTGGGGGCGGCGGGTGGGGGGAGCCCCCCCCCCCATGATTGTACCAGAATACAAAGAGTCAAACGAGAAATGGCTCTTTCTGAAATTTAACAATCCAATTGGCTTAAGCTGCAATCCTAAGTAGACATACTGGGGTATTAAGTTTCACTCTGTTCTGGAGTGATTTAACAACTTGCGAGTTGCTACATCGTTAAACTTCAAAGGATAAACTTGGGCAGCAGCCCGGATTGGAAGATTGCAATGAAGTCAGGAAAAGCTGCGCTGGTAAATAGACAGTTGAAAAAATATATATTTACAAATAAAGCTGTATTCAGTGGATGAAAGGACATATGATTTTTTGACATGATTGGGAATCGCATAGCCAGGAATGGAGAACTTTAAAGCGTTAAGACCAGAAGGCGGAAAATATGAAAACAACGAGAAGAGGCAGGACTAAAGATTTGGAGATATGCTTCAGAGGTCCAGACTATGGGGAGCCCGGAAAAATTAATAATTACAATTTGGATTACAATTTGGTCCTTTTTAAATTTCAGTTTCTTGTTTTTAATTGGATTATGATGTGGATATGTTGATTGGCTGTTTTTATAGGAAAATCAATAAAAATGATTTTTTAAAAAAGTTTCACTCTGTCCCATGAGCCTTATTTGCAAATAAAGACACAGTTTGGCTTATACTTTTAACGGTAAAATACCTTGTGAGATCTCACCAGTAATTGGCACCAATGCGGGTGGTAGTGGGAACATTGGAGATGGGTAATGGAGTGGCCATGCTGGCAGTGGAGGCAGAAGGATAGGTGGTGCAGCAGAGCAGGGTGGCGTTTCCCACTTTGTCCTCAAGCAGCAAAAAAAGGCTGCACCACCCTGCCCATTGTGGTCTGTGGCGTTAGTACAGAGCCCCCGGTTGTCTCACGAACTATTGACCCGTACACCACTAATCCGCTGCCACCAACCAGGTCCTCCCTGGTAAAATCACTTCAGTCTCAGTCAGCTTTTCCATTCATAAAGGAGAGTATATTTTATTTCAGACTTAAAACAAAACTATTACAGCATTCCAAACAGTGTTCCTCTTTACTTTCTTAGCCTTATGTTTCTCTCTCTATTTCTGCTACCACCCCACACTCAAGGACAAACTGCCCTAACTGTCTCTCTATTACCAACTACCTTTCCCAACCAGCCAACCCACTCAAACCAACCAACTACCCACCCACAACTCCCAACAAACTAACCCAGACTCCTCCCAGAACTAGTTTTATAGACCCACTGACTCCACCCCCCTGGGTCCTGTCTGTGCAATCTATTTAACTATTTCCCCTCCAGCACTCTTTCATATATGGTAACATCACATGGTCTTGTAGTAATGTTAATGCATACTGGGAAATGATATATAATGCTTCTATATTACTATTATTATTATTAAATTAATTATCCACCCTAAAGCAGCAGGTCCCACAGCAGATTATAATAGTTTAAATGCCTCTTGGATTTGAGCCAAGTGAGAGCATTTACTTTTTGCTGTTGGAACCCGCAAGGTGTTTTGCATAGGCGAGCTGCAATTTTAACAGCAGACTACCTTGCAATGCTGGCATTATGCACTCTTTCCTGGGAGCTCACCTCCAAGAAAACTTGAAGAGGCTTGCACTCTCATTGTGTCTGATTGTGTCATACAGTTCTCCAACCAATGTATTCAAAAACGAATATATCAGGGGGAAATGTGGATAAAAATGAATATGTTAGTGAAAATAACACAAAAATTGCTTGCAAAAATGTGAACATTAGTCAAAACTACATACAAAAATGTACTGCTGCAGAAATGTGAAGAACTGAATATAGGATTGGAAAAATGAGAACCTGATAGAACTAAAATGGGCAGGTCCTTCCATCTGTAATTATGGGTTCATCTTATGTAGGCCTGAAGTAGCTTAGGAGAATTAGGCATAGATTTAATTGTGCCTAGGTTATTGGAAGCCAGTTCAGACTTCCAGTTCAGACCCATGACATTTTGATGCAACTCAGAGTATCCCTCTTAATGGATACCGAATAGCCTACCACTTCCATGAATCCTTTATCTTAGTCCCATAAACCTCAGCATGAAGAGAAATGAAGCTTAATGTGTTTAACTTCATTTGTCCACTTCAGTTCTCTTTCCCTCCCTCTACCCTTTCTTATTTCCAGAACTATTTCCAACAGTTATATCTTCCAGCTTACGTGATCATATAAAGTGCCAGGGACATAGATTGTGCCATGGAAATAATATCAATCCAGCTCAAGTTTAGTCATATTATGCATTTTAGTCTGCTTTTTGACAAAAGTCCTCAAAGTGGATAGCTTTTACTGGAATAATGCCAGAATGTGGCGTTTGCCCACTCATTATGGAGATGTTGTACTTGGGGTGGGGGAGAGAGAAAGGGTTAATAGGCTGACCAATAAGAAAGCCCAGGGGTGGAGCCTAACTGTGTTTAAGGCTCAACACAGGGGTTTTGGCAGTTAGTTCGGTTGGTTCTTATGGGTGGGAGGCATAGGAGTCAGAGTGAGTTAGAGACAGAGGGGAGACAAAGAGAGTGAATTGGATTACAGTGTTTCAAAGTATTTAAAATTTGTTTGCGTTCACAATAAACTGGAATCTTTGTTAATAAGTTACAACCTGACTGAGTCTGAAACCTGGTTGGTGGCAGTGGAAGAGATAAGCCGCAGTGGTGCAGGGTCAATTGTCCATGGAACAACCGGGCCCTGTGCAAAAGCCACACAGAATAATGAAATCTGCAGACATATCCACAGGAAATACCCACTGATCAAGATCCCATCAAGGGAAAATCAATCACACTTGTTGCAATTTTCAAGTGGGATTCATTCACATACCAACAAATTCAGGTTGCACAATTAAACCTGATTTGACCCTGGAACATAATGAATCTTTCACTATTAGGCAGAGTCGACTATAAAAATAATTGCATTACCTAGAATGTTATTTTTGTTTCAATCAGTTCTGGTCATCGGCAAGGCAGATTGTTTCAACACATGGCAAAAATATATTTCTAAATATATTTGGCAAGGAAAAAAAATGAGAATAAAATATTGATAGATGCAAAAGAGAAAGGAGGTTTTCTCCCTGCCAGATATGAGACTATATTATGAAGCATCTTTGTTGGTTGAAGGAATGGATGACATTGGAGAATTCACATATTTTAAACTTAGAAGGTCATGATAATATTTTCAGTTGGCACCCTTATTTATGGTATGAAAAGGTGAAAGTATGTTAAGGATTTACAAATATACAGTAGTACCTCAGGTTAAGTACTTAATTCGTTCCAGAGGTTCATTCTTAACCTGAAACTGTTCTTAACCTGAAGCACCACTTTAGCTAATGGGACCTCCTGCTGCTGCCGAAGCACAATTTCTGTTCTCATCCTGAAGCAAAGTTCTTAACCCGAGGTACTCTTTCTGGGTTAGTGGAGTCTGTAACTTGAAGCGTCTGTAACCTGAAGCATATGTAAACCGAGGTATCACTGTAATTAGGAAAAATTTGTACAGAGTATGGAATAAATACAAAAATCTATTAGAGGCAAAAACACCACATTGGCTCTCACCATTAGAAGCCATAGTGGTAAATAAAAAGAATATGATAGAAGGTTGGACAACTTATAGAAATTTCTTAAAATAAGAGGGAGGGAAATATCAATTAAACGGATTTAAGGATTTATCAGGAAAATTAACAACATTGTGTCAGAGACTGGGCAGAGGAGGAATGGTGGAGACTGCCTCCCCAGCCTGACCTTTCCAGGGAGGAGGAAGAGGAAGACAATTTAGATTTACAAGAGGGGTTTCAGGAAGATCACAACTCAGAGGCAGATGAGGGAGAAAGTTGGGAAATAAAGGGAGAGGTGGAGGAGGAGGAAACAGTAGGGGGGCAACAGCTGACGGACACACTGTCTTTAGAAAACATTCCAGACCCCCCTATCTAAGAACCCAGCGAGCCTTGAAAGTAGGAGAGCAAAGAGCTCAAAGACAGAGGGCACGAAGCAGCACACATAGAAATGATGAATGAGGAAGTGGGAGAGACGGAGGGGTGTTTGGAAATTTACTCAGGACAATGCCATTATCAAGAGGCTGGGTTCTATAGCCTCTATCTGTAAGTAATGAATAAAAAGAGGATGATAAGAAACATTCCCTTGTCTTTGGATGTTCCTGGGCAACAAGCCAGGAGTTGCTGATCACTTCCTGATACACGGATACAATATCATCACAGACGCTTAGACTTGATTTCATCGGAAGTTAGTGAAGATGGCGGCTGCCAGCAGCGAAAAGACCTTTGGATTGATTTGGCAGAAACACCAGAGTGTGAGGAGATGCCGCAAACTTTTAGAGGGGAATCCTAGACATATAATCCACACAGAAACACATCATTGCTTGTTTTAACTCACTTGTGGGAAAAACTCAGAGGCTGTGAAAGAAGGAAGGTTAACAACAGAAAGAATTAGAGGAACCATTGGAAGTGACTATGAAAAGCAGTAGAAGTATGAGATACAACCCTCCGAACTTGAAGCAAGGGAAGTCCTATTAAAAATTTATAATTTGGCAGAATATTCAGATTATTTGATATGTATAATTTGGAATATTTAATGTGATTTGATTGGATGGTTAAAGTGGGAAATTGAATAAAAATGATTTTTTTAAAAAAAAAGCTTACTGGGAAATGATATATAATGAATTAAATAAGATGTTTAAAATAACATTTGTAAGAAAACCAGAAGTTTTCCTTTTGGGAATTATAGGGACAAAACTACCCAAACTGTATAGAAATTTATTCATGCATGCGACTACAGCAGCAAGAATATTACTTGCCTAAAAATGGAAAGAAGAAGTTCCAATGAAAGAAAAACGGGTACAAAAATTTATGGAATAATCAGAAATGGCAAAACTTAATAGAAAAATAAGAAATCAAGGTAACAAACTTTTTATAAAAGAATGGAAATGGTTTATTGAATATTTACAAACGGTAAACAGATTAGAACATTGGCAGGATTATTGCGATAACTTGCAGTTTTATAAGAGTATATATTTAAAATAGATGAATATATTTGGAATATGCAGAGAATATACAAAATAAATTTAAGGAGCCACAGAAAGAGGGGGAAGGAAGTCGAGTTTCAAAATGTTAAAATGATTGTAAAATTATTGAAATATATAAAATTGAAAATCATAAAAAACGGATTTGACCCTCTTAAACAACAAACCCTCTTCCTCCCCAAATCAGATTTTATTTTGGGATACAGAAAGTGACAGGGAAGTGCCCTGGACATGTGGGAAAGCAATTGCTTGACATAACATAATATAACCTCCCTGCAAACAAATCAGGATGAAGGCCCAATGAACAGGTCATCTGTAAATGCCCTCATACTTACTTGAAAATCTGACTGTCACTTGCCTACGTCTCACTTGGAAAGCAGCACCAATTCCTTCTGAACTTGTCACATTGGTTTTCTCACCTAACTGCTGCCCACATAGTGAGACTTCCTGCATGCAAGGGTGGAAATAACCCTGGTGGGGTGTGTCACCCCATTTCAGAACCACACCAGCTGAATTGGAGGTGTGAATGTACCTATTCTTTAAGCTAGCACAGCAACCTCAGGACACATTTTCTTACATGTCACTGCATTGTGAAATGATGGGTTACAGCAGTAGAAGACAGTGTGGTGGGGCACTGCTGCTCACCTGACCTTTGACTGGTCACATTCCTGCTGTTTAACCGGAGGTACAGGGGGAAGGGCAAGTTGGGAGTGAGGTCAGCATGGTATAAACATACAAAGCAGGAGCACTGGATTGGCTCCATCAATGTCTTTGAAACATACCCACCTTGCCAACATCTTCCCTACTCTACAAATAAGTAGCAATGATGTGATGTACCCAAGGTCAGGTGAGTGGTGCTCCCCACAAAACTCTCAGTTACTGGGTTACAGAAAGTAAGACCCCCCTGCCCCTTGATTTGTATCTTTGCTTTATTAATAAGTCTTAACATTTATCCACTAAGTGCACCCTTCTAAACTGCCATGAGTGAACAGGAGAAGACATTAAGTAGATTTTAAATAGCTCCATTCATTTCAGCCACTCTGGGGGGCTTCCAACAAAATATTAAAATACAGTAATGCATCAAACATTAAAAGCTTCCCTAAACAGGGCTGCCTTCAGATGTCTTCTAAAGGGCAAGCAGCACCCAAAATGCCTTCTGATCTGATCTGGAGGGCTGCTATAAAAGAATGCACATAAATCAACCTAATAAATTCATGGAAAAATGGATAATCTTTAGAATGCATTGAAACAAGAAGTAATGATTATGTTCAACATTATGCCACTTTCAATTTGTTGTAATGCTATCAGTATTTGTAGACTTGTATTTATTTACCTTATTTGTTAGAATCTGTTGTTTTCCTATCTTAATGATTTAAAAAACTAGGTGCATTAGTGCAGAAAAGTTAACATTGAATCTGGGTTAGTTATTTACACAAGACAGGTTTAGCAATTTCACTAGGTGTTGGGACAACTGAAATTATGGAATCTTAAATTAAGGAAGCCTTGTTCTAAGAATTTAGTAATAGAATCTGAGGCAGATGAAGAAAGAATTTATTGGGTCATACTCATCTTATCTCCTCCTCCCTTTCAAAATATCCACACCAAAAAGCATTATGGCTATAAATACCCAGCAAGGGGGATAGGGAGATTATATAGATATATAGCAGCAACCTTTCTAAAACATTTATCTTTTTCCTGGGATAGCTCCTTCTGAATGTGAAAAGCAAGAAGCATTGGATGTTTCCCTTCAGTTTGGGTCAAGTGGACTGCATCCAGGACTCTGAAACAGAGAGGGAAAGGAAAACAAAGGAGCCCTGAAGCTTTTACACAAGTAGAGTCTGGTCTTACAGTCAGAAACTGAGTATTAGGTAGGGTCACCTTTAAATATAAACTGAAATGAATTTCTCATGCATCCCTGAAACACGGCTCATATCCAGACTTCCTTTTGCACCGCGCTTTACAAGCATAGGTCTGTGCTTTCTGGGTCCGGGTCTGAGTGGTTCCCCACCCCACCCACAGATTGTTGTTTGTCCCTCCCCCCAGTCATTGCTGAAGCAGCTGCTTCAATAGATTGCTTCCTAAAGTTGTTTCAACATCTCTCCTCACCATGATCCTTAATTGGTGTGTGTGTGTTACATTTTTATTTTCAATTTGCACAATTTTATTTTAGTGAAATAAAGCAGATGAGAGCTTTTTAAAAATGTAGACTCAGTGCAATTTTGCAATAACACCCCCACCCCAATGTAACAACTATGCTACTAAAATTCCAAAGAATGGTCTGAAGGCACAAGGCCACTATTTGGTGGGACCAACATCCATCAAAGCATCACTGCGCACCTTAGGACACCACCACTTCAAAAGGGAAAGAGGTGGGCCAATCTCGGGGCCGCTAGGGGCGCCTTGGAAGATGGCCGACAATACCATCTCTCCGGCTCACACGAGGTAATTTAGGGGCTGATTATGGGAGTACATCAGCCTCCTGTATTCTTCCCAGGGGATGGGAAGATGCAGCCTCGGCCGCGGTTGCCCATATATCACCCCCGAGTTTGAAAGAAGGAGGGGGTGGGGGCACTGGACAGAAAGCCCTTGATTGAGCTTTGGATCTCACTGACGCTGCTTCTAAGAGCGACGCTAGTTGCATTACTTAAGATTAACAATTGTATTTAAAAAGTAAATGCACATGTTTCAAGCCAAGGAAAGGGTATTTTAGCTGCTAATTAAGCCAGCCACTGAGAAGTCAAGAGTGACGGGAATGGACTGAACAGAAGATTACCTCTAAGAGTCACAGCTATGTCGGTATGTTGAAACGGAACGGAAAGGGGGGGGGAAGCTTCTTCTTTTATTTACGATACTGCCTAACAACCCCTCCCCTAGAAGAACCATCACACGACTGACAGCAAGTGAGAATGGAAAATAGCTGTGTGGAATAAACTGTGTGGAAATAAAAATATTAATTAAAGGCTTTGCTTTTTGGAAGATATGGAAAGAAAATGAAAGGCTATCCGGTGACGCAGTCCTTAATCAGGATCCACCGTTATGAGACAGACTAAGTTGCGAGATTGATAGTCAGAGGGGGAGGTGAGCCACTGCTTTGTTATTATGTTTGGATCGTGTGTTTGAATTGGCAAACCCTCCACTGGAAAGACTGATTTATGGTGCAACTGGTCTGGGAAAATTAATGAGCAGACGCTTAGACTTTATTACATTGGAACAGACTAAAATGGTGCCTGCCGCCGAGCAGGACTGTTGGATCAGCGTGTTGTGATGTAAGGAGAGCCTTACAAAGTTCACACAGAAAAATAACAATGTTTGGTTTAGCTCGCCTGCGGAAACAACTCAGAGGTTATTAAGAAGAAAAATGATAACAACAAGAAGACTGGAAGATGGGATTTGTGAACATCAAAAGCAGCAGAAATATGAGATGACTGGACCCTTACTGAGCTCGAAACATGGGAACCCCCAACAAAATTTAAAATTTGGCAAAATATCCGGACTACATAATATGTATTAGTATAATTTGGAATAATTAATGTGATATGATTAGATTGTTAAATGGAAAACTTAATAAAAATTATTATTAAAAAAAAGAAGTGAGCCAACCTGACTGGAAGAATCAGCGACCAGAAAGAGGAGGAGTATCAAGAAGATTGGAAGAAATTCAAAGAATACTTAGCCAAATATTGTAACATAAGATAATTAGAAGATACTTTGAAGTATCAGATAGGTTTAGGATTAGAAGAAGAATGAATTGCAAAGCATTAAGGATTAGAATACCAAGAAAAGAGAAGAGGATTGTAAATTGAAGGAGTTATATTATTAGAAATATGATTTTGGAGAACTGTTAACAAGGTGATACAATGAAATTTAGTTAGGGGGGATTTGAGGAAGTCAGTTAACAATGAAAGTTAATTAAGGTTTTAGAAGCAATAAGGGTTTTTATTTTTTCTCTCTCTTTAGTATTGTAATGTGTTCTCTTTTTTGTGTTTTGTATGTTATTTCTGTTATAAATGTGGAAAATTAAAAAAAATGGAAAAAAGAATCAAAAGTGAAAGAATTGTGCAGGACATCGAAATGTGCAAAGATTGAAGTATCCTGCTCTCTGCGATCATCATCTGAGGACTTTCTTTGTGTGCCTCCTCCATGAGAGGTCCAGAGGGTAGCAACAGGAGAACGGGCCTTTTTAGCAGCAGCTCCCTGTTTGTGGAATGCTCACTCCAGGGAGGTTTATCTGGCACGTTCATTATGCATCTTTAGGTGTCATGCAAAAATGTTCCTCTTCAACCAGTGAACTGCTAGGTTGGCAGGAGAAGGGACCGAACAATGGGAGCTCACCTCTCGCGGGGATTCAAACCGCCGACCTTCTGATTGGCAAGCCCTAGGCTCTGTGGTTTAAAATCAGGGCACTTCCTGATTGTCATTATTTCCACAATGCAGAGTACTAACCACTATATGATCACGACTAGATTGTCATTATTTTCAGGTGTATCATGGGGCTGACAGGGAGAGCAGGTCAGAGAGGTAGACGCGAGGCTAACTTGCAGTTAGTTTCTTTATTAAGGAAATGAAACAGCACAAGGAAGCACATAAAGGCAAGTCCCCCCCCCCCCAAATAAGAGTCTATTAATTTTATTAAGTATTTGCTTCACCTGGATTTTGGTCATGATGGTGTAGGCTGCCCTGTACATGGGTGTATCCGGAGGGGGCAGGGGGGTAGCTGTCCCCCCAAATCCATTCAAATCAATACAAGTCAATACAAATGTAAGGTTCCGCCCCCCTAACAAAAGCTTGCCCCCCCAACAAAAATCCTGGCTGTGCCTATGCTCCTGTGTCTCTCAATGACTCGATTTTCAGCCTTCTAGTAAGAAAGCCTGTTCAGAACTGGTCCCTTGGCTGTGGAATGGCATTGTCAGAGAGGCACACCATGCAATTGCTGTAATAACTTTCTTGAGCAAGATAAATAGCTTTTTATTTTCTTAGACCTTTTAAACTATGTTTTACACTGGTTTTATACTGGTTCTACTACCCTGTAGATTTTATTCCTCTGTCCTCAGTTTTATAATGAATTATTGCTACTAAGTTCCCCACCTTTTAAATGGAGTTTCTTGTTTTATAATAATTTGTGATTTTATAATGGTGTATTGATTGTTTTTTGTGTTATTTTATTGCAATCTTGCTTGTTTTAATCCCTGTAAACCAGGGGTCAGCAAACTTTTTCAGCAGGGGGCTGGTCCACTGTCCCTCAGACCTTGTGGGGGCTGGACTATAAGGTTCATGTATGATTATATTGCAGCTCAAATCCAAGGCTGCAATCCTACACACACCCATTAAGACATTGGCTCTATTGCACAACCACTCCTTTAAAAATTGGTGGATGTTACTTCCAAGCACACCTTAATTCCAACTGCATCATATAATTTGGTGATGTAATTGTATGGATAGCTGCTTTGTTTGCTTATTTGCAAAGTAAAGCCTGATACTGATAACAGATTATAATGACTGCCTACCCAAGAAAATTTTACACCTCATATCTAAACTAGATAGAGTTCAGGGAATCACATGGCATGAGCGCTCTGTTACATAATTTATAATAGCCTTAAGCTGGGGAGAAGTACACATTTTAATAGTTTCAAAACATACAGTGGTTGCATAATGATAGGTTTTAAAAGAATGCAATCTTAATTTATAAGATAAAGCAGGTTGTTGCATCTAATGCTAGTCCTACTAAGAGTAGAAATTAATGGATATCAACGTTCTATTAATTTCAGTGGGATACAACCCAATGCATTTACTCACATGAGAGATGGTGGACTCTCCTTGGAGATTTTAGAGCAGAAATTGGATGACCATTTGACATGTCTGATTTCGCTGAGATTCCTGCATTGCAGGGGTTGGACTAGATGACACTTGGGGTTCCTTCCAACTATACAATTCTATGATGATGATGATGATATTTTATCTGTACCCCACCTTTTTCCCTGATAGGACTCAAGGTGGCTTAGAAATTAAAATAAGAACCACTAAAACACACAAAAGGCCCATAATGAAAACAACAACAACAACAATTAAACATTGATTATAAAAAAACTATTAAATCCATAACAATAATTGCAATAAAAACAACATGGTGCCAGCCCTTTCATTAAAAGCTGTCAGTTCCCCAAAGCCTATTGGAATGAGAAAGACTTCACCTGCTGACAGAAGGACAACATGGAGGGAATTAGTCTGGCTTCTCTAGGAAGGAAGTTCAAAGTGTGGCAGCTGCCACTGAGAAGGCACTCTCCACCACCTCTGCCAACTGTCCCCCTAACGGTGCAGGGACCAAGATAAGGGCATCTCCTGAAAAATCTCAAAATCCAGGCAGGTTCATATGAGGGAATACAGTCTTTCAGATAGCTTGGAGCTAAAGCTGTACAGTCATACCTCGGGTTACAGACGCTTCAGGTTGTGTTTTTTTGGGTTACGGACCGCCAAAACCCGGAAGTACCGGAACGGGTTACTTCTGGGTTTCGGTGGCTACGCGTGCGCAGAAGCGCTAAATCGCGCTTTGCGCATGCGCAGAAGCGTCAAATTGCAACCAGCGCATGCGCAGACGCGCCGGTGCGGGTTGCGAACGCTGTGGGTTGCAAACGTGCATCCCGCACGGATCATGTTCGCAACCCGAGCGTCCACTGTATAGGGCTTTAAAGTTCATATCCAGCACTTTGAGTTGCACTTGGAAACATAGCGGCAGCCAGTGGATCTGTTCTAGCAAGGGAATTGTCTGTTCCCCATAACCAGCCCTGGTCAACAATCTGGCTGCAGTTTTCTTTAGCTAGCTGAAGTTTCTGAACACTATTCAAAGGCAGCCCCAGGTAGAGCATGTTGCAGTAATTCAAAAGGGATGTAACTAAGGCGTGTTGTCACTGTGGCCAAATCAGACGTCTCAATTATTGATGACAGATACTGGTTTAGAACTGAGACAGCTTCCTTAGGTGGAAAGGAGAAATAGAGTATTGTAGAGTTGGAAGGAACTCCCAAGGGTCATATAGTCCAAGTCCCTGCAATCCAAGAATCGCAACTACAGCATCCATGACAGAGGGTGGGTGTCATCAACTTAACCCTGAAACTCTGGACAACCTCCTCCAGAGGTTTCATGTACATGTTAAATAGGATGGGGGACAGAATAGAACTTTGAGGGACCCTACAGGTCAACATCTAAGGCATCAAACAGGAGTTCTCCAGCACCACCTTCTGTGTTCGTCCCTCCAGGAAGGGACTGTAAAACAGTGCCTCCAAGTCCCATATCAGCAAGTCTGCCCAGAAGCATACCACCAAGGAAACCCACCAAGAGGTCCAGCAGAACCAACAGGGACAAACACACCATGTCTCATTCCTGGCATAAGTCATCCACCAGAACATCCAAAGCGGACAGACTAGTTCTCTTTGTGATATTTATCAAATCGTTCTAAGAGGGCTCTTAATATATTTCCTGGTCTCTTTTGGTATCTGTTTCGAATATTTTCAAGGGCAATCTTTGTCTGTTAAAGGAAAAGAAAAAGAAAAGACATGAAATTATATTCAATATTTGGAAGAACGGTATTCATAAGTAGCAATATCATTATAGTCGTACTTTGGATCCCGAATGCCTTGCGACTCAAACGTTTTGGGTCCTAAATGCCGCAAACCTGGAAATGAGTGTTCTGGTTTGCAAATATTCTTTGGAACCCAAACATCCAATGGGGCTCCCACGGCTTCCGCTTGAGTGCAGAAAGCTCCTGCAGCCAATCGGAAGCTGTACCTTGGTTGTCAAACGTTTTCAGAAGTCGAACGGACTTCCGGAACGAATTCCGTTCGACAGCCAAGGTATGACTGTAATGGAAAAGTAAGAATTTTTCTGCATAAGAACAAAAAATAAAATCACCTTAGGCTGCAGAAGCATCAGTGGTATCCAGTGAAGTTGGAGCAGACCCAATAAAAATTGATGGACTCTGAGTATTACTTAAATGCAATTGACTTCTGTAGTAATGAAGTACGTTTGTTCAGTGGGCACTATGCTGTGCAAACACACAAGTGTATATGCAACCCAATACAGTGGTACCTCGGGTTAAGAACTTAATTCAGTCTGGAGGTCCGTTCTTAACCTGAAACTGTTCTTAACCTGAGGTACCACTTTAGCTAATGGGGCCTCCTACTGCTGCTGTGCCGCCGCCGCACGATTTCTGTTCTCATCCTGAAGCTAAGTTCTTAACCCGAGGTACTATTTCTGGGTTAGCGGAGTCTGTAACCTGAAGCGTCTGTAACCTGAAGCATCTGTAACCCAAGGTACCACTGTATATATGTGTGCATTTGCCATACTTTACAGTGCAATGTCATTTTTCTTCTACAGGAGTGGGGATCCTCTAGCCTGCAGGCCAATCTTGGCCATGAGGGGGTCCGGTTTGCCCATGGGTGATGTCAGCTGACTGGCAAGGGTTCAATCCTGCTGGATGCCATCTCACCAACATGCTTTCTGCAGGGAATGAGCTGATGAAGCAGGCCCCTCCTCTTCACCCTGCAGGTCAACTTTGGCAGGTGGGCAAAACTCTTCCCCTATCAGTCACCTGCTGTCATCATCATGTAACCCTACCCACCTGTGCAAGTTGTCCCAATGGGTGGGGAAAGATAATGGATTTGCATATGAAATTGTTATTTGTAAAGCAGTCCTGAGGAGCACAATCTCTGTCTAAGCAGAAATGTAGCTAAAAGTTCTGTAATTACAGATTGTGGGTCCATTTAGTCAGTTATAGAACTCTTTGGGTTAGCTAGCTTTTGCTTAGTGTCAATAACTTAAATAAAAAAGAGAGGCTGAATGACAAACATGCATAAAATACGTAGAATGAATACCAGTTTTGGTCTTATATAAGCAGTAACTTCATATGCAGAAAATGATTCAAAACTGAATTGTGGTCTGCACAAGAAACCAATATATGTGGACAGTTTTTTGAGTGTAGAGGTAACTTACTTTTTCAGCCAGCTCCTTAGCAGTGATATCCGGATCATATGGGATGGGTTCTCCAATATATGTGCGGAATTTGACTGGAAACCCTCCATAAATGGGAAGGATAAATATCCGAGTCTTTTCATACAGCCACTTCAGTAGTGCTGCATTTGAAAGAGAAAAATATTTTGAGAGAGAAAGTGAGTCCCCACAGATGTGGAGATCTTTATGTATATAAGCCACTTTGCCAAACCACGCCTTAGCCCAAACATGCAGACTTCTCACTGCAGCTTTGATCTTTTAACTCAGTGTGTGGCATCAGCTAAACCGAGGTTTGGCTTAGCGAGCGGTCTGAGTCTGGGGTTGAGGATATGCCTTCTCCTTAACCAATATTTGTTATTGGCTACAGATTGTGATTAAGAAGGAGATCGCTTAACCACAGTCCTAGGTTCAGCTGGCACCCTAAGCCACACAGTATCTTAGGGGCCACATCACACAGAACTAAGCAAATACAACCTCTAAGCTCAGCTCTACCATTAGGCCAAGTAATGCAGTTGCACTTCCACCATTCTCATCCTCCTGAACCAGTGCCCTAACAATGGCAATGCTAGTGGTTGGGCTGAGCTGGCTGGCTGGTTGCTTCCTTCCAATGTGCCACTGGCAGTGCTATTGGAAACGGCTCCTGACTAAGCAAGCAATGCTAGTGGTTGGGCTGAGCTGGCTGGCTGGCTATCTTGCCTAGTTGCTTCCTTCCAATGTGCCACTGGCAGTGCTATTGGAAACGGCTCCTGACTAAGCATACACTCCAGCAAACGCTGTGCATGTATCGCCTTGCTCATGAAACACCTGCAGATGTCGCAGTGCAGCACTGTGAGTGGGCAGAATTCAGGCACCATGCAGAGCTGCAGATGAGCGTTGACAAGGGGTGGAGGATGCAGCTGTGTACACCTGCAGCCAGCCCAGGAACCTCTAAACTAAGTCACTTTGGGTTGCCCTGAGCAAGATAAAACTACCAACAAATTAAATAAATAATAATAAGCTACTCTGATGTCCTCAGGTGCAGTGGAGGACACACCAGGTAAGATTTGACTGACAGTCCAGTAGGGTTTTGAACAAGACCAAAGGGATGGAATCATAATCTTGCCTCTCGCTTCAGCTAGCAAAGTGCCTTGGGTCAGCCCTGGCAATCTCCACTGACCAAGAGCGATCCTGAATGCTTTTCATTGGTTGTTGTGTGTCAGCTGCTAGCTACCTCAGCTTACCACTGATTCATGATGGACAGCAAGCATTGTCCTAGGTGGTCTTTAGAGTGAACCTATTCAAACTCTACTTCCTAATGAAACTCAGAAGCAGCATACATCAGATATACATAGATTTCAGGAATGGGATATGTTGCCAATTCATGAGGACGATAAAGTACATTGCAGAAGTTACATTAAGGGTGACAATGATATATAGAAAGGAACATAAAAAGTGAAGCTCACATATTTTCCCATATGTTCTGTATCCTTCTCGAAGATTTTGTGTAAACATAGGAATGATGGGCTTTCAAAAAAGGAAAGGAAAGATAAAAACTAAACATTTTAACTGGCTTCTAGACTTTTAAAATTTTAAAATTATAAGACCCTCCCCAGCCCTGCTGGCCCAGAAAAAGTAGTCTCAACATATTTTTGACTGCAAGAAGCCCAGTTTTAGGCTTTGGCTTAGTAAGCAGTGATAAATCCATGAAAATAAGTGCTCAGAAACTGAACGGTTGGCAAAACTTTTTGGCAATAAGAACCACATATTGTGTATCTTAAAAAAAACCTGTCAACAAAATATTAAGTTTTTAAAAAACCCAGTACAACTTAATTGAACACTTTATCTTTGTAGTGGCAATAATGTGTTAAAGCCCAGCTGTAAAAACACTTTTTGCTACTATTTAGAAATGAATGGTGAACTCACTGCTCACTGGAAGCCAACCTTGTATTTCAGTCTCCATGTCTGTAAAATTTGTGCCATATTTCTTCAGTACAAGTGTGTTTTAATACCAACTGACTGCACGCAATCAACAATACTGTAGGCAATGTATAATTAGTACTACAAATAGTCTACTTACCACTTTGGCCTGTAAAGCCACTTGTGCAAAACCTGTACGTTTACCCCACACCAGGTTGTAGTTCTCATCACTAAAGTTTCCTTCTCTAAGTCCACCAGGTGCAATCCCCAATAAATGGCCCTTCTTCAGAAATTTCACACATTCATCTTTATTGCCTTTTAGGCAAAAAAATAATTCAAGAAGTGGTCTGACACCTGAAAAATACACCCAGAACAAATCACATTTTTATCAGTATTATTTATAGTATAGATAGATATTATACAGTTTCCAGTGATGTGGCCCCATTAAGACTGCTTGGCAGTCTTTCAAAGTAAGATAATTAGGATGTGTAGACTTTGTAGACATTTATTCCATTCTCTCAAGTTTTCTGAAAAGTCAAAACAGGGAAGGTATAGCCCTATGGTTGACAATCTTTCTGACGTATATTGTTTAACTGAAATATAAGTATGAGAGAGTAATACTCTGGTACATGCTACAATGCAAATGTATCCACCCGTTTCTTACAGTGTAATCCTATACAACTATACTCAGCACATGTAATGGGACATGTATCTAAATAAATGTTGTATGTGTCCAGAACAGCAAAGTTATAAATTGTTGCCTTACCAAGTCAAAATGCTACCAGCCACCACCGGGTCTAACATACTACAGTGGAACCTTGGTTCTTGAGCATCTTGGAAGCCAAATGATTTGGAACCTGAACGCCAAAAACCCGGAAGTGATTGCTTCCATTTTTGAACGTGCCTTGGAAGTCGAACGGCTTCCAAGGTAAGTTTCTCCATTTTCTCAATGGAATTTGCCAACCGCCCATTGCACCTTGGTTGTCGAACATTTCGGAAGTTGAATGGTCTTCCGGAATGTATTACATTCTACAACCAAGGTACCACTGTATTTGCGAATTAGAGTTGACTATTGTCTGCCCTAACAACACTTTATTGTATCCTTTCAGTGGAACCTCATACTTTGGATTTGGAAGTTTTCTAGGGCGGAAATGATATTACAGAGTCAACAGATACATATTCTTTATGACGCATCACAGTATTAGAGTCATTTTCAATATTCTAATTCTAAATATAAAGTAAAAGTATTTTACCTGGTAGTAGATACAACCCATTATCAGCTACACTGTAGATGTGTCTTCCAGTCAGTGTATATAATCTAGCTACAAAGAGCATATAATCCAAAACAAAAGCTCCATGATAATAAACAATTACCGCTGGTCCTTCTGGTATATGCTCTGTGCCAATAACTTCATAACCTGAAAAGAGCACAAAATGCAACAGATTACTATTGCTGTCATACATGTTACATAATGATTGGAGGAAAACAATTAGCAACTTGTCCCAGGGGATTTGTGGAGGAAAAATAGAGGCCACTAGCCACCTAGAAAAATGTTTCTGCCATCACACTTCTTCACTGCCTTTTGTTTCGAATCCTGCCACATCTCCAAAATGTCCACCAATTTTGCCACATGTGAATGATATTGCAAAATGGAGTTAAGTGGGGGTTTTGGTGCAGCTTTAAGAAGAACTGAGTTTTAGGATCAGATTATATGGCTCATCTTTTCATATGCTATGTTGTCCTGCAGCTCTTTCAATGTGATGGCCCCAGGTTTGTTACCTATAACACCTTTACTGAAAATCAGATTCCCTTCTTTCATGATATTCCCTAAAATGTTGAGGGCTGAGCGGCCTTGCAGCAGTCTGCCTGTGTGCTGAGATATTTGTCAAGGAAGCCCCCTTCCACCAGAAGAAGCTGAAGCAAATGGAAACTTCAGAGAGTACCTTTACTTGTGGAATACCCTTATCAGGAAGGTTCATCTGGCCCCCCGTTTATTGTAATTTAATCACAGGTATGGACTTATTCATTTTGTCAGGCTTATAAAAACCATTTCAAGCTGAGGTTTCTTTTTCTGCTGATGATATTGACCCCAGAGTTCCTGGTTGCACAGTGGCAATATTCATGCTCTTGCTTCAGAGCTTAATCCTGAAGTTCAGTTTTCTGAAGTGAAGTGGTTTATAGCATTCAGTGGTTACTTGTGCCTGTTTGAACTGCTAAGGCAGAAGGCAGAGAGTTCAAGAGTGCCCCTATGCTCCATGGTAACGCTGGGGCTAAGAAAGAAGAAGCTGGCAGCTTGTGCCACCCTCTGGACTAGATATAAGTAAGAAGGTAGGAAAATGTGGGCTGGCTGATGGCATACTGGAGGCCCCTCGACTGTCCTCGGGTCCAGTATTGGACCACTTTGACCGGATATCTCCAGCTGATGTGGACAGATTCCTCCAAGCTGGAAAGCCCACCACCTGTCCTCTTGACCCGTGCCCGTCATGGCTAATTAGAGCGTGTCCAGACGAGGTGCGGGCCCCCCTGGGGGATATCATCAATTTGTCCCTTGGCACCGGGATATTCCCAGGGGAACTAAAGGAGGCGGTGGTGCGTCCGCTCTTAAAGAAAACATCATTAGATCCCTTAGATCTATCCAATTACCGCCCGGTCTCAAATCTTCCATTCCTGGGTAAGGTGATTGAGAGAGCGGTTGCTGAACAGCTCGGTAGGTTTCTGGATGAAACATCTGCTCTGGATCCATTCCAGTCCGGCTTCCGCGCTGGGCATGGGACCGAGACGGCTCTGGTCGCCCTAACAGATGATCTCCGCAGGCAGCTGGATCAAGGCGGGTCGGGGCTGCTGATTCTTCTTGATCTGTCAGCAGCCTTTGACATGGTCGATCACGAACTCCTGGACCACCGCCTTGCCGACATGGGGATCCAGGGCACAGTCCTTCAATGGCTGCACTCGTTTCTCTCTGGTCGGGGACAGAGGGTGGCGTTTGGGGGGGAATTGTCATCGCGTCACTCCTTGGTGTGTGGAGTGCCTCAGGGTGCGATTCTCTCCCCAATGCTTTTTAACATCTTTATGCGCCCCCTCGCCCAGCTTGTCCGGAGTTTTGGGCTGGGTTGCCATCAGTATGCTGATGACACCCAACTCTATCTGTTGATGGATGGCCATCCTGACTCGGCCCCAGACACACTGACCAGATGTCTGGAAGCTGTGGCTGGATGGTTACGTGGGAGCCGGTTGAAGTTAAATCCTTCGAAGACAGAGGTCCTCTGGCTGGGGCGGGACGATATGGGATTGAGGTGGCAACTCCCATCTCTTGCGGGGGTGCAATTAGTGCCAGCACCGTCCGTTAAGAGTTTGGGTGTAATCTTCGATACCTCCCTCTCTATGGAGGCGCAGATTACAGCTATAACAAAGGCGGCATTTTTTCATCTCCGCCAAGCTAAGCAGTTGGCCCCTTATCTCTCTCGCCCTGATCTAGCCACTGTGATCCATGCGACGGTCACCTCCAGACTGGATTATTGTAACTCGCTCTACGTGGGGCTGCCCTTGAAACTGACCCAGAAACTCCAGCGGGTGCAGAATCCCGCGGCGAGACTCCTTATGGGGTCTTCGCTGCGAGATCACATTCATCCGGTACTATACCAGCTGCACTGGCTCCCGGTGGAGTACAGGATCAGGTTTAAGGTGCTGGTTTTAACCTTTAAAGCCCTATACGGCCTAGGACCCTCGTACCTACGGGACCGCCTCTCCTGGTATGCCCCACAGAGAAACCTACGGTCTGCAAATAACAACATCCTCAAGGTCCCAGGCCTCAGAGAGGTTAGGCTGGCCTCAACTAGAGCCAGGGCCTTCTCGGCTGCGGCTCCAATCTGGTGGAATGCTCTGTCACAAGAGACTAGGGCCCTGCGGGACCTGACATCTTTCCGCAGGGCCTGCAAGACAGAGTTGTTCCACCAGGCCTTTGGTCAGGGCGCAGCCTGACTCCCTCCTCTGGCAACCTGCACAGAATTTTGCCTAATCGGTTGCCAACAATTTGATTTTAATTAATTTTATAATGAAATGTTTTTAGAATGTTTTTAGAATTTGACTGTTTGACTATTTGACTGTTGTTAGCTGCCCTGAGCCCGGCTTCGGCTGGGGAGGGCGGGATATAAATAAAATTTATTATTATTATTATTATTATTATTATTATTATTATTATTATTATTATTATTATTATACTGAGGCTGCTGGGACAGAGCCTCATTTGGTGTAAAGGACAAACCTGCACTGATAACATTGTCACTATTGTTATTTAAGGAAATACTTGCTTACCATGCCATATCTTTCCAATTATATCCAAAGCACTTGTAAGCCGCCTTCTTGGTGTGACCCATGCTTCAGTAGAAGTGTCTTGAACTATGTTATTCATTTTCTTGTAAATATAGAGAAGAAAGCTTAAAATGTACATCATGCAAAACATGGAGAGATATATTGCCTGTGACAGCATTAAAAGCATTAATAGCAGTCCGAAAATGTAACCCATGTAGCTTGCATTTTCTCCCAGGTATCCGAAACCAATCCAGTTTTTCAGCACGTGAGTAAACCAAGCCACATTTTCTTGCCCTGAAACATCTGGTGTGATAGCAATAATTTCATCCACTGTAATGAAATAAATAAAAACAAATGATTATTTTTACTCCAAAGTGATGTTGCTTCTTCACTTTTCTCGTAGAAAAAAACAGGAAGACAGTTTATCACTTTGAACTGTCATCCCACAGGCTGCATTAATTTTTACACAGAATTCTATGCTATTTAACCCTGTTCCCCTTCCGCAAAAAACCAAAACCAAAACACCTTTCTAAAATAATTTCATACAAAGTTGTTTATAGACAATAATATAAGTTAGCTGCTTTTAATTGTGGGCTAGAATGTACCTGAAATGCTTTCTGCTGCTCCAGAACCTGCTCAATTATAGCTGATCTTGACAGTCAAAACTGCAATGTATTTGCTGGGGGCGGTGGGGGGGAGCCCCCCCCCCATGATTGTACCAGAATACAAAGAGTCAAACGAGAAATGGCTCTTTCTGAAATTTAACAATCCAATGGCTTAAGCTGCAATCCTAAGCAGACATACTGGGGTATTAAGTTTCACTCTGTTCTGGAGTGATTTAACAACTTGCGAGTTGCTACATCGTTAAACTTCAAAGGATAAACTTGGGCAACAGCCCGGATTGGAAGATTGCAATGAAGTCAGGAAAAGCTGCGCTGGTAAATAGACAGTTGAAAAAACATATATTTACAAATAAAGCTGTATTCGGTGGATGAAAGGACATATGATTTTTTGACATGATTGGGAATCGCATAGCCAGGAATGGAGAACTTTAAAGCGTTAAGACCAGAAGGCGGAAAATATGAAAACAACGAGAAGAGGCAGGACTAAAGATTTGGAGACATGCTTCAGAGGTCCAGACTATGGGGAGCCCGGCAAAATTAATAATTACAATTTGGATTACAATTTGGTCCTTTTTAAATTTCAGTTTCTTGTTTTTAATTGGATTATGATGTGGATATGTTGATTGGCTGTTTTTATAGGAAAATCAATAAAAATGATTTTTAAAAAAAGTTTCACTCTGTCCCATGAGCCTTATTTGCAAATAAAGACACAGTTTGGCTTATACTTTTAACGGTAAAATACCTTGTGAGATCTCACCAGTAATTGGCACCAATGCGGGTGGTAGTGGCAACAGTGGAGATGGGTAATGGAGTGGCCATGCTGGCAGTGGAGGCAGAAGGATAGGTGGTGCAGCAGAGCAGGGTGGCGTTTCCCACTTTGTCCTCAAGCAGCAAAGAAAAGGCTGCACCACCCTGCCCATTGTGTTCTGTGGCGTTAGTACAGAGCCCCCGGTCGTCTCACGAACTATTGACCCGTACACCACTAATCCACTGCCACCAACCAGGTCCTCCCTGGTAAAATCACTTCAGTCTCAGTCAGCTTTTCAATTCATAAAGGAGAGTATATTTTATTTCAGACTTAAAACAAAACTATTACAGCATTCCAAACAGTGTTCCTCTTTACTTTCTTAGCCTTATGTTTCTCTCTCTATTTCTGCTACCACCCCACACTCAAGGACAAACTGCCCTAACTGTCTCTCTATTACCAACTACCTTTCCCAACCAGCCAACCCACTCAAACCAACCAACTACCCACCCACAACTCCCAACAAACTAACCCAGACTCCTCCCAGAACTAGTTTTATAGACCCACTGACTCCACCCCCCTGGGTCCTGTCTGTGCAATCTATTTAACTATTTCCCCTCCAGCACTCTTTCATATATGGTAACATCACATGGTCTTGTAGTAATGTTAATGCATACTGGGAAATGATATATAATGCTTCTATATTACTATTATTATTATTAAATTAATTATCCACCCTAAAGCAGCAGGTCCCACAGCAGATTATAATAGTTTAAATGCCTCTTGGATTTGAGCCAAGTGAGAGCATTTACTTTTTGCTGTTGGAACCCGCAAGGTGTTTTGCATAGGCGAGCTGCAATTTTAACAGCAGACTACCTTGCAATGCTGGCATTATGCACTCTTTCCTGGGAGCTCACCTCCAAGAAAACTTGAAGAGGCTTGCACTCTCATTGTGTCTGATTGTGTCATACAGTTCTCCAACCAATGTATTCAAAAACGAATATATCAGGGGGAAATGTGGATAAAAATGAATATGTTAGTGAAAATAACACAAAAATTGCTTGCAAAAATGTGAACATTAGTCAAAACTACATACAAAAATGTACTGCTGCAGAAATGTGAAGAACTGAATATAGGATTGGAAAAATGAGAACCTGATAGAACTAAAATGGGCAGGTCCTTCCATCTGTAATTATGGGTTCATCTTATGTAGGCCTGAAGTAGCTTAGGAGAATTAGGCATAGATTTAATTGTGCCTAGGTTATTGGAAGCCAGTTCAGACTTCCAGTTCAGACCCATGACATTTTGATGCAACTCAGAGTATCCCTCTTAATGGATACCGAATAGCCTACCACTTCCATGAATCCTTTATCTTAGTCCCATAAACCTCAGCATGAAGAGAAATGAAGCTTAATGTGTTTAACTTCATTTGTCCACTTCAGTTCTCTTTCCCTCCCTCTACCCTTTCTTATTTCCAGAACTATTTCCAACAGTTATATCTTCCAGCTTACGTGATCATATAAAGTGCCAGGGACATAGATTGTGCCATGGAAATAATATCAGTCCAGCTCAAGTTTAGTCATATTATGCATTTTAGTCTGCTTTTTGACAAAAGTCCTCAAAGTGGATAGCTTTTACTGGAATAATGCCAGAATGTGGCGTTTGCCCACTCATTATGGAGATGTTGTACTTGGGGTGGGGGAGAGAGAAAGGGTTAATAGGCTGACCAATAAGAAAGCCCAGGGGTGGAGCCTAACTGTGTTTAAGGCTCAACACAGGGGTTTTGGCAGTTAGTTCGGTTGGTTCTTATGGGTGGGAGGCATAGGAGTCAGAGTGAGTTAGAGACAGAGGGGAGACAAAGAGAGTGAATTGGATTACAGTGTTTCAAAGTATTTAAAATTTGTTTGCGTTCACAATAAACTGGAATCTTTGTTAATAAGTTACAACCTGACTGAGTCTGAAACCTGGTTGGTGGCAGTGGAAGAGATAAGCCGCAGTGGTGCAGGGTCAATTGTCCATGGAACAACCGGGCCCTGTGCAAAAGCCACACAGAATAATGAAATCTGCAGACATATCCACAGGAAATACCCACTGATCAAGATCCCATCAAGGGAAAATCAATCACACTTGTTGCAATTTTCAAGTGGGATTCATTCACATACCAACAAATTCAGGTTGCACAATTAAACCTGATTTGACCCTGGAACATAATGAATCTTTCACTATTAGGCAGAGTCGACTATAAAAATAATTGCATTACCTAGAATGTTATTTTTGTTTCAATCAGTTCTGGTCATCGGCAAGGCAGATTGTTTCAACACATGGCAAAAATATATTTCTAAATATATTTGGCAAGGAAAAAAAATGAGAATAAAATATTGATAGATGCAAAAGAGAAAGGAGGTTTTCTCCCTGCCAGATATGAGACTATATTATGAAGCATCTTTGTTGGTTGAAGGAATGGATGACATTGGAGAATTCACATATTTTAAACTTAGAAGGTCATGATAATATTTTCAGTTGGCACCCTTATTTATGGTATGAAAAGGTGAAAGTATGTTAAGGATTTACAAATATACAGTAGTACCTCAGGTTAAGTACTTAATTCGTTCCAGAGGTTCATTCTTAACCTGAAACTGTTCTTAACCTGAAGCACCACTTTAGCTAATGGGACCTCCTGCTGCTGCCGAAGCACAATTTCTGTTCTCATCCTGAAGCAAAGTTCTTAACCCGAGGTACTCTTTCTGGGTTAGTGGAGTCTGTAACTTGAAGCGTCTGTAACCTGAAGCATATGTAAACCGAGGTATCACTGTAATTAGGAAAAATTTGTACAGAGTATGGAATAAATACAAAAATCTATTAGAGGCAAAAACACCACATTGGCTCTCACCATTAGAAGCCATAGTGGTAAATAAAAAGAATATGATAGAAGGTTGGACAACTTATAGAAATTTCTTAAAATAAGAGGGAGGGAAATATCAATTAAACGGATTTAAGGATTTATCAGGAAAATTAACAACATTGTGTCAGGGACTGGGCAGAGGAGGAATGGTGGAGACTGCCTCCCCAGCCTGACCTTTCCAGGGAGGAGGAAGAGGAAGACAATTTAGATTTACAAGAGGGGTTTGAGGAAGATCACAACTCAGAGGCAGATGAGGGAGAAAGTTGGGAAATAAAGGGAGAGGTGGAGGAGGAGGAAACAGTAGGGGGGCAACAGCTGATGGACACACTGTCTTTAGAAAACATTCCAGACCCCCCTATCTAAGAACCCAGCGAGCCTTGAAAGTAGGAGAGCAAAGAGCTCAAAGACAGAGGGCACGAAGCAGCACACATAGAAATGATGAATGAGGAAGTGGGAGAGACGGAGGGGTGTTTGGAAATTCACTCAGGACAATGCCATTATCAAGAGGTTGGGTTCTATAGCCTCTATCTGTAAGTAATGAATAAAAAGAGGATGATAAGAAACATTCCCTTGTCTTTGGATGTTCCTGGGCAACAAGCCAGGAGTTGCTGATCACTTCCTGATACACGGATACAATATCATCACAGACACTTAGACTTGATTTCATCGGAAGTTAGTGAAGATGGCGGCTGCCAGCAGCGAAAAGACCTTTGGATTGATTTGGCAGAAACACCAGAGCGTGAGGAGATGCCGCAAACTTTTAGAGGGGAATCCTAGACATATAATCCACACAGAAACACATCATTGCTTGTTTTAACTCACTTGTGGGAAAAACTCAGAGGCTGTGAAAGAAGGAAGGTTAACAACAGAAAGAATTAGAGGAACCATTGGAAGTGACTATGAAAAGCAGTAGAAGTATGAGATAGAACCCTCCGAACTTGAAGCAAGGGAAGTCCTATTAAAAATTTATAATTTGGCAGAATATTCAGATTATTTGATATGTATAATTTGGAATATTTAATGTGATTTGATTGGATGCTTAAAGTGGGAAATTGAATAAAAATGATTTTTTTTTTAAAAAAAAAGCTTACTGGGAAATGATATATAATGAATTAAATAAGATGTTTAAAATAACATTTGTAAGAAAACCAGAAGTTTTCCTTTTGGGAATTATAGGGACAAAACTACCCAAACTGTATAGAAATTTATTCATGCATGCGACTACAGCAGCAAGAATGTTACTTGCCTAAAAATGGAAAGAAGAAGTTCCAATGAAAGAAAAACGGGTACAAAAATTTATGGAATAAGCAGAAATGGCAAAACTTAATAGAAAAATAAGAAATCAAGGTAACAAACTTTTTATAAAAGAATGGAAATGGTTTATTGAATATTTACAAACGGTAAACAGATTAGAACATTGGCAGGATTATTGCGATAACTTACAGTTTTATAAGAGTATATATTTAAAATAGATGAATATATTTGGAATATGCAGAGAATATACAAAATAAATTTAAGGAGCCACAGAAAGAGGGGGAAGGAAGTCGAGTTTCAAAATGTTAAAATGATTGTAAAATTATTGAAATATATAAAATTGAAAATCATAAAAAACGGATTTGACCCTCTTAAACAACAAACCCTCTTCCTCCCCAAATCAGATTTTATTTTGGGATACAGAAAGTGACAGGGAAGTGCCCTGGACATGTGGGAATGCAATTGCTTGACATAACATAATATAACCTCCCTGCAAACAAATCAGGATGAAGGCCCAATGAACAGGTCATCTGTAAATGCCCTCATACTTACTTGAAAATCTGACTGTCACTTGCCTACGTCTCACTTGGAAAGCAGCACCAATTCCTTCTGAACTTGTCACATTGGTTTTCTCACCTAACTGCTGCCCACATAGTGAGACTTCCTGCATGCAAGGGTGGAAATAACCCTGGTGGGGTGTGTCACCCCATTTCAGAACCACACCAGCTGAATTGGAGGTGTGAATGTACCTATTCTTTAAGCTAGCACAGCAACCTCAGGACACATTTTCTTACATGTCACTGCATTGTGAAATGATGGGTTACAGCAGTAGAAGACAGTGTGGTGGGGCACTGCTGCTCACCTGACCTTTGACTGGTCACATTCCTGCTGTTTAACCGGAGGTACAGGGGGAAGGGCAAGTTGGGAGTGAGGTCAGCATGGTATAAACATACAAAGCAGGAGCACTGGATTGGCTCCATCAATGTCTTTGAAACATACCCACCTTGCCAAAATCTTCCCTGCTCTACAGATAAGTAGCAGTGATGTGATGTACCAGAGGTCAGGTGAGAGGTGCTCCCCACAAAACTCTCAGTTACTGGGTTACAGAAAGTAAGACCCCCCTGCCCCTTGATTTGTATCTTTGCTTTATTAATAAGTCTTAACATTTATCCACTAAGTGCACCCTTCTAAACTGCCATGAGTGAACAGGAGAAGACATTAAGTAGATTTTAAATAGCTCCATTCATTTCAGCCACTCTGGGGGGCTTCCAACAAAATATTAAAATACAGTAATGCATCAAACATTAAAAGCTTCGCTAAACAGGGCTGCCTTCAGATGTCTTCTAAAGGGCAAGCAGCACCCAAAATGCCTTCTGATCTGATCTGGAGGGCTGCTATAAAAGAATGCACATAAATCAACCTAATAAATTCATGGAAAAATGGATAATCTTTAGAATGCATTGAAACAAGAAGTAATGATTATGTTCAACATTATGCCACTTTCAATTTGTTGTAATGCTATCAGTATTTGTAGACTTGTATTTATTTACCTTATTTGTTAGAATCTGTTGTTTTCCTATCTTAATGATTTAAAAAACTAGGTGCATTAGTGCAGAAAAGTTAACATTGAATCTGGGTTAGTTATTTACACAAGACAGGTTTAGCAATTTCACTAGGTGTTGGGACAACTGAAATTATGGAATCTTAAATTAAGGAAGCCTTGTTCTAAGAATTTAGTAATAGAATCTGAGGCAGATGAAGAAAGAATTTATTGGGTCATACTCATCTTATCTCCTCCTCCCTTTCAAAATATCCACACCAAAAAGCATTATGGCTACAAATACCCAGCAAGGGGGATAGGGAGATTATATAGATATATAGCAGCAACCTTTCTAAAACATTTATCTTTTTCCTGGGATAGCTCCTTCTGAATGTGAAAAGCAAGAAGCATTGGATGTTTCCCTTCAGTTTGGGTCAAGTGGACTGCATCCAGGACTCTGAAACAGAGAGGGAAAGGAAAACAAAGGAGCCCTGAAGCTTTTACACAAGTAGAGACTGGTCTTACAGTCAGAAACTGAGTATTAGGTAGGGTCACCTTTAAATATAAACTGAAATGAATTTCTCATGCATCCCTGAAACACGGCTCATATCCAGTCTTCCTTTTGCACTGCGCTTTACAAGCATAGGTCTGTGCTTTCTGGGTCCGGGTCTGAATGGTTCCCCACCCCACCCACAGATTGTTGTTTGTCCCTCCCCCCAGTCACTGCTGAAGCAGCTGCTTCAATAGATTGCTTCCTAAAGTTGTTTCAACATCTCTCCTCACCATGATCCTTAATAGGTGTGTGTGTGTTACATTTTTATTTTCAATTTGCACAATTTTATTTTAGTGAAATAAAGCAGATGAGAGCTTTTTAAAAATGTAGACTCAGTGCAATTTTGCAATAACACCCCCACCCCAATGTAACAACTATGCTACTAACATTCCAAAGAATGGTCTGAAGGCACAAGGCCACTATTTGGTGGGACCAACATCCATCAAAGCATCACTGCGCACCTTAGGACACCACCACTTCAAAAGGGAAAGAAGTGGGCCAATCTCGGGGCCGCTAGGGGCGCCTTGGAAGATGGCCGACAATACCATCTCTCCGGCTCACACGAGGTAATTTAGGGGCTGATTATGGGAGTACATCAGCCTACTGTATTCTTCCCAGGGGATGGGAAGATGCAGCCTCGTCCGCGGTTGTCCATATATCACCCTCGAGTTTGAAAGAAGGAGGGGGTGGGGGCACTGGACAGAAAGCCCTTGATTGAGCTTTGGATCTCACTGACGCTGCTTCTAAGAGCGACGCTAGTTGCATTACTTAAGATTAACAATTGTATTTAAAAAGTAAATGCACATGTTTCGAGCCAAGGAAAGGGTATTTTAGCTGCTAATTAAGCCAGCCACTGAGAAGTCAAGAGTGACGGGAATGGACTGAACAGAAGATTACCTCTAAGAATCACAGCTATGTCGGTATGTTGAAACGGAACGGAAAGGGGGGGGGGAGCTTCTTCTTTTATTTACGATACTGCCTAACAACCCCTCCCCTAGAAGAACCATCACACGACTGACAGCAAGTGAGAATGGAAAATAGCTGTGTGGAATAAACTGTGTGGAAATAAAAATATTAATTAAAGGCTTTGCTTTTTGGAAGATATAGAAAGAAAATGAAAGGCTATCCGGTGACGCAGTCCTTAATCAGGATCCACCGTTATGAGACAGACTAAGTTGCGAGATTGATAGTCAGAGGGGGAGGTGAGCCACTGCTTTGTTATTATGTTTGGATCGTGTGTTTGAATTGGCAAACCCTCCACTGGAAAGACTGATTTATGGTGCAACTGGTCTGGGAAAATTAATGAGCAGACGCTTAGACTTTATTACATTGGAACAGACTAAAATGGTGCCTGCCGCCGAGCAGGACTGTTGGATCAGCGTGTTGTGATGTAAGGAGAGCCTTACAAAGTTCACACAGAAAAATAACAATGTTTGGTTTAGCTCGCCTGCGGAAACAACTCAGAGGTTATTAAGAAGAAAAATGATAACAACAAGAAGACTGGAAGATGGGATTTGTGAACATCAAAAGCAGCAGAAATATGAGATGACTGGACCCTTACTGAGCTCGAAACATGGGAACCCCCAACAAAATTTAAAATTTGGCAAAATATCCGGACTACATAATATGTATTAGTATAATTTGGAATAATTAATGTGATATAATTAGATTGTTAAATGGAAAACTTAATAAAAATTATTATTAAAAAAAAGAAGTGAGCCAACCTGACTGGAAGAATCAGCGACCAGAAAGAGGAGGAGTATCAAGAAGATTGGAAGAAATTCAAAGAATACTTAGCCAAATATTGTAACATAAGATAATTAGAAGATACTTTGAAGTATCAGATAGGTTTAGGATTAGAAGAAGAATGAATTGCAAAGCATTAAGGATTAGAATACCAAGAAAAGAGAAGAGGATTGTAAATTGAAGGAGTTATATTATTAGAAATATGATTTTGGAGAACTGTTAACAAGGTGATACAATGAAATTTAGTTAGGGGGGATTTGAGGAAGTCAGTTAACAATGAAAGTTAATTAAGGTTTTAGAAGCAATAAGGGTTTTTATTTTCTCTCTCTCTTTAGTATTGTAATGTGTTCTCTTTTGTGTGTTTTGTATGTTATTCTGTTATAAATGTGGAAAATTAAAAAAAATGGAAAAAAGAATCAAAAGGGAAAGAATTGTGCAGGACATTGAAATGTGCAAAGATTGAAATATCCTGCTCTCTGCGATCATCATCTGAGGACTTTCTTTGTGTGCCTCCTCCATGAGAGGTCCAGAGGGTAGCAACAGGAGAACGGGCCTTTTTAGCAGCAGCTCCCTGTTTGTGGAATGCTCACTCCAGGGAGGTTTATCTGGCACGTTCATTATGCATCTTTAGGTGTCATGCAAAAATGTTCCTCTTCAACCAGTGAACTGCTAGGTTGGCAGGAGAAGGGACCGAACAATGGGAGCTCACCTCTCGCGGGGATTCAAACCGCCGACCTTCTGATTGGCAAGCCCTAGGCTCTGTGGTTTAAAATCAGGGCACTTCCTGATTGTCATTATTTCCACAATGCAGAGTACTAACCACTATATGATCACGACTAGATTGTCATTATTTTCAGGTGTATCATGGGGCTGACAGGGAGAGCAGGTCAGAGAGGTAGACGCGAGGCTAACTTGCAGTTAGTTTCTTTATTAAGGAAATGAAACAGTACAAGGAAGCACATAAAGGCAAGTCCCCCCCCCCAAATAAGAGTCTATTAATTTTATTAAGTATTTGCTTCACCTGGATTTTGGTCATGATGGTGTAGGCTGCCCTGTACATGGGTGTATCCGGAGGGGGCAGGGGGGTAGCTGTCCCCCCAAATCCATTCAAATCAATACAAGTCAATACAAATGTAAGGTTCCGCCCCCCTAACAAAAGCTTGCCCCCCCAACAAAAATCCTGGCTGTGCCTATGCTCCTGTGTCTCTCAATGACTCGATTTTCAGCCTTCTAGTAAGAAAGCCTGTTCAGAACTGGTCCCTTGGCTGTGGAATGCCATTGTCAGAGAGGCACACCATGCAATTGCTGTAATATCTTTCTTGAGCAAGATAAATAGCTTTTTATTTTCTTAGACCTTTTAAACTATGTTTTACACTGGTTTTATACTGGTTCTACTACCCTGTAGATTTTATTCCTCTGTCCTCAGTTTTATAATGAATTATTGCTACTAAGTTCCCCACCTTTTAAATGGAGTTTCTTGTTTTATAATAATTTGTGATTTTATAATGGTGTATTGATTGTTTTTTGTGTTATTTTATTGCAATCTTGCTTGTTTTAATCCCTGTAAACCATGGGTCAGCAAACTTTTTCAGCAGGGGGCTGGTCCACTGTCCCTCAGACCTTGTGGGGGGCTGGACTATAAGGTTCATGTATGATTATATTGCAGCTCAAATCCAAGGCTGCAATCCTACACACACCCATTAAGACATTGGCTCAACTGCACAACCACTCCTTTAAAAATTGGTGGATGTTACTTCCAAGCACACCTTAATTCCAACTGCATCATATAAATTGGTGATGTAATTGTATGGATAGCTGCTTTGTTTGCTTATTTGCAAAGTAAAGCCTGATACTGATAACAGATTATAATGACTGCCTACCCAAGAAAATTTTACACCTCATATCTAAACTAGATAGAGTTCAGGGAATCACATGGCATGAGCGCTCTGTTGCATAATTTATAATAGCCTTAAGCTGGGGAGAAGTACACATTTTAATAGTTTCAAAACATACAGTGGTTGCATAATGATAGGTTTTAAAAGAATGCAATCTTAATTTATAAGATAAAGCAGGTTGTTGCATCTAATGCTAGTCCTACTAAGAGTAGAAATTAATGGATATCAACGTTCTATTAATTTCAGTGGGATACAACCCAATGCATTTACTCACATGAGAGATGGTGGACTCTCCTTGGAGATTTTAGAGCAGAAATTGGATGACCATTTGACATGTCTGATTTCGCTGAGATTCCTGCATTGCAGGGGTTGGACTAGATGACACTTGGGGTTCCTTCCAACTATACAATTCTATGATGATGATGATGATATTTTATCTGTACCCCACCTTTTTCCCTGATAGGACTCAAGGTGGCTTAGAAATTAAAATAAGAACCACTAAAACACACAAAAGGCCCATAATGAAAACAACAACAACAACAATTAAACATTGATTATAAAAAAACTATTAAATCCATAACAATAATTGCAATAAAAACAACATGGTGCCAGCCCTTTCATTAAAAGCTGTCAGTTCCCCAAAGCCTATTGGAATGAGAAAGACTTCACCTGCTGACAGAAGGACAACATGGAGGGAATTAGTCTGGCTTCTCTAGGAAGGAAGTTCAAAGTGTGGCAGCTGCCACTGAGAAGGCGCTCTCCACCACCTCTGCCAACTGTCCCCCTAACGGTGCAGGGACCAAGATAAGGGCATCTCCTGAAAAATCTCAAAATCCAGGCAGGTTCATATGAGGGAATACAGTCTTTCAGATAGCTTGGAGCTAAAGCTGTACAGTCATACCTCAGGTTACAGACGCTTCAGGTTGTGTTTTTTTGGGTTACGGACCGCCAAAACCCGGAAGTACCGGAACGGGTTACTTCTGGGTTTCGGTGGCTATGCGTGCGCAGAAGCGCTAAATCGTGCTTTGCACATGCGCAGAAGCATCAAATTGCAACCAGCACGTGCGCAGACGCGCCGCTGCGGGTTGCGAACGTATATCCCGCACGGATCATGTTCGCAACCCGAGCGTCCACTGTATAGGGCTTTAAAGTTCATATCCAGCACTTTGAGTTGCACCTGGAAACATAGCAGCAGCCAGTGGATCTGTTCTAGCAAAGGAATGTCTGTTCCCCATAACCAGCCCTGGTCAACAATCTGGCTGCAGTTTTCTTTAGCTAGCTGAAGTTTCTGAACACTATTCAAAGGCAGCCCCTTGGTAGAGCATGTTGCAGTAATTCAAAAGGGATGTAACTAAGGCGTGTTGTCACTGTGGCCAAATCAGACGTCTCAATTATTGATGACAGATACTGGTTTAGAACTGAGACAGCTTCCTTAGGTGGAAAGGAGAAATAGAGTATTGTAGAGTTGGAAGGAACTCCCAAGGGTCATATAGTCCAAGTCCCTGCAATGCAAGAATCGCAACTACAGCATCCATGACAGAGGGTGGGTGTCATCAACTTAAGCCTGAAACTCTGGACAACCTCCTCCAGAGGTTTCATGTACATGTTAAATAGGATGGGGGACAGAATAGAACTTTGAGGGACCCCACAGGTCAACATCTAAGGCATCAAACAGGAGTTCTCCAGCACCACCTTCTGTGTTCGTCCCTCCAGGAAGGGACTGTAAAACAGTGCCTCCAAGTCCCATATCAGCAAGTCTGCCCAGAAGCATACCACCAAGGAAACCCACCAAGAGGTCCAGCAGAACCAACAGGGGCAAACACACCATGTCTCATTCCTGGCATAAGTCATCCACCAGAACATCCAAAGCGGACAGACTAGTTCTCTTTGTGATATTTATCAAATCGTTCTAAGAGGGCTCTTAATATATTTCCTGGTCTCTTTTGGTATCTGTTTCGAATATTTTCAAGGGCAATTTTTGTCTGTTAAAAGAAAAGAAAAAGAAAAGACATGAAATTATATTCAATATTTGGAAGAACGGTATTCATAAGTAGCAATATCATTATAGTCGTACTTTGGATCCCGAATGCCTTGCGACTCAAACGTTTTGGCTCCTAAATGCCGCAAACCTGGAAATGAGTGTTCTGGTTTGCAAATATTCTTTGGAACCCTAACGTCCGATGGGGCTTCCACGGCTTCCGCTTGAGTGCAGGAAGCTCCTGCAGCCAATCGGAAGCTGTACCTTGGTTGTCAAACGTTTTTAGAAGTCGAACGGACTTCCGGAACGAATTCCGTTCGACAACCAAGGAACGATTGTAATGGAAAAGTAAGAATTTTTCTGCATAAGAACAAAAAATAAAATCACCTTAGGCTGCAGAAGCATCAGTGGTATCCAGTGAAGTTGGAGCAGACCCAATAAAAATTGATGGACTCTGAGTATTACTTAAATGCAATTGACTTCTGTAGTAATGAAGTATGTTTGTTCAGTGGGCACTATGCTGTGCAAACACACAAGTGTATATGCAACCCAATACAGTGGTACCTCGGGTTAAGAACTTAATTCAGTCTGGAGGTCCGTTCTTAACCTGAAACTGTTCTTAACCTGAGGTACCACTTTAGCTAATGGGGCCTCCTACTGCTGCTGTGCCGCCGCCGCACGATTTCTGTTCTCATCCTGAAGCAAAGTTCTTAATCCGAGGTACTATTTCTGGGTTAGCAGAGTCTGTAACCTGAAGCGTCTGTAACCTGAAGCATCTGTAACCCAAGGTACCACTGTATATATGTGGGCATTTGCCATACTTTACAGTGCAATGTCATTTTTCTTCTACAGGAGTGGGGATCCTCTAGCCTGCAGGCCAATCTTGGCCATGAGGGGGTCCGGTTTGCCCATGGGTGATGTCAGCTGACTGGCAAGGGTTCAATCCTGCTGGATGCCATCTCACCAACATGCTTTCTGCAGGGAATGAGCTGATGAAGCAGGCCCCTCCTCTTCACCCTGCAGGTCAACTTTGGCAGGTGGGCAAGACTCTTCACCTATCAGTCACCTGCTGTCATCATCATGTAACCCTACCCACCTGTGAAAGTTGTCCCAATGGGTGGGGAAAGATAATGATCTGGTTCCCCAGAAGTAGCAAATGGATTTGCATATGAAATTGTTATTTGTAAAGCAGTTCTGAGGAGCACAATCTCTGTCTAAGCAGAAATGTAGCTAAAAGTTCTGTAATTACAGATTGTGGGTCCATTTAGTCAGTTATAGAACTCTTTGGGTTAGCTAGCTTTTGCTTAGTGTCAATAACTTAAATAAAAAAGAGAGGCTGAATGACAAACATGCATAAAATACGTAGAATGAATACCAGTTTTGGTCTTATATAAGCAGTAACTTCATATGCAGAAAATGATTCAAAACTGAATTGTGGTCTGCACAAGAAACCAATATATGTGGACAGTTTTTTGAGTGTAGAGGTAACTTACTTTTTCAGCCAGCTCCTTAGCAGTGATATCCGGATCATATGGGATGGGTTCTCCAATATATGTGCGGAATTTGACTGGAAACCCTCCATAAATGGGAAGGATAAATATCCGAGTCTTTTCATACAGCCACTTCAGTAGTGCTGCATTTGAAAGAGAAAAATATTTTGAGAGAGAAAGTGAGTCCCCACAGATGTGGAGATCTTTATGTATATAAGCCACTTTGCCAAACCACGCCTTAGCCCAAACATGCAGACTTCTCACTGCAGCTTTGATCTTTTAACTCAGTGTGTGGCATCAGCTAAACCGAGGTTTGGCTTAGCGAGCGGTCTGAGTCTGGGGTTGAGGATATGCCTTCTCCTTAACCAATATTTGTTATTGGCTACAGATTGTGATTAAGAAGGAGATCGCTTAACCACAGTCCTAGGTTCAGCTGGCACCCTAAGCCACACAGTATCTTAGGGGCCACATCACACAGAACTAAGCAAATACAACCTCTAAGCTCAGCTCTACCATTAGGCCAAGTAATGCAGTTGCACTTCCACCATTCTCATCCTCCTGAACCAGTGCCCTAACAATGGCAATGCTAGTGGTTGGGCTGAGCTGGCTGGCTGGCTATCTTGCCTAGTTGCTTCCTTCCAATGTGCCACTGGCAGTGCTATTGGAAACGGCTCCTGACTAAGCAAGCAAGCACACATGCAGCCAGCACAGGCCATACACTCCAGCAAATGCTGTGCATGTATTGCCTTGCTCATGAAACACCTGCAGATGTCGCAGTGTAGCACTGTGAGTGGGCAGAATTCAGGCACCATGCAGAGCTGCAGATGAGCGTTGACAAGGGGTGGAGGATGCAGCTGTGTACACCTGCAGCCAGCCCAGGAACCTCTAAACTAAGTCACTTTGGGTTGCCCTGAGCAAGATAAAACTACCAACAAATTAAATAAATAATAATAAGCTACTCTGATGTCCTCAGGTGCAGTGGAGGACACACCAGGTAAGATTTGACTGACAGTCCAGTAGGGTTTTGAACAAGACCAAAGGGATGGAATCATAATCTTGCCTCTTGCTTCAGCTAGCAAAGTGCCTTGGGTCAGCCCTGGCAATCTCCACTGACCAAGAGCGATCCTGAATGCTTTTCATTGGTTGTTGTGTGTCAGCTGCTAGCTACCTCAGCTTACCACTGATTCATGATGGACAGCAAGCATTGTCCTAGGTGGTCTTTAGAGTGAACCTATTCAAACTCTACTTCCTAATGAAACTCAGAAGCAGCATACATCACATATACATAGATTTCAGGAACGGGATATGTTGCCAATTCATGAGGACGATAAAGTACATTGCAGAAGTATATTAAGGGTGACAATGATATATAGAAAGGAACATAAAAAGTGTAGCTCACATATTTTCCCGTATGTTCTGTATCCTTCTCGAAGATTTTGTGTAAACATAGGAATGATGGGCTTTCAAAAAAGGAAAGGAAAGATAAAAACTAAACATTTTAACTGGCTCCTAGACTTTTAACATTTTAAAATTATAAGACCCTCCCCAGCCCTGCTGGCCCAGAAAAAGTCGTCTCAACATATTTTTGACTGCAAGAAGCCCAGTTTTAGGCTTTGGCTTAGTAAGCAGTGATAAATCCATGAAAATAAGTGCTCAGAAACTGAACAGTTGCCAAAAAGAACCACATATTGTATATCTTAAAAAAAAACCTGTCAACAAAATATTCAGTTTTTAAAAAACCCAGTACAACTTAATTGAACACTTTATCTTTGTAGTGGCAATAATAAAGCCCAGCTGTAAAAACACTTTTTGCTACTATTTAGAAATGAATGGTGAACTCACTGCTCACTGGAAGCCAACCATGTATTTCAGTCTCCATGTCTGTAAAATCTGTGCCATATTTCTTCAGTACAAGTGTGTTTTAATACCAACTGACTGCACACAATCAACAATACTGTGGGCAATGTATAATTACTACAAATAGGCTACTTACCACTTTGGCCTGTAAAGCCACTTGTGCAAAACCTGTACGTATACCCCAAACCAGGTTGTAGTTCTCATCACTAAAATTTCCTTCTCTAAGTCCACCAGGTGCAATCCCCAATAAATGGCCCTTCTTCAGAATTTTCACACATTCATCTTTATTGCCTTCTAGGCAAAAAAATAATTCAAGAAGTGGTCTGACACCTGAAAAATACACCCAGAACAAATCACATTTTTATCAGTATTATTTATAGTATAGATAGATATTATACAGTTTCCAGTGATGTGGCCCCATTAAGACTGCTTGGCAGTCTTTCAAAGTAAGATAATTAGGATGTGTAGACTTTGTAGACATTTCTTCCATTCTCTCAAGTTTTCTGAAAAGTCAAAACAGGGAAGGTATAGCCCTATGGTAGGCAATCTTTCTGACGTATATTGTTTAACTGAAATATAAGTATGAGAGAGTAACACTCTGGTACATGCTACAATGCAAATGTATCCACCAAATTCTTATAGTGTAATCCTATACAACTATACTCAGCACATGTAATGGCACATGTATCTAAAAAAGTGTTGTATGTGTACAGAACAGCAATGTTATAAATTGTTGCCCTACCAAGTCAAAATGCTACCAGCCACCACTGGGTCTAACATACTACAGTGGAACCTTGGTTCTTGAGCATCTTGGAAGCCCAATGATTTGGAACCTGAACGCCAAAAACCCGGAAGTGATTGCTTCCATTTTTGAACGTGCCTTGGAAGTCGAACGGCTTCCGAGGTAAGTTTCTCCATTTTCTCAATGGACTCTGCCGACCGCCCATTGCACCTTGGTTGTCGAACGTTTCGGAAGTTGAATGGTCTTCCGGAATGTATTACATTCGACAACCGAGGTACCACTGTATTTGCGAATTAGAGTTGACCATTGTCTGCCTTAACAACACTTTATTGTATCCTTTCAGTGGAAGCTCATACTTTGGATTTGGAAGTTTTCTAGGGCGGAAATGATATTACAGAGTCAACAGATAGATATTCTTTATGATGTATCACAGTATTAGAGTCATTTTCAAAATTCTAATTCTAAATATAAAGTAAAAGTATTTTACCTGGTAGTAGATACAACCCATTATCAGCTACACTGTAGATGTGTCTTCCAGTCAGTGTATATAATCTAGCTACAAAGAAGATATAATCCACAACAAAAGCTCCATGATAATAAACAATTACCGCTGGTCCTTCTGGTATATGCTCTATGCCAATAACTTCATAACCTGAAAAGAGCACAAAATGCAACAGATTACTATTGCTGTCATACATGTTACATAATGATTGGAGGAAAACAATTAGCAACTTGTCCCAGGGGATTTGTGGAGGAAAAATAGAGGCCACTAGCCACCTAGAAAAATGTTTCTGCCATCACACTTCTTCACTGCCTTTTGCTACAATCCCTGCCACATCTCCAAAATGTCCACCAATTTTGCCACATGTGAATGATATTGCAAAATGGAGTTAAGTGGGGGTTTTGGTGCAGCTTTAAGAAGAACTGAGTTTTAGGATCAGATTATATGGCTCATCTTTTCATATGCTATGTTGTCCTGCAGCTCTTTCAATGTGATGGCCCCAGGTTTGTTACCTACAACACCTTTACTGAAAATCAGATTCCCTTCTTTCATGATATTCCCTAAAATGTTGAGGGCTGAGCGGCCTTGCAGCAGTCTGCCTGTGTGCTGAGATATTTGTCAAGGAAGCCTCCTTCCACCAGAAGAAGCTGAAGCAAATGGAAACTTCAGAGAGTACCTTTACTTGTGGAATACCCTTATCAGGAATGTTCATCTGGCCCCCCGTTTATTGTAATTTAATCACAGGTATGGACTTATTCATTTTGTCAGGCCTATAAAAACCATTTCAAGCTGAGATTTCTTTTTCTGCTGATGATATTGACCCCAGAGTTCCTGGTTGCACAGTGGCAATATTCATGCTCTTGCTTCAGAGCTTAATCCTGAAGCTCAGTTTTCTGAAGTGAAGTGGTTTATAGCATTCAGTGGTTACTGGTGCCTGTTTGAACTGCTAAGGCAGAAGGCAGAGAGGTCAAGAGTGGCCCTATGCTCCATGGTAACGCTGGAGCTAAGAAAGAAGAAGATGGCAGCTTGTGCCACCCTCTGGACTAGATATAAGTAAGAAGGCAGGAAAATGTGGGCTGGCTGATGGCATACTAAGGCTGCTGGGACAGAGCCTCATTTGGTGTAAAGGACAAGCCTGCACTGATAACATTGCCACTATTGTTATTTAAGGAAATACTTGCTTACCATGCCATATTTTTCCAATTATATCCAAAGCACTTGCAAGCCGCCTTCTTGGTGTGACCCATGCGTCAGTAGAAGTGTCTTGAACTCTGTTATTCATTTTCTTGTAAATATAGAGAAGAAAGCTAAAAATGTACATCATGCAAAACATGGAGAGATATATTGCCTGTGACAGCATTAAAAGCATTAATAGCAGTCCGAAAATGTAACCCATGTAGCTTGCATTTTCTCCCAGGTATCCGAAACCAATCCAGTTTTTCAGCACGTGAGTAAACCAAGCCACGTTTTCTTGCCCTGAAACATCTGATGTGATAGCAATAATTTCATCCACTGTAATGAAATAAAAACAAATGATTATTTTTACTCCAAAGTGATGTTGCTTTTTCACTTTTCTACAAGAAAAAAACAGAAGACAATTTATCACTTTGAACTGTCATCCCAGAGGCTGCATTAATTTTTACACAGAATTCTATGCTATTTAACCCTGTTCCCCTTCCGCAGAAAACCAAAACCAAAACACCTTTCTAAAACAATTCCATACAAAGTTGTTTATAGACAATAATATAAGTTAGCTGCTTTTAATTGTGGGCTAGAATGTACCTGAAATGCTTTCTGCTGCTCCAGAACCTGCTCAATTATAGCTGATCTTGACAGTCAAAACTGCAATGTATTTGCTGGGGGTGTACCAGAATACAAAGAGTCAAACGAGAAATGGCTCTTTTGGAAATTCAACAATCCAATTGGCTTAAGCTGCAATCCTAAGAAGACATACTGGGGTATTAAGTTTCACTCTGTTCTGGAGTGATTTAACAACTTGTGAGATGCTGCGTCGTTAAACTTCAAAGGATAAACTTGGGCAACAGATTGGAAGATTGCAATGAAGTCAGGAAAAGCTGCGCTGGTAAATAGACAGTTGAAAAAATATATATTTACAAATAAAGCTGTATTCGGTGGATGAAAGGACATATGATTTTTTGACATGATTGGGAATCGCATAGCCAGGAATGGAGAACTTTAAAGCGTTAAGACCAGAAGGCGGAAAATATGAAAACAACGAGAAGAGGCAGGACTAAAGATTTGGAGATATGCTTCAGAGGTCCAGACTATGGGGAGCCCGGAAAAATTAATAATTACAATTTGGATTACAATTTGGTCCTTTTTTAAATTTCAGTTTCTTGTTTTTAATTGGATTATCATGTGGATATGTTGATTGGCTGTTTTTATTGGAAAATCAATAAAAATGATTTAAAAAAAAGTTTCACTTTGTTCCATGAGCCTTATTTGCAAATAAAGACACAGTTTGGCTTATACTTTTAATGGTAAAATACCTTGCGAGATCTCACCAGTAATCAGCACCAATGCGGGTGGTAGTGGGGACAGTGGAGATGGGTAATGGAGTGGCCATGCTGGCAGTGGAGGCAGAAGGATAGGTGGTGCAGCAGAGCAGGGTGGCATTTCCCACTTTGTCCTCAAGCAGCAAAAAAAGGCTGCACCACCCTGTCCATTGTGCTCTTGTAGTAAGGTTAAATCTTACTGGGAAATGATATATAATGCTTCTATATTACTATTACTACTACTATTATTAAATTAATTATCCACCCTAAAGCAGCAGGTCCCACAGTGGATTATAATAGTTTAAATGGAGATGTCGTACTTGGGGGGGGGGAGAGAAAGGGTTAATAGGCTGACCAATAAGAAAGCCCAGAGGTGGAGCCTAACTGTGTTTAAGGCTCAACACAGGGGCTTTGGCAGTTAGTTTGGTTGGTTCTTATGGGTGGGAGGCATAGGAGTCAGAGTGAGTTAGAGACAGAGGGGAGACAAAGAGAGTGAATTGGATTACAGTGTGGTGTAGTGGTTAAGAGCAGTAGACTTGTAATCTGGGGAACCGGGTTCGCGTCTCCGCTCCTCCACCTGCAGCTGCTGGGTGACCTTGGGCCATTCACACTTCTCTGAAGTCTCTCAGCCCCACTCACTTCACAGAGAGTTTGTTGTGGGGGAGGAAGGGAAAGGAGAATGTTAGCCGCTTTGAGACTCCTTCGGGTAGTGATAAAGCGGGTTATCAAATCCAAACTCTTCTCTTCTTCTTCTTCTTCTTCAAAGTATTTAAAATTTGTTTGCGTTCACAATAAACTGGAATCTTTGTTAATAAGTTACAACCTGACTGAGTCTGAAACCTGGTTGGTGACAGTGGAAGAGATAAACTGTAGTGGTGCAGGGTCAATAGTCTATGGAATGACCAGGGGTCCTGTGCAAAAGCCACACAGAATAATGAAATCTGCAGACATATCCACAGGAAATATCCACTGATCAAGATCCCGTCAAGGGAAAATCAATCACACTTGTTGCAATTTTCAAGTGGGATTCATTCACATACCAACAAACTGGGAGGGGTGGCTAACACCCCAGAGGATAGGATCACACTTCAAAACGACCTTGACAGATTAGAGAACTGGGCCAAAACAAACAAGATGAACTTTAACAGGGAGAAATGTAAAGTACTGCACTTGGGCAAAAAAAAATGAGAGGCACAAATACAGGATGGGGGACACCTGGCTTGAGAGCAGTACATGTGAAAAGGATCTAGGAGTCTTGGTTGACCACAAACTTGACATGAGCCAACAGTGTGACGCGGCAGCTAAAAAAGCCAATGCAATTCTGGGCTGCATCAATAGGAGTATAGCATCTAGATCAAGGGAAGTAATAGTGCCACTGTATTCTGCTCTGGTCAGACCTCACCTGGAGTACTGTGTCCAGTTCTGGGCACCACAGTTCAAGAAGGACACTGACAAACTGGAACGTGTCCAGAGGAGGGCAACCAAAATGGTCAAAGGCCTGGAAACGATGCCTTATGAGGAACGGCTAAGGGAGCTGGGCATGTTTAGCCTGGAGAAGAGGAGGTTAAGGGGTGATATGATAGCCATGTTCAAATATATAAAAGGATGTCACATAGAGGAGGGAGAAAGGTTGTTTTCTGCTGCTCCAGAGAAGCGGACACGGAGCAATGGATCCAAACTACAAGAAAGAAGATTCCACCTAAACATTAGGAAGAACTTCCTGGCAGTAAGAGCTGTTCGACAGTGGAATTTGCTGCCAAGGAGTGTGGTGGAGTCTCTGTCTTTGGAGGTCTTTAAGCAGAGGCTTGACAACCATATGTCAGGAGTGCTCTGATGGTGTTTCCTGCTTGGCAGGGGGTTGGACTCGATGGCCCTTGTGGTCTCTTCCAACTCTATGATTCTATGATTCTATATCTCTTCCAGAATCTTCATAGAGATGGCACACCCATCAGAATCTCTTTAAATATTACATAAAGGGATGCATCACAAGATGGCTGAAAATTAGCTGATGAAAAAGCGCACCAGACAGGACTTCTGCTGGTTCTACGGATGTAAAGGCAATTTAGGCTTATCAGGAATGTAAGTAAAAAGTTTGTGTTTCATAGACTTATAGAGTTGGAAGGAACCCCAAGGAATCTCAGTACACAGACCTCCATCAAACTGGAAACCATACCAGACCCTGCTAAGCATTGTAAATGTGCTACCAGTTGTGTTATTTGTCCATCCGTGAACAGGGGTCAGGTGTGTGTGTGTGTGTGTGAAAACCAGTTGTGTGAAAACTTTAGCCTGTTTGTGATCCCCTGTCATCTTAAAACCCAGGGGATCACAACACCACTCTGAACTGGTTTGGGAGTCTTCTCCCCTCCTGACTGAGATGAAACTCAAGTAGATTGTGATCTCCTGGCACTGCCTCAGCCTCCTGGACTTTTCGCTTAATACTCTCACAGGACGCTACACAATGTCCTTCTCATTAAGCTCAGAGACTCCTTCTCTAGCTTTAGATATTTTCCTCAAAGTGGATGTTTCTACCCAGAACCAACTGTCTCTCTTTCCAACTCTTTCCCTTAAGCCATCACCCGCTCTGCCTCTCAAACTAAAACCTATCTCTATGTGAACTCTCTCTTAGAAACTGCTCCTTTTATTCTCTCTCCCATAGTGCTGCTCCACTTTTGGCTTGCTGTCTTGGTAGCCAGTCAGAGAGAGGCTCCACCCCACTGGTGGAATTCCGAGGCATTGCACAACCAGATTCTGGTATGGCTCTGCTGTCTGTCACACAGCCCTTCATCCGAAGAACTCGGGGCAATAGTTCTCAAGGTTAAGATACAAAATTAAAGCACAAAATAAATAGTCAAAACAAAACAATTACCACCTTTCCCACAAACACATTTAAAAGGCCATATAGTATTAATCAGCCAAAGGACTGGTTGAAGAGGAACATTTTTGCATGACACCTAAAGATGCATAATGAACGTGCCAGATAAACCTCCCTGGAGTGAGCATTCCACAAACAGGGAGCTGCTGCTAAAAAGGCCCGTTCTCCTGTTGCTACCCTCTGGACCTCTCATGGAGGAGGCACACAAAGAAAGTCCTCAGATGATGATCGCAGAGAGCAGGATACTTCAATCTTTGCACATTTCGATGTCCTGCACAATTCTTTCCCTTTTGATTCTTTTTTCCATTTTTTTAAATTTTCCACATTTATAACAGAAATAACATACAAAACACAAAAAAGAGAACACATTACAATACTAAAGAGAGAGAAAAAATAAAAACCCTTATTGCTTCTAAAACCTTAATTAACTTTCATTGTTAACTGACTTCCTCAAATCCCCCCTAACTAAATTTCATTGTATCACCTTGTAACAGTTCTCCAAAATCATATTTCTAATAAAATTAACTCCTTCAATTTACTATCCTCTTCTCTTTTCTTGGTATTCTAATCCTTAATGCTTTACAATTCATTCTTCTTCTAATCCTAAACCTATCTGATACTTCAAAGTATCTTCTAATTATCTTATGTTACAATATTTGGCTAAGTATTCTTTGAATTTCTTCCAATCTTCTTGATACTCCTCCTCTTTCTGGTCGCTGATTCTTCCAGTCAGGTTGGCTCACTTCTTTTTTTTAATAATAATTTTTATTAAGTTTTCCATTTAACAATCTAATCATATCACATTAATTATTCCAAATTATACTAATACATATTATGTAGTCCGGATATTTTGCCAAATTTTAAATTTTGTTGGGGGTTCCCATGTTTCGAGCTCAGTAAGGGTCCAGTCATCTCATATTTCTGCTGCTTTTGATGTTCACAAATCCCATCTTCCAGTCTTCTTGTTGTTATCATTTTTCTTCTTAATAACCTCTGAGTTGTTTCCGCAGGCGAGCTAAACCAAACATTGTTATTTTTCTGTGTGAACTTTGTAAGGCTCTCCTTAAATCACAACACGCTGATCCAACAGTCCTGCTCGAGCGGTAGGCACCATTTTAGTCTGTTCCAATGTAATAAAGTCTAAGTGTCTGCTCATTAATTTTCCTAGACCAGTTGCACCATAAATCAGTCTTTCCAGTGGAGGGTTTGCCAATCAAACACACGATCCAAACATAATAACAAAGCAGTGGCTCACCTCGCCCTCTGACTATCAATCTCGCAACTTAGTCTGTCTCATAATGGCGGATCCCGATTAAGGACTGCGTCACCGGATAGCCTTTCATTTTCTTTCCATATCTTCCAAAAAGCAAAGCCTTTAATTAATATTTTTATTTCCACACAGTTTATTCCACACAGTTATTTTCCATTCTCACTTGCTGTCAGTCGTGTGATGGTTCTTCTAGGGGAGGGGTTGTTAGGCAGTATCGTAAATAAAAGAAGCTTCCCCCCCCTTTCCATTCTGTTTCAACATACCGACATAGCTGTGATTCTTAGAGGTAATCTTCTGTTCAGTCCATTCCCATCACTCTTGACTTCTCAGTGGCTGGCTTAATTAGCAGCTAAAATACCCTTTCCTTGGCTCGAAACATGTGCATTTACTTTTAAAATCCAATTGTTAATCTTAAGTAATGCAACTAGCATCACTCTTAGAAGCAGCGTCAGGGAGATCCAAAGCTCACTCAAGGGCTTTCCATCCAGTGCCCCCACCCCCCTCCTTCTTTCAAACTCGGGGTGATATATGGGCAACAGCGGACGAGGCTGCATCTTCCCATCCCCTGGGAAGAATACAGGAGGCTGATGTACTCCCATAATCAGCCCCTAAATTACCTCATGTGAGCCGGAGAGATGGTATTGTCGGCCATCTTCCAAGGCGCCCCTAGCGGCCCCGAGGTTGGCCCACTTCTTTCCCTTTTGAAGTGGTGGTGTCCTAAGGTGCGCAGTGATGCTTTGATGGATGTTGGTCCCACCAAATAGTGGCCTTGTGCCTTCAGACCATTCTTTGGAATGTTAGTAGCATAGTTGTTACATTGGGGTGGGGGTGTTATTGCAAAATTGCACTGAGTCTACATTTTTAAAAAGCTCTCATCTGCTTTATTTCACTAAAATAAAATTGTGCAAATTGAAAATAAAAATGTAACACACACACACCTATTAAGGATCATGGTGAGGAGAGATGTTGAAACAACTTTAGGAAGCAATCTATTGAAGCAGCTGCTTCAGCAGTGACTGGGGGGAGGGACAAACAGCAAACAAGCTGGTGTGGTTTTGAAATGGGGTGACACACCCCACCAAGGTTATTTCTACCCTTGCAAGTTTCACTATGTGGGCAGCAGTTAGGTGAGAAGTTCAGAAGGAGTTGGTGCTGCTTTCCGAGTGAGACGTAGGCAAGTGACAGTCAGATTTTCAAGTAAGTATGAGGGCATTTACAGATGACCTGTTCATTGGGCCTTCATCCTGATTTGTTTGCAGGGAGGTTATATTATGTTATGTCAAGCAATTGCATTCCCACATGTCCAGGGCACTTCCCTGTCACTTTCTGTATGCCAAAATAAAATCTGATTTGGGGAGGAAGAGGGTTTGTTGTTTAAGAGGGTCAAATCCGTTTTTTATGATTTTCAATTTTATATACTTCAATAATTTTACAATAATTTTAACATTTCGAAACTCGACTTCCTTCCCCCTCTTTCTGTGGCTCCTTAAATTTATTTTGTATATTCTCTGCATATTCCAAATTAACTTAATTTACTCATATCCACATCTATTTTAAATATATACTCTTATAAAACTGCAGGTTATCGCAATAATCCTGACAATGTTCTAATCTGTTTACCGTTTATTTGTAAATATTCAATAAATCATTTCCATTCCTTTATAAAAAGTTTCTTACTTTGATTTCTTATTTTTCCATTAAGTTTCGCCATTTCTGAATATTCCATAAATTTTTGTACCCGTTTTTCTTTCATTGGGACGACTTCTTTCCATTTTTAGGCAAGTAATATTCTTGCTGCTGTAGACGCATGCATGAATAAATTTCTATACAGTTTGGGTAGTTTTGTCGCTATAATTCCCAAAAGGAAAACTTCTGGTTTTCTTACAAATGTTACCTCTTATTTAATTCATTATATATCATTTCCCAGTAAGCTTTTTTTTTTTTTTTTTTAAAAATCATTTTTATTCAATTTCCCATTTTAACCATCCAATCAAATCACATTAAATATTCCAAATTATACATATCAAATAATCTGAATATTCTGCCAAATTATAAATTTTTAATTGGACTTCCCATGCTTCAAGTTCGGAGGGTTCTATCTCATACTTCTACTGCTTTTCATAGTCACTTCCAATGGTTCCTCTAATTCTTTCTGTTGTTAACCTTCCTTCTTTCACAGCCTCTGAGTTGTTCCCACAAGCGAGTTAAAACAAGCAATGATGTGTTTCTGTGTGGATTATATGTCTATGATTCCCCTCTATAATTTCGCAGCATCTCCTCACACACTGGTGTTTCTGCCAAATCAATCCAAAGGTCTTTTCGCTGCTGGCAGCCACCATCTTCACTCACTTCCGATGAAATCAAGTCTAAGCGTCTGCTCAGTAATTTTCCCAGACCAGTTGCATCATATCCTATCTTTCTTAAATACTTCATTGAAATGATGATATTGTATCCATTTATCAGGAAGCAATCATCAACTCCTGGCTTGTTTCCCAGTAATGTCCAAAGAAGGGAATGTTTCTTATCATCCTCTTTTTATTCATTATTTACGGAGAGAGGCTATAGAACCCAGCCTCTTGATAATGGCATTGTCCTGAGTAAATTTCCACACACCCCTCCGTCTCTACCACTTCCTCATTCATCATTTCTATGTGTGCTCTTTCGTGCCCTCTGTCTTTGAGCTCTTGTTCTCCTACTTTCAAGGCTTGCTGGGTTCTGAGATAGGGGGGTCTGGAATGTTTTCTAAAGACAGTGTGTCCGTCAGCTGTCGCCCCCCTACTGCTTCCTCCTCCACCACCTCTCCCTTTATTTCCCAACTTTCTCCCTCATCTGCCTCTGAGTTGTGACCTTCCTCAAACCCCTCTTGTAAATCTAAATTGTCTTCCTCTTCCTCCTCCCTGGAAAGGTCAGGTTGGGGAGGCAGTCTCCACCATTCCTCCTCTGCCCAGTCCCTGACACCATGTTGTCAATTTTCCTGATAAATCCTTAAATTCTTTTAATTGATACTCCCCTCCCTCTTGTTTTAAGGAATTTCTATAAGTTGTCCAACCTTCTATCATATTCTTTTTATTTACCACTATGGCTTCCAATGGTGAGAGCCAAAGTGGTGTTTTTGCCTCTAATAGATTTTTGTATTTATTCCATACTCTGTACATTTTTTTCCTAATTACAGTGGTACCTCGGGTTACATACGCTTCAGGTTACAGACGCTTCAGGTTACAGACCCTGCTAACCCAGAAATAGTACCTCGGGTTAAGAACTTTGCTTCAGGATGAGAACAGAAATTGTGCTTCGACGGCAGCAGGAGGCCCCATTAGCTAAAGTGGTGCTTCAGGTTAAGAACAGTTTCAGGTTAAGAATGGACCTCCGGAATGAATTAAGTACTTAACCCGAGGTACCACTGTATATTTGTAAATCCTTTATGTACTTTCACCTTTTCATACCATAAATAAGTGTGCCAACTGAAAATATTATCATGACCTTCTAAGTTTAAAATATGTGAATTCTCCAATGTCATCCATTCCTTCAAGCAACAAAGATGCTTCATAATATAGTCTCATATCTGGCAGGGAGAACCCTCCTCTCTCTTTTGCATCTATCAATATTTTATTCTCATTTTTCCCCCTTGCCAAATATATTTAGAAATATCTTTTTGCCATGTGTTGAAACAATCTGACTTGCCGATGATCAGAACTGATTAGAACAAAAATAACATTCTAGGTAATGCATTTATTTTTATAGTCAACTCTGCCTAATAGTGAAAGATTCATTATGTTCCAGGGTCAAATCAGGTTTAATTGTGCAACCTGAATTTGTTGGTATGTGAATTGTGCTGGATTGTATCTGAAATATTTTGAAGGGTGGCTAGCTCAGTAGCTCAACACCTGCTGTGCATGCAGAAGGTTCTAGGTTTGGAAGAAGTACAAGTGCTGTCTTGTCCTATCCTGCAGGACTCCCAGAATGCCCCTTTTGGGGAACTTACACTAGTAGAGCCAGAATCACAGAGTGGAAGGCGAGTGTTTAATTGAAACATGAAATAATGTTACATCTGACAGTGTAATGCCTAAAAATCAGCTGTATTAAAAGGATGACATTTCTTTTATGTTTATAATAGGGTACTCCAATATCTGAACCCCATAAAGCAGGTCTTTATAAACAAATAGAAAGAAAAGTAATAAAAACAAAAATTTGGCAACAAAGCATCTCAACTACTGTCAAAAACTGTAGAAATAGAAATCTATTTACTGGGATTTGCAACCCTGAAGGGGTGATATGAAATGACACAATGGAGATCAGCAATATATTCAGAGGATATTATGCTTCTCTGTACTGATCTGACAACCCACCCCCAAAATTAATAGATGATTACCTTTCTGAGGTAGATTTTCTCTCAGGAAGAAGTCCTATAAGCAATTAAGAATTTTAAATCTGGAAAGTCTCTGGGATTGGATGGCTTTACAGGAGAATTTTATTAAGCTTTTGCAATGAGCTTGCCCCATGTCTAATTGAAGTGCACAATTCAATCCTAGAACTGGGGGATATACCACAAATGTGGCGTTCTTAAAAACTGATATAACTTTTGAAACCAGGGAAAGACCCTATGAGAGTAGAATCATATACAGTAGGCCAATCACTCTCATCAATGCAGATGCGAAGTTGTTCACAGCAATAATGGTCAAGCAGAGAGTACTCTGCAAGGATACTTTTTGCGTGGACTCCTTTATGCCGACAAGGGTCCGATGACCAGGCTGAGGCAACAAAGAGAGGTCAGAACCTTTTTTTTTTTTACAAACACTGACAGGTTATGGGCCCAGTGTTTCTGAGCATGTGCAGAGTGCAAAATGACTGACAGCATCTCAGCAGGGAGCTCGTGAGTCCTGGTGGTGTATGGAGCCAGTGGCTGTGCGTTGGAGCAGTTGGTGGCAAGCTGTAACTGTCTGCAGCGACGCTGGAGCAGCTAGGATCTGAGGATCAGGAAAGCACTCGGTTACTCACAGAGCGGCTACACCAGTTGCAGAGCCAGCTGGGACCTGGAGGGTCAACAGAGGCAGCAGCTAGAAGCCGGTGAGTGCCAGCCAGGAGTGTCCAGTTGGACTCTAAAGAGAGTCAGGAGAGCTTGCTGGAGGCCCCACAGAAGGGGCTCAGCAAGCACCAGCAGAGTGGCAGATTTTCAGTCTTCCCAAGTTGTAAATATTGGGGAGGCATCCCTTTTGAACTTGTCTCAGAGAGCAACTGGCTGAGTTGGTTGATAAAAATGCAGCAGTTGTTAAGGAGAGATGGACTGTGGGACTGTGTTGAAACAGAGGTTTTGAGACGGGACTCTACTGAGAAAAAACGGCTGGATGAAAGGGCTCGTGCCCAAATTATGCTGTTTTAAAGCAACTCTCGGTTATTGCATGTAGCAAATGCCAGCACAGTGTTTGAGTGCTGACACCAGATTTCCCAAAGACAGTGTGTGATGATGAATTTGATCAGCCTGAATTGTATCACTCAAAAATAGGATCACTGTTGTATTTAAGCCAGTGGTCAAGGCCAGACATTGCATGTGCTACAAATGTTCTGAGCCAACGTGTATCTAAACCCAGTACTGCCGATTGGTGTGCTTTGAAAAGGCTTATCAGATATCTAAAGGGGACATTAAATGTAGGTTTGAAGATATCTAGTACAAAAGACGAAAAACTAGAAGTATTTGTTGATGCAGACTGGGGAAGCTGTGTAGCGACTAGAAAATCTACAAGTGGAATGGTTATGATGTTTGCCAATTCCATAATTGGATGGAGGTCAAAGAAACAAGGATTTGTTGCGACCTCATCCTGTGAGGCAGAATATGGGAGCCTGTCGCTAGCATGCAATGAAATCATGTGGTTTATACAGATACTAAAAGATCTAGATTGTAAAGTAGATTTGCCTATCCAAGTGTATGAAGATGGCCAATCGTGCATTGCTTAGCGGGCTCGGAAAGAATGAAATCCGCATCAAAACATATTGCTATCCGTCATGCAAATGTTAGAGATTTTGTACAGAATGGGGTAATCAAACTGGAGTATTGTCAGTCACAAGATAATATTGCTGATTTGTTTACCAAGCCTTTGCCAGCAACATGTCACAATGAATTGATGACAAAACTGGGTTTATGTATATAGTGTATGTATGTATTGTATGTATGTATTGTTTCTGTTGGGGTTTTTCGCATTTAAGAAACAGAAGGGGTGTCACGGCTAAAATGGCCGCTGTTTCTTTAATGCTTAAAAAAGCTGGGTCAGCATGAGTCAGCGGCCTGCACCGCGTTGTATATATAGAGTGAGAAATGTTAGTTTGGTGTTGGGTTGGTTTTGTTGGTTGGTGAAAGCTGGTAGTGTTGATGTGTACAGTTGGTCAGTCGCTTTTGTAGAAAGACTTTTAAGAATAAAAGCAGAAAGTACTCTGCAAGGATACTTTTCGCATGGACTCTTTTATGCCAACAAGGGCAGGCATAAGGCAACAAAGGGAGGTCAGAACCTTTTTTTTTACAAACACTGACAGTTCCTGCCAGCGAGAAGCATCTCGGGTGTTCTCAAAAGATCATTAAACGTTATACGTGAGTTGAATAGAAAGAGAAGCGCTGGGATATTACTCTCTCTTGATGCCTTTGGATAGAATTGATTCATGTTTTTGTCATGCCTGCTAAACAAATTGAAATTTGGATCTAAGTTCTTGCACCTCATTAAGTAACTAAACTACAAATCAAAGGCAATCATTTCAATCAATGGCTTTGATGCTCAGGCTATAGATCTCTCAAGTGGCACTGACACGGCTGCTCTCTGTCACCATTGTTGTTTGCATTGGTCATAGAGGTACTAGTCATCCAACTACAGAAAGACACTTCCATAGAGGGGGTCATCCTGTTGGATGTTTGCAGATGAAACCCTCTTATTTTTGCAAAATCCAATAACAGCCCTTGAGCCACTTAAGCAACAGTTAGAAAGGTATCACAGGGTAGCAGGATTGCAAACTGACTATTCTAAATTCGCCCTCCTTCCTATCAATTTAGACGACACTATGAGAGACTGGTTACTAGTTAACTCTCCATTTGTCATAATGCATGGAGAATTTAAGTACTTAGGTATTAGCCTTACTGCAGATACAAGACAATTGGGATGTAGAAACTATAGGGGACTGAATAAAGGCATTCAACAAGAACTTAGGAAATGGATACATCTCAGCCTTAGCTGGCTTGGGCGAATACCCGTGGTTAAAATTTCAGTGTTACCTAAATTCCTATTTTGTTTTCAAGTTTTGCCTATTCCCATCTATCCTCTTCAGCTCTAGAGATGGCAAAAGAAACTCAATGTGTTTGTGTCGGGTTTCTTGCCTTCAGATTCCTGCACACCTTTTGCATCTCAGAAAGCACACAAAAATTTGCATGACCCAGTTTTCTATGCAGTTCATGTACACACCCCTTATGAACTGACAAATTCTCCTGAACCATCTGAGCTGCTTTAAGAGACTTGTCCTGCATTACATACAGCCCATTTCCATCTTTGCATGGCCACATACCTGAGTTCCATTCTTTATCAGACATGAACTTAACACTATACCCTGCATTAATCAAACAGCTTACAGACAGTAAACAATAGTCCAAACTGCTGACAAACAGAGTCTCTGGTAGAGTAGTGTTCAAACACTGCAGGAAACATATTCCCTGGCCATCAATCTTGCTTCTACGACCATCAGCAAGATAAATTGAATCTTTTCTGTTGGCTGGCTTCCCCAGGGTCTTAAAGTCATCCCGACTGTTGCAGATAATCCTGCTGCTGCCAGAGTCCAGCAACCATGTTCCTTGAGGTATCTGTTGGCTATTTGCAGTATGGTAGCGCTGCAGATAGCTTGCTGGGGAGATCATGCATTAAAAATGAAAAGGACTCAAAAATAACTTAAACAAGGTTTTAATAAGAAAAACAAAAACTCCATTTACACTAAATACATTAACAACCAAACCAGACCCAACCACCAACCCAAACCCCAGGGTAATGGGAGAGCTAGGTGCTGCTCCTTATATACTAAACCCAAATGCTGACACATCTTAATCAAATACAACTCAGCAGCACCTGCTATGTTTCACAGCTTTAAAGTTGGGTCTCGTTATCTTGCTCTGGCCCTTGCTCTGGCCCCTTTAAGATATACACATCGAGTGGAACAATGATTAACCTTTACATTTAAAGAAACCATTCAACATTTCCCCTGCGGTTCATCATTGTGGAACAAAAACAGAAAGCATACTTTGTACATGTTTTTCATGTGTAACCTTTGGAAGTGCTTTTGTAAAAATGTCCGCAATTTGACTGTCACCAGGAACATATTCAAATACAACCATTTCATCAGCAATTAGTTGCTTTACAAATTCTAAACGTAACCTTAAGACTCTAGTGCGCTGCGTATTGGTCTCTGAGCACAGGATAGCAAGTCCACTCTGGGAATCAAGGTAAACTTTTACTGGTAGTGTTACTTGCATCTGTAGGTCTGCAAACACTTGCAGATACCATTCTACATCACGAGTGGCCTGAACGCATGCACACAATTCACTTTCTGTTGTGGAGAGACAAATAATGGTTTGTGTTTGGGACTTCCATTCAAATGGACAACCGTTATAACAAAACACCATACCAGACACACCCCTGCAATTATTTTGTTCCATTGCATGAGATGCATCGCAGAAAATTTCAAAACCTTTGTCAATACATGTTGTAAACTGCAACCTATAATGTTTGGTATGTTTAAGGTACATTACCACTCTCTTAAGAGCAGAGAAACATTGTGTAGTAGGCTTTTCCACAAATTTTGCCAGAAAGTGAAAAGCATAAGTTATATCTGGTCCTGAGATTCTTTGAATGAAATTTAGCTTGCCTATAGCAGAACGATACAAAGTTTTGTTAGGAAATGGCTTGTCTTCACCTGTAAAGGTGAAACCACACACCATAGGTGTTTCCTTCCCATTTGCATTTTCTAAACATAGCATTTCAACAAGATCATCAATTTTTGCAGTTTGATGAACCAGAAAAGATCCATTTTTGCCTTTCTCAATTTGCATGGATAAGTAATTTTTAGCTATGCCTAATTCCACTACATCAAATTTCTTCTGTAACTGTGATACCACATGTTCATATTCCTGTTTAGTTTTTGTAGAAATTAATACGTCATCTACATACACACATATTTTTGTTACAGAGTTTGCCCTTTCCTTTATGAACACACAATTGTCTGCCTTTCCTTGTGAAAAACCAATATCCAGCAATTCTTTTGCTAAAGTTTGGTGCCAATTCCTTCCACTTTGGTGCAGACCATAAAGGGATTTGTTTAATTTGCATACCAAACCTTCAGCGGCGTCTATGCCTTCAGGAACACGCATAAAAATTTGTTCTTTTAAATCTGCAAACAAATATGCAGTTTTTATATCTAGGTGATAAACGGAATGTCCACGCTGTGATGCATCTTTTAACAAAAGCTTAACTGTTTCATATTTTACGCTTGGTGAATAACACAAATCATAATCTTCGCCTGGAATTTGTTGAAAACCCCTAGCAACTAATCTTGCTTTGTACCTTACAACTTCATTTTTGTCATTCGTTTTAACTCTATAAACCCATTTCGAATCAATAAGTCTCATATCTGGGGTTTGTGGTACAAGAGACCAAGTGTTATGCTCTTTTAAAGAAGCTACCTCGGAGTTCATAGCTTTATACCAATTTGCAGCTTGTTGCTTAGGTAATTTCTGAACATCACTGTAGCTTTTTGGCTCAAAAACTACCTTATTGGCATACACAGTATTAAAATGTTCATCTGCAAATCGTTGTGGCTTCTGTCTCTTTCTATCTGAACGTCTCAGTCCAGAAGGAGAGTCAGACTTCTCAGACTTAATGGGACTAAGTAAACCACTAGTTTCAGGTTGTAAATCATTGTCAGATTGAAGAGGTGCCTGTAGGCTAAGCTCACGGTCAGAAAACTCAAGAGAATCTGACCTCCCCTCGGGTGCCTGTGACTTTAAATCATCAAACAATTTATCAGACTCAACAGGCTTTTTGTCTTTTCCCATTAATTCAGAAGCACTATTTCCTGCTGCTTCTTCTGCTGTTTCTTCCTCTTCTTCCTCAGTATTATCTATACCATCAGTATCTTGGAAGACAGCAACTCCATTCCAATTTACAGTTTGTATCATGCTTCTGGTAATATGAAATTTGCCAGTTGCTGGTATGTAAATTCTGTACGCCCCCTGCTGGTAGCCCATTAATTTTCCCTGGACACTACGTTCACCCAATTTTTGCTTAGCAGGATAATGCATAATTACATCTGAACCCCAAATGCGGAGGTATTTCAGATTAGGGCGTTTTTTAAACAGTTTCTCATAGGGGGTGACATCTAAACCAGTATGATAACTGCGATTTCTAACGTAACAAAATGCATTAAGTGCTTCAGCCCAAAAGTCTTTGGGCAGATTAGCATCATGCAGATACGTTTTAACCCCTGCCTGTAGGTCACGCTGCACAACTTCAACAAGCCCATTTTGCCAGGGACTTCGGGGGCAAGATAACTCATGAGTAGTCCCCTGCGCTTCCAGGAATTTCTCAAAATCCTCAGAAACAAATTCCCCGCCCCGGTCAGAAAACAGGTTCTTAATTGGTTTGTTAAAGTGCGTTTTTACCCAGTTGCAAAAAACTTTATACTTTTCAAATGCTTGGGACTTCTCAGCTATTGCATAAGTCCAACAGTATCTACTATACTGGTCTATCAGAGTAAGCCAGTACTTAGAACCTCCTAATGATGGTGGGAGTGGCCCAACTAAATCACAATGTACACGCTCAAATGGTTCAGTTACTTTCCTATCTGAGCACCTACCCTTGCGTGCAACCTTAATCTTATTCTTGCAACAGGATAGACATTGCATAAAGAATTTACATGGTTTTAAGTTGAGGCCATTAACGATATTCTTTGTCTTAATTACATCAGCAAAATTCAGGTGTCCCAGAATTCTGTGCGCCTCATGGACACACCCGGAATGAGGCCTTACATTCCTCAACCCCTGGCTTGACTGTGCTGCTCTGCAATTTATAGGCGATTGGGAGTAGGTGCGAAAATACAGTCTATATAAACCATCAGAGTCCCGGGCATACAATAAACGTTTGTTCCCATCAAAAAACTCACACATTGATTTTAAGAAACGCACAGTTATGCCTTGACGAGCAAAGCACCTTACTGACAATAAATTGTCCACTGACGGGCAGTAAATGCAGTTTGCTATTGTAATGTTTAAAGAGTCAAGTTTAACAGTACCTCTGCCAAGCGACTGCAAGACTTGTGAATTGGCTAAATGTACATTACCAATTTCCTCTTCGAAAGAAATAAACAAGCTTCGATCATTGCAGATGTGCTGAGATGCTCCAGAGGCTATAATAAAAGACTTCCACTTGGCATCTTTAATTCTTTTACGATTTGTAGTCCAAGCATGAAAAGCTCGTGGCTCGTTTCTGTCTTTACTATACGATGTCTGCTGTTGGGCTGACAACCGTGACTGACGAACAGAAACAGACTTGGGAGTACTTTACTTTCTTTTGGCTCTGCAGTCCTTTGCAAAATGTCCTTGCTTATTGCAGAACCAACAACGCTTTGCAGCTTTAAATGCAGTTGTATCACCACAGGTTTGCATATGGCGTTCCTCATTCTTTCTGGAAATAGGAGTGCTTATGGCACAAGCCTCCCTTCTATCCAACTCGCCCATTAATCTTGCCGTTACCCCTTCCACAGTTAATTGTGCTGGTGGAACAGCAGATATCTGGCTAGCTATACCATCAAAGTCCTCATTAAGGGAACAAAGGATGATAAAAACATACTGAATATCAGGTATCACCATGTCCCTTCGAATTAATTCGCCGCGTATTGCCTCCAGACGTCTCAAGTGTGCTGCCAAATCACCACCAGGCTGCAACTTCGTCTGGTACAACTGCTTGAAAAACGTCAATGCAGATGCTGACTCTTTTCTAACATGCACTGCTGCAAGACTGTCCCACATTTCTTTGGCAGTTTTCTTATTTCTTATATAGACTACTTGCTGGTCGCTGACTGCCAAATTAATTATCGCCCTGGATTTTGCATCTCCTTTCGACCAAGCATTAGTCACAGGGTTAGGAGGGTCATCAGTTACATAGGTCCATACTTCTCTAGAGGTCAAAAGCGCCTCCACCCGAAAAGACCATAAACTATAGTTCTCATCTGTTAGCTGTGGGAAGACCAGAGCCTTCTCAGCTTCAGGAACCCGGTCAACCATTCTGGAACTCTTCCAGACCCACAAAAAATTACACTAACAGGAGAAGGAGTTTTCAAACCTTTCTCAGAGTCCAAAAATATGCAGTCATCCACTCAGCAGCTGGGCCCAGAACCAAAGATGTTGACTATTTGCAGTATGGTAGCGCTGCAGATAGCTTGCTGGGGAGATCATGCATTAAAAATGAAAAGGACTCAAAAATAACTTAAACAAGGTTTTAATAAGAAAAACAAAAACTCCATTTACACTAAATACATTAACAACCAAACCAGACCCAACCACCAACCCAAACCCCAGGGTAATGGGAGAGCTAGGTGCTGCTCCTTATATACTAAACCCAAATGCTGACACACCTTAATCAAATACAACTCAGCAGCACCTGCTATGTTTCACAGCTTTAAAGTTGGGTCTCGTTATCTTGCTCTGGCCCTTGCTCTGGCCCCTTTAAGATATACACATCGAGTGGAACAATGATTAACCTTTACATTTAAAGAAACCATTCAACAGTATCTTCCTCTCCTCTCAAGAAAATGCAGACACAAGTTGAGCAGAATGCATGTTCTTCTTCCCTGAAGAGAACCCCTTCTGCTTACGTTTCTGCGTCGATTGCTGTCTCTGCTCCACATCGTCTCCTGGAAGTCTAGCCCTGCATTGACGTTGGAGATGCCCGGGTTGGTTGCATCTATAGCATCTCCTCACCGCCATGGCCAAGTCCAAACCTTGGCGTTGCTCCATTGGCAGATTCTGCTGTTGGCCCCCTCAGCTGCAACTTCTCCACCCTTGGAGTTCAGCCTGTCTATCTGACCTTCTTTCAGCTTCTTCGGTCAATCTTCCGACAACATACTCAAGGGTCAGACCTCAGGGACGCATACTCTCCATGCTGTTAATCACGGATGTCAGGGAACTGCCATCGGAGGAACCGGTGGTGGAAGGGCTCACGCAGGCTGGGAGAGACTCAGCAGCTGAAGCAGGAACCAGCAGAGGGAGAGGTGGATCTCTGGTGGAGGGGCTCACGCAGGCTGGGAGAGACTCAGCAGCTGAAGCAGGAACCAGCAGAGGGAGAGGTGGATCTCTGAGGGAAAGCGAGCAGGAGGGAGGGCTCAGGGACACGTCCAGCAAGAATAGTGGGGAGGTATCTGAAGCTCCCATAGGGAGACCCACTCCTCGCCGGAAACTGTCACACCGTGAGTCCAGAAGACGTGTTTCCGTTAAGGAGCTTTTATGCTGGAAACGATTCCGAAAGCAACCACTGTCGGAATCTGCAAGTGACTAGAGCAGTCATGTCTGAGGGGCTCTGTCACAGACAGAAGTTTGTGGGCTTGAACAAACTCTGAGGGACTACGATTTTACGCACAAGCAGCTCATCATCCCATCACAGCATTCCGACAGTCTTTGTAAGCTGTTTGTGCAGGAGAAGGCATCATGAGCGAACCAGCCGGAACCGGGCAAGCAGGAGTTGGAGCAGGGCCAAGCCTGGAGGAAAGCTACAGGGCGTTGGAGATCCAGCTGGCGCTGCAGACGGCAAGGCTTGAGGAGAGAAGGGCTCAGGATGCAGACAAAAGGGGAAAAGCCACCCAGTTCCCCAGAAAGGTACCAGGATTGGTGCAGAGGTTTGGGGGGGACCCCAAGGACTACCATGCCTTTAGGACAGAGATGCAATATGCCCTCAATGTGCAGTTTGATGAATTCCCTGACGAGGAATCGCGAGTGGCTTTCGTGATTGGGCATCTTGAAAAGGGAGCGTGGGATTGGGTGAGACCCATGATGGCAACGAATAGTGCCGTCCTAAAGGACACAATGAAGTTCTTTCGTGCCATGGATCTGATGTTTTCCAGCGATATTGAGCAGGGAGTGGTGCGCAGGCAGCTAATGGCTTGCAAACAGGGGAGCCGATCTGTCCGTGAGTACTGGACTGAGTTCACCATGCTGGTTCACAGATTGGGGTGGGACTTATCGGCGGAACCCATTCAGATGCTATTTGAAGAAGGTCTGGCTTCGGGTGTGAAAGATGAACTGGCCAGGGGTCCCAGGGCGGATTCTATGGATCAGCTGAGCAAATCTGCGCTGACCATAGGAGCGCGCCAGGAGGCGAGAGCTTTGGAGAGGCGGGAAGGGAAGGGGGAACATTGGAAGGAGTTCCGCATTCCAGACATTCCAGAGACAACTTTCCCGCCGGCAGAGCCGATGGAAATCGGAACAGCGCGCGCGCGCGCAGTTTCAAAGCTCAGTGAAGGGGGAAAGAAGGAGGGAAAAGGCGCCCGGAAATGCTATCTCTGCCAACAGCCAGGTCACTTTGCCAGAGTCTGCCCCCAGAGGAAGGAATGGCAAGGGATGGTGGGAGCTGTTGAGGGTAGAGAGGAGGAAAAACCGGAGCAAGTAAAAGCCAACGCCTGGTTGCCACCGTCGGGGCACAGCAGCCAGGCCAAAGAGCAGTAAAAGTGCCCACACCGGAACCTCCTAAACCTGCCCTAGTGATTGAAGTGTCGCTAGAGCTGCAAAACGGATACCCCCTAAAGATAAAGGCGCTGTTGGACTCAGGCAGCTCCTGCAATTTCATAAGCAAGGAGTTTGCAGCTGAACACCAGATACAGACTATCCCTTTAAGCAACCCCCTGCAGGTGACCACGATCGATGGCAGGGAGTTGTTGGGAGGAGAAGTCAGCTTGCAGACAGTCCCAATGATAATGAAGGTGGCAAGGCACACCGAACTGATAGCTTTTAATGTGGCCACCTTGGGAGGAGCCCCTATTATTTTGGGGATGAGCTGGCTAGCGTTACATGATCCGCTGGTGGGCTGGCATCAGAGAGTGGTTTCCTTTAGTTCAGCACATTGCTTAGAACACTGCAAAGGGGGGAAGGGTTCAGCAGGGGCCCAAGCCACCCTAGCAGGGACGGAAGTAATGGAGAAAGTGAAGGTACCACGACAATACGCAGATCTCAGCGACGTGTTCAGCGAGAAGGAAGCTGACCAACTACCCCCGCATAGACCCTTTGACTGTCAAATCAATTTACTCCCTGGGGCACAGCTTCCTGTAGGCAAGTTGTACGCCATGTCAGACAGAGAAATGCAGGAGCTAAGGGAGTTCATTGACAAGAACCTGAAGAGAGGTTTCATCAGAGAGTCCAGAGCGGTGGGAGGTAGCCCAGTGTTTTTTGTGGATAAAAAAAACACGGACAAGCCGAGACTTGTAGTGGACTTTAGGGCCCTGAATGCAGTGTCGGAACCCCTGGCTTTCCCTATGCCCCAAATTGATGACATTTTGACCAGGGTGAGGAAGGGAAAGATTTTTACAAAACTGGACCTGCGGGGGGCGTACAACCTGATACGCATAAGGAAGGGGGATGAATGGAAGACCACCATGTTCACCCCTTTGGGGGCATTTGAATATTTAGTTATGCCATTTGGATTACAAGCAGGGTCGGCGTGCTTCCAAGCTTTTATGAACCACGTACTGGGGCCTTTGCTTTACAAGAATTGTGTGGCCTTCCTAGATGACGTGTTGGTGTATTCTGAGAATGAGGAGCAGCATGTGAGAGACGTCAGAGAAGTGTTGAGCAGGCTGCAGGCCAACCGGCTGTGGGTGAAACTGGAGAAGTGTCAGTTTCATGCCAAGGAGGTGGAGTTCCTGGGGTACCGCCTGTCAGACAAGGGATTGGCCATGGATCCCGGCAAGGTACAGGCAGTGCTGGAATGGAAAACACCCAAAACAAAGAAGGATGTGCAGAGGTTCCTAGGGTTTGGGAACTTTTATCGTAAGTTCATCCGAAACTTTGCCCACCTGACGGCGCCCATTACGGACTGTCTCAGCAGTAAGAAGAAATTCGTTTGGACTGAGGAGGCGGAGCGAGCTTTTGAGGAACTGAAAAGGGCCTTCGCCTCGGAAGAACAACTTCTGCATGTGGACTTACAAAAAAAGATGAGGGTCGAAACAGACGCATCAGACAGAGCCATAGGGGCGGTGCTTCTTCTGCAGCCGGGGAAGGAGGAGTCAGAGTGGAGACCGTGTGCCTTTTTTTCGCGAAAACTGAACAAATCCGAGAGGAATTACACGGTGTATGACCGAGAACTTCTTGCTATTCATGAGGCTTTCCGGAGATGGAGGCACCTGCTAATTGGCGCACAACATAAGGTGCAAGTGTGCACTGACCACAAGAACCTAGAGTATTGGAGAACGGCATGAGTGCTCAACCAACGGCAGTTGAGATGGGCCCAGGAGTTCTCCAAATTTAACTTTGAGATTTGTTACGTGCCAGGCCCAGAGAACGTTAGGGCGGACGCTCTCTCACGCAAACCTGAATATTTGGAGGGGGAGGGAGCACCCGAAGAAAGACATGTCAATGACAGAGAGAATGATTGGGTGGAGAAGCTAGCGTTGGCGGAATTTGCCTACAACAATGCGGAGAACGTGTCCACGGGGATGAGCCCCTTTTTGGCTAATTACGGGTGCCATCCCAGGGCTTTCCCAGGAGGGGAGGGGGAGAGATGGAGCGTTCCAGCTGCCGAACAGTTAGTAGAAGAAATGGAAGCGATCCATCGCCAGCTCCAACTACATTTAGACAGGGCCAAGGAGGAATATAAGAGGCAGGCAGACAAAAACAGAAGAGAAGGTGAAACCATTAGGGTGGGGGACCAGGTGTGGCTGTCAACCAAAGGGTTACCTTTCAAAGGGGGTTGTAAGAAGTTAAGACCCAAAAGACTGGGCCCATTTGAAGTCACGCAACAGGTCAACCCAGTGGCTTTCAGACTCCGGTTACCGAACCACATGAAGGTGCACCCAGTTTTCCACAGGTCGTTGCTGTCACCGTATAAAGGGGACAGAGAAGGGAGGGTCACTCGGGGACCAGCAATGGAGGAAAGGGAACAAAGCTACCATGTAGCGGAGATCCTCGATTCCAGGTGGAAGGGAGATCAAGTAGAGTATTTGGTAATGTGGGAAGGGGAACCGGAGTCGGAAAACACCTGGGTCATGGCAGAGGATGTCAATGACGAGGTTTTAATAGAAACTTTTCATCAGAGGTTCCCACGTGAACCTCAGCCTGTAGCGAGGTTCCGGAGGGAATACTTTGCCACCACCGACGAAGAAGAGGAGTTGGAGGGGTTCACAGATTCCGAGGAGGAGGAGGAGTCAGCGAGCCGGAACGGAGACCGATGGAGGGAAATGTTCGAGACGTCTGAAGATGAAGAGGATTCTTTTCAGGGTTTTACCTCCTCACCACCCAGAGGAGAGGGAACGGGAGGGGGTGAAGGGGGCCCTGGAGGGGAGGTGGATGTCAGGGAACTGCCATCGGAGGAACCGGTGGTGGAAGGGCTCACGCAGGCTGGGAGAGACTCAGCAGCTGAAGCAGGAACCAGCAGAGGGAGAGGTGGATCTCTGGTGGAGGGGCTCATGCAGGCTGGGAGAGACTCAGCAGCTGAAGCAGGAACCAGCAGAGGGAGAGGTGGATCTCTGAGGGAAAGCGAGCAGGAGGGAGGGCTCAGGGACACGTCCAGCGAGAATAGTGGGGAGGTATCTGAAGCTCCCATAGGGAGACCCACTCCTCGCCGGAAACTGTCACGCCGTGAGTCCAGAAGACGTGTTTCCGTTAAGGAGCTTTTATGCTGGAAACGATTCCGAAAGCAACCACTGTCGGAATCTGCAAGTGACTAGAGCAGTCATGTCTGAGGGGCTCTGTCACAGACAGAAGTTTGTGGGCTTGAACAAACTCTGAGGGACTACGATTTTACGCACAAGCAGCTCATCATCCCATCACAACGGGCAATCAGTTTCAGGCAAACTTGAAAGGATAATGTATGTTTGGTCAGTCTCATCATAACGCTTACCTCTCTGCTGTAGTTGAAGAAACAGAGATTTCAGCGTTTGAAGATGAGTTGCTAAACTCTCACTTTCTTTCATAACAGTCCTGAACTGCCTTCTGGTCAGAGAAATCATAGTTCCAGCAGTTTCTCTGACATGCATTGTCCTTAATTCTAGCACTCAAACACTGTGCTGGCATTTGCTACATGCAATAACAGAGTTGCTCAAACACAGCATAATTTGGGCACAAGCCCTTTCATTCAGCCATCTTTTCTCAGCAGAGTCCCAGCTCGAAACCTCAGTTTCAACACAGTCCCACAAACCATCTCTTAGCAACTGCTGCATTTTTATCAACCAACTCAGCCAGTTGCTTTCTCAGAGAAGTTCAGAAGGACTGCCTCCCCCAAGATTTATGACTTAGGAAGACTGGAAATCTGCCATCTCTGCTGGTGCTTGGTGAGCCCCTTCTGTGGGGCCTCCAGCAATCTCTTCTGACTCTCTCTTTAAAGTCTGACTGGACGGTCCTGGGTGGCACTCACCGGCTTCTAGCTGCTGCCTCTGTTGACCCACAGGTCCCGCCTGCCTCTGCAACTGGTGTAGCCACTCTGTGAGTCACCTACTGTGGTCCTCTAGCAGTTCAAACTGTTCCAGTAGCCGACACTGAGTGCTTTCCTCATCCTCAGATCCTAGCCCCTCCAGTGTCGCTGCAGACAGTTATAGCTTGCCACCAACTCCTTCAACACACAGCCACTGGCTCCATACACCACCAGGACTCACCAGCTCCCTGCTCAGATGCTGTCAGTTGTTTTGCACTCTGCACATGCTCAGAAACACTGGGCCCATAACCTGTCAGTGTTTGAAAAAGAAAAGGTTCTGACCTCCTTTTTATTCCTTTGCCTAGTCCTCAGACCTTAGTTGGCACAAAAGAGTCTTTGAGAAAGAGTATTCTTTCAGAGTATTGCTGCTTTTATTCTTAAAAAGTCTTCTTCTCCAACCACGACTGACAGCTTTTACACACACCAAATGCAACCAGCTTCCAACCAACCCACACCCAACCCTAACATTGACCACTCTATATATACAGGTACAATTTAGTGAAAGGTTGCAGGAGTCATTGTAGACCGCTGACTCATGCTGACTAAGTTCTATTAGCATTAAAGAAACAGCAGCCAATTTTTAGCCATGACAAGCAATGGAAGAAATTCCCCTGAACATATGGGAAAATAATATCTGAGATACAGTGATGTCTTAACATCTCACCAGACAGGAGGGCAATTAAAGGCATAACAAATAGAGACACTTTCCAAGAAATGTGGAGCTCTTTCTTTAACTCTGTTAATGACAAAAATCAAGGCCTGATTATACCAGCTGCTCAATCTTCTCAGAGGAGAGGTTTGAACACTGAATGTGTGAGCTTATGTCTAAAGTCAATGGAAAGAACAAACATTATTAGATGTACTGCTGGATAAGGATTTAATGGTAATTGTTAATGTATTCGTATTTGTTTAAAAACCAACAAAAATTGTTTGTTTTTTAAATTACACAAATTGAGGCGGATGAAGAAATAATTGGTTGGGTCATATTCAACTTATCTTCCCCTCCCTTTCCAAATATCCTGACTGAAATACACTATGGTTGAATGCCCAGCAAGGGAGATTGGAAGACGATGATACAAGGATAACATTGCTAAAACGTCTCTTTTTCCTACACGTTTCATTTGAGGATTCTGGGATAGCTCATTTTCAGTGTGCAAAGCAAGAAGCATTGCCTGTTTACCTTGAGGCTGGGTCAACTGGAAAAGGTACATGCTGCAAACAGAGTAGGGATGGCTGAATCTGTCAATTTTTGGTTTCTCTCAGTTTCTAACCCCACATATTAGGTTCCCTGGACTGCTGTGAGCCACGCTGTAAGATCTAGACTTCCTCCATGCAGGCTGAATTTGTAAATAGGTGAATAAACCAAATTTATTAAAGTACGGGAATCTCCACTGTCTATTCTCCAAAGGGACACAGACCCTGTGTGCGTGCCTGGGAATCCATGGGCTCTTGCCAGTCCTCAGCAGAGAGAGGGGCAGGCACCCGACTTTTGTATCAATGTTGTATTTTTCTTGACGGTGGATGGTGTAAGTAGCTTGTTCCTTGACTTGTTCATTCTGTTCAAGGCAGAAGGGAGCTATAAGCAAAGGGAGACAACATAGTTGTCAGAATTCCTACCTTTTATCCTTTGCCAAGAACAGGCTTTATGTGATTCACCATGCTACTATGCAATGCTTGCTATTACCTCGCACAGCATGTTTAACTGCATATGGGAATAAAACCTAGTTGTATCGTTTCCAAAAAGCTTGTTTTCTTCATAGGGTGTCACACCCATCAGAGTCTCTTTAAACATCACAAAGGGATGCATCACATTAGGAGTGAAACAGCCTATGAAAAAAACCACGAGAGAACTTCTGCTGGTCCCATGGAGAGGTAACGGATGTAAAGGGAATTTAGGCTTATCAGGAATGTAAGTAAAAAGTTTGTGTTTCATAGACTTGTAGCGTTGGAAGGAACCCCAAGGAATCTCAGTACACGGACCCCCGTCAAACTGGAAACCATACCAGACCCTGCTAAGCATTGCAAATGTGCTAGCAGTTGTGTTATTTGTCTGTCCGTGAACAGGGGTCAGCAGAATGTTTGTGTGTTTGTGTGTGTGTGTAAAAACCAGTTGTATGAAAACTATAGCCTGTTTACAAACTGTCAACTTAAAACATAGCTAGGGTGTTCTTTTTTCAATCAGGGTTTATCTGAAATTGGTTTAGGGGAAAACTAACCAATGTACAGTATTTCAGAAGAAATAACATGACATTAGCCACATATAGATGGTGGCTAATGTCATGAGTAAACAGATCTCTAAACCAGCAATAGGAGAGCACTGGATGCAGAGCAAACCCAGACTTAAATATATGCAATATAAAACACTTTGTTTTAGTCACAACTGGAATTTATCATTCTTCTAATACCAGTAGAATCATAGAAGGTAAATGGCCCCTGGATGGTTAAGTCCAGTCAAATGTGGTTATGGGGTGCGGCACTCATCTTGCTTCAGGCCGAGGGAGCCGGTGTTTGTTCATAGACAGCTTTCTGGATCATATGGCCAAGCATGACTAAACTGTTTCTGGTGCGATGGAATACTGTGAAGGAAGTCAGAGAACATGGAAACGCTGTTTACCTTCCTGCCACAGTGGTAACTATTTATCTACTTGCACTGGTATGCTTTTGAACTGCTACTGTAGGTTAGCAGAAGCTGGGACAGAGCAACAGGAGCTCACCCCATTGCGCGGATTCAAACTGCTGACCTTCCGATCAGCAAACCCAAGAGGCTCAGTGATTTAGACCACAGCACTACCCATGTCTCTTAGAATCAGAGTTGGAAGGGACCCTGAGGATCATCTGGTATAACCCCCTGCAAGCTTCTTTCCTTAAGGTCCACAAATGGGGGGGGGGCGCTACATAGGGGAAGCTGTTTGTACACAGATCTGCAGAAGAAATATACAACTCTGCAGTAATATAATGCCACATATTTTTACTCAACTAGCTATTTAGACATAGGGTAATCTGGTCATCAATATATTTGAACCTTAATTGGGCATTCCATTTGAACAGCAAGACTCTAGTGTGAAGGGAGCTGCTTTACTAATGTGCAGGGTTTCCAACACAGAGATGGGAATCCTCATAAATTCAGTGGTGCTCACTTCCTAGTAGACGGGGTTTGTTTTGCAGCCATTAACTTTATCTCTAAGTTGTCACAACACTCATTTTTTTATTTTTGCTGCCAAAATCTAACAGGGCTACCTCCAGACATCTGTGATCACACATAGAAGGCAATTGGTTTTAAATCTTATAATGATGACAAAAAGAGGACAATACATATGTATAAAGCCTCCATAGAAAATAGCAGGACAGAGAGCAATGTACCAGGGAAAAATGGAACAGCAGTTGAATGAAACCAGCTTGCTTTGTGACTAGTGCTCTTTCCCAAAAAAGAACCCAACCATGAAGTTGCTACAGTAAGTCACTGGGCGACTCAGGGCAACCCTGAACAGATGCCAGTTCTCCATGGTTCTTGTTAAGTTGTGGGAGAATATATCAGACGACACAGCGATTCTTCAAACAGCTCTTGTTTATTCAAAGGCCAGAACAGAACTGAACTGAGGAGTTCAGTCAGCTTGCTTATATAGAGCTCCAGAACAATGTAACTGTTGCAACTTTCTAAAACTATCCAATCACTGAACGTCACTTTCGATCCTTCATTTGCATACAAACTATCCAATCACTGAACGTCACTTTCGATCCTTCATTTGCATAACTATCTACAGTATCCCACCGCTGGCCCAGGGTGAGAACTTTAGTACATAACAGTTCTGGTGCGCCCCCACCTCCCTTCGTTTTCTTAGATTCAGGCGGATGACGAGAGCAGCTCAGAAGGGCCTTGCATAAACGCACATGAGTGCAATGGTAGAGGCTTCACTGGAATGCTTAAAGCCTACCACCAGTATAGGTGAAAAGGATATACGAATTGGCCCCTCCATGTAGCTTGACAAATTGTGGCTAGGAATGGCTAGGAGTGGAGTCATAGATTTAAAAAAGGGGTAGACTTGCACACACTGGCCAGCTTCTGTTTTGACTCGAATTGTTCGTTTGGGGCTTCTCAGAAGTACATAAAGACAAGAAGCAGGTAGAAGGTGCATCAGCTCACAATGGCGCCCACCTGAGAGGTGCCAGAACTACATTCTGACTGAAACGTGATGAATCATACATTACTAATACAGTGGTACCTCCGGTTGCGGATGGGATCCATTCCGGAGCTCCAGTTAGATCCCAAGGTTTCTGCAACCGGAGATGCGTGCTCTATGCATGCGTGCGGTGCGACAGAGCACTTCTGCGCATGCGTGTGTGGCGAGACCTGGAAATATACTTCTGGGTTTGCTGGGTGCATATCCCGAAGGATACGTAACAAGAGGGGCACGTAAGTAGAGGTGCCACTGTATTGTACATCCCAGCAATGAATGTTGAAAAAACAATATGTCTACTTGGCAAGTTATAATGGGAAAACTAGAAAAATAGTAAATAGCATGAGATTTCATGAATGTCTCTGGGGTGGCAATTCAAACTAATGTACTGCATTTTCTGTTTTCCAGGTAAATGGTGGTGGTGGGGGAAACCATTACGACTGTGGAAAATTCCACTTGATTTCTTTCTTTCATTGGCATACACTTGATGCTTCAGATCAGGAAACAATGAGCTGCTTTACTCAAATGCTGGGAAACTGGATTAGTTTTCCTTATTTAGAAGACTACCTGACCTCGGTGGTTCACCCTCTGTGGTTTTTTGTGCTTCCGATGTTGTTTTATTCAGCAATATTGGTTTTCTGGTTTTTTTCCTCTTGTGCCTCACTATTGTTATATATTTACAAGAAGATGAATAACCACCAAGAAAATGATTTTTATAGCAAATTTTGGGACAAGCCAAGGCAAGTTATGGCTAAAGTTGTAGATACATATGGAAAGATATGGCATGGTGAGTAAAGGTTTCTTTCATACCAATTATTCCATCTTATGAGCCACTATACTTTCATAGTACTGAGCACCAGAATTTCAGGCTTCAAGCACTGGAACAATAGTTGCCACAGTGCATCAGGAGTGTAGCTCTGAACCCGCCTTGGGGTCACAACAGCTACAAGTTTGGTTTGGCTTCAAAAGGATCAAAACAAAGGATCAGGGGTTCAGGAGCAGAGGGACAGGAAAGGGAGGAAGTAGAGACCGAGGGAGAGGAATCTGAGGGAGAAGTCAGCGAGGGTAGCCATCCGAGGTCTCTAAGTCTCTCCAGTGAATCAGAGGATTCACAGAAAGGGGCCCCAGTGGTCAGAGCCAGGGGGTTGCCAGAGGGAACACCCCAGGAAGGAGGGGCCAGAGGGGACTCAGAGAGCAGCAGCTGGAAATCGGGACCAGCTTCCCCACCGGAGAGCAGTAAGGGGGAGGAGTCCCAAACATCGGCAGCAGGCAGCCTTCCGTCAGCGGAAGGACATGAGTCAGGGTTAGCCACGCCTGCATCAGAGAGCGAGGTAACGGTCAAAAGGAAGGTCAGGGGCAGCGCGCGCGCGCCAAGTTCAAATGTACTAGAGGGGGGGCGCAATGGGCAGTCCGGAGAGAGAGCCGGGTCCCAAAGCCCGCCGGAGAGAAGGGGAGGAGTCCGAAGGGTCCGCTTCCGAGGCATCCAGGAAAGAAGGCACCCAGGGGGGTAGTAGGACCCAGAGGAGGAAGGAGAAACGTAGAAGGTGGAGTAAGGCTAGAGTCTTAAGCTGGTGTACAGGGGGCGGAGACTCAGACGAGGCTTCGCTGGTCTAGGGTTTAGATGTAGAGACGCACGCTAGTGTTTGAAAATGGAAACTAAATGCCAATAAAGACTTCTGTACAGTTCTAATGGCTAGCGTTGGTCTTCTGTGAGCCGAGACCGGGAGGCAGTCTCTGACAGTAAGCCTCGTCTCCAGTATCATCGGTTTTCTTCGCCTCAAGCATCGCTAAGGAAGCGAGGCAGGGAGGGTAGAAGACTGGTGCCTTGCGAGCTCACAAGAGTCAGGCAAGATGACTACAGAACAGAAAATAGCTTCCCTGCAAGAAGCGGTGACACTACTCAACGCTGAAATAATCGCTTCCAGGAAGAGAGAGGAAGAAGCGGCAGCTGCCTGCAGAGATCTTCAAGCCAGGTTGGAAGGGCTTGTAAAGCAGGGGATCCCAGTACCCAGATCCGAGGGGATCGGTTTGGGGAAGAGAGGAGGCAGCATTGTATCTCATTTTGATGGGAATTTGCAGCAGTACCCCAATTTCCGAGCAGATGTGCTGTTTGCGCTGCAGCTGCTGGAAAGAGACTTTAGAGATGAGCGGGAGAAAGTGGGGTTTATTTTGTCTCATTTGCATGGGGACGCGAAAGCATGGCTGCGCAACCTGTGGAGGGATAAGGATCCAGCGCTCCAAAGCGCAGATGCGTTCATTAAGGCGATGGACTCCTGTTTCTTATCCAAAATAGACCTTGACATTGCCCGGAGGGACATATTTGGGCTAAGACAAGGGAAAGCCAGCGTAAGGCAGTATCATTCCCGGTTTTTTGCATTGGTCAACGCGCTGAATTGGGATAAGGATTCTCCGCCGGTTAGAGACCTTTTTTGGGAGGGTCTGAATGCACAGATCAAGGATGAGATGGCAAGGGGAGAGAGACCCACAACCACTCAACAAGTGGTTGAAAGAGCGTTGTCTATTGGGGTGAGGCAGGAAGAACGCCCGTGGAGCAAAGAAGAAGGGCGTTGGGGACGCTCACCAGCGAGAGTGCCCTCCCTCTTGCCCAGAGAGGCAGCGCGTGCGCAGTCCACGCCTCCACAGGGAGGGGGCGAGGAGCAGATGGAGATTGGCGGTGCTAGGGCTCACTCAGCTACCAGAGCCTTAACACCGGGAGCAGTAAAATCGAAGCTGCCTAGAAGGAACAGGAAGTGTTATGTATGTGAGAGTGCAGAGCACATGGCGAAAGAGTGTCCCCAGAGGATTTTCAAGCACACTGCAGCTTCAGTGACAGTATTGGAAACAACTCAGCAGAGAGCACCACAGCAGGGAAACGACCAAGTCTGGCTGGAAGAGGAGGCACTGGGGCCCAGCCAGACGAGTCAGTGAGGAAGTCCCCAGAGATTTTGCAGCCCACAGACCCCCTCCCGCCCAAGCCAGTGGTGCAGCTAACCGCATCGCTTCAGCTGCCCAATGGACTCACCTTAGAAGTGCCTATTACAATTGACTCTGGCAGTAATGCAGACTTTATAGGATTGGAGTTCATTCAACAACACAACGTAGCATTACTGCCAGCCACACTGCCCCTGAAGGTTGTCACGGTGGATGGCAGGGAACTGCTAGGGGGGCAGGTGGTGCAGCAGACGCCGCCTATGGTGATGCAGATTGGGAATCACCGGGAAGTCATCAGTTTCAATGTCACCCAACTGTCCGACACGCCTATAGTATTAGGCATGAGTTGGCTGCACAGACACAGCCCAGCATTGGCTTGGTACCAGCGCCAACTGACTTTTGGCTCCTCCTACTGTGCAGAACACTGCATTATACCCAGCCCGGAAGGGGAAGAGGAGGACCCGCAGTTACAGTTGGGCACGCTGCAAGCAGTACCCCACAAGTATGCGGAGTTTTTGGGAGGTATTCTGCGAGAAGGAGGCGGACAAGCTACCCCCTCACAGACCCTATGATTGCAAGATTGACCTCCTGCCGGGGGCGACGCTGCCAACTGGGAAACTGTACTCCATGTCTGAGGATGAACTGCAAGAACTCAGGGAGTTCATAGATCACAATTTGAAGCGTGGGTTCATCCGGGAGTCGAAAGCGGTGGGAGGCAGTCCCGTATTCTTTGTGAAGAAGCGGGACACGCCCCAAAAGAGGCTGGTGGTGGACTTCAGAATCTTAAATTCGAAAACCAAGCCCTCAGCTTTCCCCATGCCCAAGATAGACGACCTGCTCGCGACGGTGCGGAAAGGACGCGTTTTCACCAAGCTGGATCTACGTGGGGCGTACAACCTGATTCGCATGCGCGACGGCGACGAGTGGAAGACGGCCATGTTCACGCCACTGGGCACCTACGAATACAGAGTTATGCCCTTCGGATTACAAAATGGCTCTCACACTTTCCAAGCCTTTATGCATCACGTGCTGGCGGGGCTCCTTTACAAGAAGTGCGTATGCTTCCTGGACGACATCCTGATTTTTTCAGAATCGCGAGAGGCGCACGAGAGGGATGTCAGGGAGGTTCTGCAGAGACTGAAGGAGCACAGGCTGTACGCCAAGCTGGAGAAGTGCCAGTTCGACGTGACGGAGGTGGATTTCCTGGGCTACAAGTTGTCGGACAAGGGGCTCGCCATGGACAGCGCCAAGGTTCGCGCAGTTTTGGACTGGAAAAGCCCACGCAATCGGAAGGAAGTCCAGCGGTTTGTCGGCTTTGCCAACTTTTACCGCAAGTTCATCAAGGGATTTGCCATGCAGACAGCGGCCATCACCGACACGCTCAGCTCCAAGAAGAAGAAATTCATCTGGACGGAGCAAGCGGAGCAGTCCTTTCAGAAGCTCAAGCGTCTCTTCGCGTCCGAAGAGCAGCTGCTGCATGTGAATCCCAGCAGACCCATGAGGGTGGAGACAGACGCCTCAGACAGAGCCGTGGGAGCTGTCCTGTTGCAACAAGACCAGCAGGGGGACTGGAGGCCGTGCGCCTTCTACTCGAGGAAGCTCAGCAAGTCGGAGCAGAATTACACTATCTGGGACAGGGAGTTGCTAGCCATACATGCAGCATTCAAGGCATGGAGGCACTTCCTCATCGGAGCCAGACATACAGTGCAGGTCCACACGGACCACAAGAATCTGGAGTACTGGCGCACGGCTAGGTTCCTCAACCAGAGACACATTAGATGGGCAGAGTTCTTCGCGGACTTCGACTTCAAGATAGAGTACATCCCAGGCGACAACAACGTGATGGCGGATGCATTGTCCAGAAAGCCGCAATACCTGGAGGAGGCGGCACCGTCGGCGGCCAAGCACATTTTCGCACCGGAAGCGTGGGCATGCGCGTCGGCAACAGTGGACCTGGACGCCGTACGTCGCGCGCTGCGGGACGACCCCTTCGCACGGGCCAAGATGGAGGAGGTGCACAGGGGCACAGCGAGGGCCGACGAGTTCCAGATTCGCGATGGGTTGCTCCTCCACAAGGGAGCACTCTACGTGCCGGGAGACGACCTCCGCGCAAGGGTCCTGCAGCAGCTACACGACGCTCCCACCGCCGGGCACTTTGGCAAAGAAAAGACTGTCGAACTCGTAGCCAGAGACTTTTGGTGGCCCAAGATGCGGGGGGAAGTAGCGGATTACGTCTCGAGATGTGACACCTGCCAAAGGGCCAAGTCAGTTCACAGACCGCCGGCGGGACTGCTGGAACCGCTGCAGACACCGTCTGAACCGTGGGAGAGGGTGGCCCTGGACTTCGTCACGGATCTGCCCAGCTCGAGGGGAAAGACAGCAGTGCTAGTGGTGGTGGACATGTTTACTAAGATGGCACACTTCATTCCGTGTGCGAAGGTAGCCACGGCAGAGCAGACCGCCAAGCTGTTCATAGACCACGTGTTCAAAGTCCACGGTCTGCCACGGTCTATTCTCTCCGACCGGGGGCGACAGTTCATCTCGAACTTCTGGCAGAAGCTGATGGGCATTCTGAACGTCAAAGTCAATTTGGCGTCGGCGAGACACCCACAGACCAACGGACAAGCGGAGAGGGTCAACGCCGTCATGCAGCAGTACCTAAGATGCTACGCCAACCAGCAGCCCACGACATGGGTGGACTACCTGCCGCTCGCCGAGTTCGCTTACAACAATACGAAGCACGTGTCGACGGGGGTGACGCCGTTCTTCGCCAACAACGGGAGGCATCCCAGAACCTTCCCGGGTTTAGAGAGAGTGGGGGAGGGGGAGCCACAGGCAGCGGAAGCCTTAGCGTCGGAGTTGCAGGAAGTCCACGAACAGCTCAGGAGGCAGTTAGAACTAGCAAAGCACGCATACAAGGTGCAGGCCGACAGACACAGAAGAGTTGGGGAAGACATACAGGTGGGTGACTGGGTCTGGTTAGCAGCGCAAGCAGTGCCGACCAGATCATTAGCTAAGAAGAAGCTGGGACATAAGCAGCTAGGACCTTACCAAGTCCAGGCGCAGGTCAATCCAGTGGCCTTCCGGTTGGCTCTTCCGGAGGGTTCCAGAATGCATCCGGTGTTCCATAGATCGGTGCTCACGCCCTACAAAGCACCTCATAGGTTTCAGGAGCCAGACACAGCACCAGACCAGAGCAGTGAAGGGCCCAGAGTGAGGGGGTCGCCTAGGAGGGGACACATCAATGAGGTCACAGAGATTTTGGACTCCAGATGGGGGGAAGAGGGAGTAGAATATTTCCTAGCCAGAGAGGGTACCCCGGCCAGTGCCAACAGCTGGGTACCGGACTATGCCTTGGAAGAACCGCTGCTCAAAGAGGAGTTTCATGCCCTCTTCCCGCACAGGCCCATGCCAGCAGAGTATTTCGACGACTGGCTTTTCACACCCACTCTTTCAGCCAGCACATTCCTGGGGTTCGACTCCGACGAGGAACAGGCACCAGTCCCCAGCTCCCAGGTGGGTTCGCCACCGGGGTCTGCCTCAGACCACTCGTATTGGTGGGACGATCAACCAGAGGAGCAGTGGCGCAGGAAGTGGCTGAGGAGTCCTTGGATGGGACCACCCGAAGAGGGGGAGAGGGGCGAGACGGACATGGACGTGTTGGGGGACAACGTGGGGTTCGAGCACGAAGACAGAGAGATGGAAGCAGAGGAGAGCGACGTTGACGAGTACATGGGGGACGAACTGTATCCTGCAAGCACCCCCGCTACGACGGAGCACCCAGTACCCGCACCGGAAGGAGGGGAGGGGGGAAGGGGGGGCTTCGAGGGGGGGATGGATGTCAGGGGTTCAGGAGCAGAGGGACAGGAAAGGGAGGAAGTAGAGACCGAGGGAGAGGAATCTGAGGGAGAAGTCAGCGAGGGTAGCCATCCGAGGTCTCTAAGTCTCTCCAGTGAATCAGAGGATTCACAGAAAGGGGCCCCAGTGGTCAGAGCCAGGGGGTTGCCAGAGGGAACACCCCAGGAAGGAGGGGCCAGAGGGGACTCAGAGAGCAGCAGCTGGAAATCGGGACCAGCTTCCCCACCGGAGAGCAGTAAGGGGGAGGAGTCCCAAACATCGGCAGCAGGCAGCCTTCCGTCAGCGGAAGGACATGAGTCAGGGTTAGCCACGCCTGCATCAGAGAGCGAGGTAACGGTCAAAAGGAAGGTCAGGGGCAGCGCGCGCGCGCCAAGTTCAAATGTACTAGAGGGGGGCGCAATGGGCAGTCCGGAGAGAGAGCCGGGTCCCAAAGCCCGCCGGAGAGAAGGGGAGGAGTCCGAAGGGTCCGCTTCCGAGGCATCCAGGAAAGAAGGCACCCAGGGGGGTAGTAGGACCCAGAGGAGGAAGGAGAAACGTAGAAGGTGGAGTAAGGCTAGAGTCTTAAGCTGGTGTACAGGGGGCGGAGACTCAGACGAGGCTTCGCTGGTCTAGGGTTTAGACGTAGAGACGCACGCTAGTGTTTGAAAATGGAAACTAAATGCCAATAAAGACTTCTGTACAGTTCTAATGGCTAGCGTTGGTCTTCTGTGAGCCGAGACCGGGAGGCAGTCTCTGACAGTTATATATTTACAAGAAGATGAATAACCACCAAGAAAATGATTTTTATAGCAAATTTTGGGACAAGCCAAGGCAAGTTATGGCTAAAGTTGTAGATACATATGGAAAGATATGGCATGGTGAGTAAAGGTTTCTTTCATACCAATTATTCCATCTTATGAGCCACTATACTTTCATAGTACTGAGCACCAGAATTTCAGGCTTCAAGCACTGGAACAATAGTTGCCACAGTGCATCAGGAGTGTAGCTCTGAACCCGCCTTGGGGTCACAACAGCTACAAGTTTGGTTTGGCTTCAAAAGGATCAAAACAAAGCCATCAATATTTATTTATGTAATAAGCAATCATAAAGAAATACAAAACTTTTTAAGAGGTATGAAATTAAGACATATCACAGAAGAAAGGGTCAATTGGTGACTGCATAAACACCATACATTTAATCACATTTAAAGCATGTCTCGTCTCCAAAAGAAACTTGGGAGAATGTTGCTTACACCCAGTGCTTTTTTTCTGTCGGTACGCATCATCGGTACGTTGTACTGCCACCTCTTTCCCCCCTGCCACCATTTTGCTGCCACTTGCCCATCCCCCACTCACTCCCCCTGCACCTTTGCCGCTTTCTCCTCCAAAATCTCTGCTGCTTCCCTCGGCTGCAGTTATGCCAGAGCTGAGGCACTTTGGCCATTGTAAGAGTCATGCCAAAGCACCTCCAGGAGGATTCCCCTGCAGCCACGGGAAGCAGCAGTGATGGAGGAGGAGGAAGAAGCAGCAGAATAGTACCTCGGGTTAAGAACTTTGCTTCAGGATGAGAACAGAAATCACGCGGCAGCGGCAGCAGGAGGCCCCATTAGCTAAAGTGGTACCTCAGGTTAAGAACAGACCTCCAGAACGAATTAAGTTCTTAACCTGAGGTACCACTGTAGCTGTCTCAAAGGCTGGGCAAAAAATGTTTCCACCTATGCCCAAACATCAGCAAGGAAAGAACATTTCAGGAGATTAGGTGTCCCCCTTCTTTAATTCTGCGACCACCACAGAGTAAGCTCTGTTTCCTGTGGATGACAACCTAGCACCCACAATGCTTGAGCATATAGCAGAGCTTTTTACCTGACCTTTAGTTTTTCTGAACCACATTGTTTTCCTCCACTAAAAGATGGTGATATCGTATTTAGTTTCATCAAAGCAATATTTATTTGTTAAACTTTGTATTATTTTCAGGTTATGAAGTTATGGACATGGAACGTCTCCCTAAAGGTCCAGGGATTATTATTCTCTACCATCCACCTTTTCCTATCAACTATTTATTATTTCTGACTAAACTTTATAAAAAGACAGGGTTACACTGCCATTCAGTAATTGATCACATGTTGTATTGGACGCCAGGTAAATGATTTAAATTCAAATCATGCCTTATTAGATAAAAATGTATAAAATATGACATAAAACAAAGTGATTAAATATAAAACAGTGCATCAGGCAAGCAGGTAAAAAGCAACAGAAAATAAAATACCACCAATAGGTGAAATTAGGGACGCGGGTGGCGCTGTGGGTAAAACCTCAGTGCCTAGGACTTGCTGATCGCATGGTCGGCGGTTTGAATCCCCGCGGCGGGGTGCGCTCCCGTTGCTCGGTCCCAGCGCCTGCCAACCTAGCAGTTCGAAAGCACCCCCGGGTGCAAGTAGATAAATAGGGACCGCTTACTAGCGGGAAGGTAAACGGCGTTTCCGTGTGCGGCTCTGGCTCGCCAGAGCAGCGATGTCACGCTGGCCACGTGACCCGGAAGTGTCTTCGGACAGCGCTGGCCCCCGGCCTCTTGAGTGAGATGGGCGCACAACCCTAGAGTCTGGCAAGACTGGCCCGTGCGGGCAGGGGTACCTTTACCTTTAATAGGTGAAATTGCACTCAGTCTCACTCTATTGCTTACCATAAAAAGATTACTCCAAGAACATGTGAGCAAAAGAGGAACTAGCATAAAGGTAACCTTTCATGAAACCATGAAGAAGATTTGCAGAGAGCTGTACTTGTGATCCATAATAGTGCAATATCATTTGAATAATGACACTTATTCACACTATTTCCTAAATAAGAGTTATATAAAGTGCATTTTTCTGTTTGGGATTTATTTTTTTAGGGATGAAGATGCTATGTGATGTTACCTTCTTGAGAAATTACACGAATGCTGAATGTGTGGAAATTCTGAAGAAAGGCTATTTATTGGGCATTATACCTGGTGGAGCTAGAGAAGGAAACTTTAGTAATGATTACAGCTTAATGTGGGGTAACCGCACAGGTTTTGCTCGGATAGCTTTGGAGGCGAAAGTGGTGAGTGACCTTTGGGCAATTTGCATTGACCTCAAGATTATCCTGGAAATGACGTATGACGTAATGTGTTAAAATCCTTGATCTAGCATCCTAAATAGCCAAGAATGGCAAACATCCTGTTTTGGTGTCAAATGATTATCTGGAGAGTCACAAATCAATGGCATTTGGAAAGAAAAACAGCTTTTCTTTCTTTTTTCTCTTCAATTCCTGAAAATCTGGGGGCTAGCTTGTGAAGTTTCTTCATCTGAGATATTTGAATTGAAGCCAATTAAATAATTTATGAGTTGCCTGTCATTATAATACCAAATGTGAAGCATTCTTCCTAGTCTTTAACAAAAATAAAGGCAGGACGGTTGGGGGGATGTAGTTATCCAGTTCTCGCGTTTCTTTTCATTTTTATTCCATCTTTTATCTTTTAGCCCATCATCCCTATATTTACCCAAAACATGTGTGAAGTATACAGGACCATTGGAAATACAAGTGAGCTAAATATCCTATGTTCCTTGGTTGACCAAGTGCTCTGATATCAGGCAATAAACATTTTAGCATTTTTTAAAAAAACAACAACATCTATTTACCGTATTTTTTGCTCTATAAGACTCACTTTTTCCCTCCTAAAAAGTAAGGGAAAATGTGTGTGCGTCTTATGGAGCGAATGCAGGCTGCGCAGCTATCACAGAAGCCAGAACAGCAAGAGGGATTGCTGCTTTCACTGTGCAGCAATCCCTCTTGCTGTTCTGGCTTCTGAGATTCAGAATATATTTTTCTTGTTTTCCTCCTCCAAAAACTAGGTGTGTCTTGTGGTCTGGTGCGTCTTATAGAGCGAAAAATACGGTATTACCTACTAGTAGAGTTTATTCCATGTACACTTATCTGAAAAAGCTGTGCTGCCTGCCTCAGAACTGAGTGAACATGTCCTTGCTTAGTTTCCCATTAAATTTAAAACAAAGCTACAATAGATAAATGTGGTAGCAACCCTAACATGGAGGGGAACTGAGCAGGAAACAAACCATATTCTGCAGTCTATTGCACAACCTATGACCCTGATTGCAAAGTATGAGAAGAGCTGACTGAATATCTTGCATCTCTTTCCCCAATCACTTATATTATTTAACTCTTCCACGCTGCAATGTATGGATTGTAACTGCTAAATACTCAGAATGCCAACTAATTTGAAATTCTTTCCTAATCTTCTTCCATTTCATACACAGGGCTGACAAAATGGCTGTATGAGAAAACTCGATGTATATTCCTTCCCTCTTATGGAGGGTTCCCAGTGAGATTGAGGACATATGTTGGAGAACCCATCCCATATGATCCAAATATAACTGCCACAGAGCTGGCTGAAAAAGTATGTGAACCCTACACTTGGAAGTAAAGAAGCAGAATATTTTTTCTCTGTTGGTTTCTCTCTCTTTCAGTTCTAAATTGTATTCTGCATACAGTGGTACCTCGGGTTACAGATGCTTCAGGTTACATGTTTTCGGGTTGTGTACCACGCCGAACCTGGAAGTACCGGAACGGGTTACTTCTGGGTTTCGGCGCTTGCGCTTTGCACATGCGCAGAAATGCCAAATCGCAACCTGTGCGTGCACAGACACGGCACTGCAGGTTGCAAATGTTACGGGTTGGGAACGTGCCTCCCGCACGGATCACGTTCGCAGCCCGAGGTTCCACTGTATTCACTTCCTCATTCTATACGACCAGAGATAGGGTTCATTATATACACTTTTGTGCATTATTTTCCTCGCTCAGTTTTCCCTCTTCTTAACTTGTTCAGACTAATAGAATGGGAGAAACTATGCATTTTATCTAGTGCAGCACAAAGAGAGATCTGCTCACACAATGGAACTTTTTCTCCCCCACTATGGGCCCCAGAACTGGGTCCCAGAGGGTCCCTCTAAGTCACCCCAGTGCCAATTTTTGAGGGTGGTGAGAGGGCTGAAGAGGAAGACAATTCATTGTACACATGGATGTGTGTTGCATGAGCCGAACTGCACTGTTGAATACAGCTCTCTTCAACAGCCATGATTCCAATCCAATGAGCTACCAGCCCTGAATCTCCAACACATTTTTCGTTAGTTATTGCTTGTGCATTATCAATCTCCTAAATGGGATGCTGTTTCACAGAAGACAGTTTTAAACACAGGTGCCATCTCTATGATAAACTCTGCTATTACATTATAATGTGACAATAACTCATTCTTAAAGATTGCTGTTGGTTAGGTCTTTCTAAGCTCAACAATTTTGGGGCCTTCCTAAATGAGAAAACCAGGGTAAACATGAATACAATGGGCTGGTTTCACAGAGAGATGAGCGGTTGTACTGTAGAGTTTGCTGGTCCTGGCTCCTCTTGCTCAACCCTCCATGCCTAAAAAGCCGCTCTTGAGTGTTGATACACAAGGCCTCTCACGCAACACATCTCTGAATACAAATGACTGGATTTACATTTGCAGCATCGTCCCTCAAAATAAATTCAGTTGCTTACATTTACATTTTTGCAGGAAAGAAGGAGATTCTGGATGCCACAGATTCTGATGCCTTTAGCATTTTCCCCACTGATATTAATAAATGTGAATATCTATTTTGCAACAACATAATGTAGTCCTTTGTTTTTCTTCCAACAGGCAAAGACTGCACTGGAAAATCTTCGGGATAGACACCAAAAGAGGCCAGGAAATATATTAAGAGCTCTTTTAGAACGATTTGATAAGCATGACAAAGCCAACTAGTCTATATAAAATAAGCTATATGTTTGTAATAGGAAAAATTAATAATTATGTAATTAAAGCTAAGTTAACATGCATAGAATTGTGCTGGATTGTATATGAATGATTTGGAAGGGTCCCTAGCTCAGTAGCTCAGCACCTGCTGTGTGTGCAGAAGGTCCTAGGTTTGGAAGAGGTACAAGTGCTTTCCTGCCCTATCCTGCAATACTCCCAGAATCCCCTTTTTGTGGGAACTTGCATTAGTAGCGGCAGAATCAAAGAGTATAACGGGAAAGGCGAGTGTTTAACTGAAACATGAAATAATATTACATATGAAGGAGTAATGTCTATAAATCACCTGTATTAAAACAGTGGCACTTCTTTTATGTTGATAAAAGGGTTCTCCAAGACTTGAGCCCTATAAAGCAAGTCTTCATAAACAAAGAGCAAGAAAAGTAGAGAACATAAAAATATAGCCAGGCTTGGTGAAAAAATGACTGATCTAACAAAAACCAGCCAACTCAGCTTTGAATCTGAGTCTCAGCAATCCACGTGCAGTTAAACAGCTAAAGAAAACTGTCCCAGACTTACATCTTAAACCTGAGGATTACTGAAATTGGGATCAGAATCTGAGATGGAGTGGGTTGCTAGAGAAAGAGCAGGGGGCAGACATGGCTGAACAGTTTGTATGTGGGGTAGGCAGGGTTGCGCAATATATCAATAAACCTTTAGAAACCAGTTTGAAGAGCATATCCCGATGACCATTTTGAGCTTGTGACACATCACCAGAAGGAGCCTGAGAAGGTGCTCGCCTGCTTGCTTGCTTGTCTGCCTGCAGCTTCCATCCTTCACAAATGGGCTGCCTCCTCCCTTCCTCCTGATCACTCCTCCTGCCCACACCCTCCCCTCCACAGTCCAGCCAATGCAAGGGGCTAGAGGCAATTGCTGGGAAGGCCCTGCTGCCTGTGATTTTAAAGCACATGTGCTCACTCCTCTACACAGCCCTTCTTAAGTCCATTCTGCCTCCTGCAGCCACAGCCATAAAAATAATCAACAGTTATTTACTTAAAAGTAGGAAATAAAATATTGTCCTGCTCCGTCTCCACTTTTGTGTGTGTGAGAGAGAGACTGAGTGAGAGAGAGAGAGCGCTATGGCAGGCAGAAAGCAGGATTGCCTTCCCTCTCCCAGACACGAGTTTCTCGCTTTTGTGCCACAATAGGGAGAAATGGGGTAAACTGAGGGGGGAAGATTCAAACTGGCTGCCTTATGGGAGAGGTTGGATGGCCACCTATCACAGCTGCTTGAGTTGAAGGGGTGTTCACACTATCCATGCTTAAGGCCTGGAAACAAAAAGTAGGCACATTGCCGCCAACCCCATCCCCACTAATCCCCTTGTCTCATTATCCATTATCAGTCACGCGGCCCAAACCTTTCACATAGAAACATGGCAAACCAAAGGCCTATACTGTCTTGCAGACTTCTACAAAAACAATAAACCCATATCAACACAGGAATTACAGGATAAATTAGGAGGCATTCAAGTATCCTGGCTAACGCACCATCAACTGCACACATCCCTAAACAACAACAAAGCCTTCTCTTGTCAGCAGAGGAACATGGTAGGGGGGTGGTATCTGCAATATACAAAATACTACAGTGGTACCTCAGGTTAAGTACTTAATTCGTTCTGGAGGTCCGTTCTTAACCTGAAACTGTTCTTAACCTGAAGCACCACTTTAGCTAATGGGGCTTCCTGCTGCCGCCGTGCCGCCAGAGTACGATTTCTGTTCTCATCCTGAAGCAAAGTTCTTAACCTGAAGCACTATTTCTGGGTTAGCGGAGGCTGTAACCTGAAGCGTATGTAACCTGAGGTACCACTGTACTTTACAACGTCGCAATCACACTTGACACAATTAAAAAACAATGGGAACATGACATAGGTTACAAAATAAACTCTACCCAATGGACTACAATTTGGTCCAAACCTCCCTTTAAATCCATCTCAGCCAAAAGAAGAGAACTCACTTTGAAACTTATCTATAGATGGCATCTGACCCTGAGGAAATTGGTGTTAATACATCCAGGAACCTTATCAAAATGCTGAAGAGGCTGTACCTCTGCAGGCACATACCTTCACATGTGGTGGGAATGTTCCCGAATCCAACCCTTTTGGACCGCAGTCGTACAAAAAATATGTAACATAACTAAGGAGGTCTTGGAACCCACTCCAGAATTGGCCCTATTTTCCAAAACAATAATGTTCACTTACACCACAAAGAGCTTATAACCCACCTACTCTCAGCAGCCAGAAACGTCATAGTTAGACACTGGAGAGACTTGTCTGGAGTCAGCATGGACCACTGGTACCAAATTGAAACGACCTTATTAGAAAAATTAACCGACAAACTAAAACTGACATATAGAGGAGAAAAAAAAAGGTTTACATCGCCAATGTAAACCAATAAATATACAGAAAGAGAACCTACTCAACTGACACTGGCATAAAACTCCATAGCTACCATCTATGGACCAGCAGCTTTTACAGCCTCAGAGGTTCCAGAATTATTAAAACAGCTGATCAACTCACATGTAACAAAAAACAAACAAACCACTATAACCTTATACAAATGTTTATTATAAGCATACCAGTTTGATAGGCAAATATTAAGAGAGGAGCGGAATAATGAATTAGGGATGTCAATCTTGGCCAAGCAATGAGAACCTGTGCTAAATTCTACAACATGGGGGTCTCTGGACCTTAGACTAAGAGTCATACAAGAAAAAATATTATTTAGAATTTACTGTACTTGACTACGTTTGTTTAGGAAAGGGCTGTCTATGACATCTAGCTGCTGGAAATTTAATAGGGGCAATGCTTCAAATTTCTTGACGAGCTGTCTGTAGTAAAATCAGTACAGCATAATTTAATTCCAACTATCAAATGGATGGTATTGGAACTCTCAGATAATGCCTGGAGCACAAGTCCATTCACCACTTTTGGTGTGGCGGCATTGCAGGACGGTAGAGAATCCACTGGGGCCCCAAAGAGGGAACCATGCATTCGGTGCCCTTCCTGATAGGTGGTGGGGGCTTATCAGGAGCTGGATCCTGGCATACACCCTGCTTTGGTGAATGAGGATGCAGGCTGGGACTTAGGCTGTGCCAGGGGGCAATGCCGCTGGAGCAGAAAGGCTTCCTTCAGGTCCACCCCTGGCCATTTAAGCAGCCCATACCTGCAAGAATTTATGCTCTTAGTCATGGCAAGAATTGAGTCCTAGGGGCTCCTGGGTGCTTTGCTCATTCATTTGGGGGGAAACGATTTGGGCCAACACAAGGGTATTGATCTAACATGGGTTATAATCAAGGACTTGCAGACATTGCACAACTTGTACCCCTCCATAAGCCTAGGCTGGTCTGAGATGCTGGAGAGACAATAGCAGAACCCAGACTCAGTGGGGATCAACCGGGCTTGGCAAAAGGTTAATCGCGCAGTGAGGCGCTGCATACTACAGTGGGGTCGTTGAGTGATTTACCACCCCAAGATCACATTCTCAGATGAGACCCTGTTTAGGCCAGATGGCACGCATCTTTCCTTATCAGGAAACAATATTTGGTTGCCAGATATGATTGAAGGTATTAGGCTGTGGATGTAGATGTAAGTGTTTTTTGGCAAGCTGTCTGCTCGGTTGGCCATTGGGGCAATCCGTTGTCTTCGCCTGCCCCTCCAAACACTGATGTAGATGTAAGTGTTTTTTGGCAAGCTGTCTGCTCGGTTGGCCATTGGGGCAATCCGTTGTCTTCGCCTGCCCCTCCAAACACTGGTGTATCCCATTAACGGGATCTGGGGGGAGTGTGGTTATATCTGCGTGCCCAGGTGGGGCCAGGACTGAAGGCACTCCCCCAGATGGCGGTCCCTGTGGGGGTCACCCTATTTGATGTAACTCTTAGGAACCCCCCATCTGGATTGACCTATGCATCACTTCTGGCCGGTGGGCTGGAAACAATATTTGGTTGCCAGATATGATTGAAGGTATTAGGCTGTGGATGTAGATGTAAGTGTTTTTTGGCAAGCTGTCTGCTCGGTTGGCCATTGGGGCAATCCGTTGTCTTTGCCTGCCCCTCCAAACACTGGTGTATCCCATTAACGGGATCTGGGGGGAGTGTGGTTATATCTGCGTGCCCAGGTGGGGCCAGGACTGAAGGCACTCCCCCAGATGGCGGTCCCTGTGGGGGTCACCCTATTTGATGTAACTCTTAGGAACCCCCATCTGGATTGACCTATGCATCACTTCTGGCCGGTGGGCTGGAAATATTTTGATTGCCCCGTGCCCAAGCCAAACCTCTTTCATCTGTATTCAATAAAGTTGTGACCTGTTTTAATCCAAACCAATTTTACTGGTCTCTTATTTATCTGGGTTGGGGACTGGGGAGCACAACCCATGGGCCAGCAACATCTGTCTCTGGAAGGCCTGTGGTTTTTATCTGCCTTTTAGTAGGTTTTAAGCGGTTTTAATGAGTTTTAATTGGTTTTAACTCTTCTTCAAATGATTCATGAAGTGACTAGGGGAAGATTGTCCCGGTTCTATTTGCCTTTTACATCCCATGGATATTTGATTTTAATGTTTTTGTGACATGAATTGCAGACACAGCATTTTTGCGGATAAGGAAGGTGAGATGCTTTATTAATGCTCAGAAATCTTGAAAAGCTGGTGATAAAGGATTGTAAGGAGGGAGTGAATAATAATAATTATTAGAAGATTGTGAAAGAGAAAGTTAGAATAAACTAATCATGTCAAACAAATTAAACAAGGCAAGCTATCACATTATTTCTCCCCTGTTGACAAATCACGCTTAATGCAGGAAAATACTACCTCTCTGTTACAAGGAATATTACTTGATTACATGATTACTTGAGATTCAGTATTCAAACCCAGTAGTGTTAATGAAATCCTCATTTGCTGTAGAATTAAAGAGTCAAGTGCCAATGAAAGAGCTTTTACTTGTGCACTAGGATTCAATATTGCAACAGAACATGTTGTTAAGGTTATGTATTACACAACATACATATTATAACTGACTGGAAGGGACAGACTGCCATGAAAAGGAGAGAACACACTTGTCACAATTCCTTCCTTTACTCTGTGACCCAAAATGTCATTGTGCCATAGGAATGCTATTGTAGGTGTGACTCCCTATTTCATGTTTTATTACAAATGTCCACAACTTCCAAGCAGCCGGCACCCTAAGCATTCCCTCGTTTTCACAATGCTTCATCTCTTCATACAAATGGCACCACCCAATATAGTCTATTTAAGGCACGATAGAAACGGACGTGCCTCGTTACGGCTGGGAATTAGCTTATGAAAAAGGTGCTTCGACAGAGTGGTGACTGAAGCCAAGGCAATTTAGACTTACCAGGAATGTAAGTAAAAAAAAAAAGCCCATAGATTCATAGAAATGTAGAGTTGGAAGGGGCTCCAAGAATAATCTAGTCAATGCCCTGCAATGCAGGAATCTCAACCAACCAGTCTCTTCTTACCTTAGCAAATGTGCTATTAGTTGTGTTAATTCTCAGTTCCTGTAAGGTGAAATTTGGTTTTTCAGAGCTGCGCCAAGAGAGGAGCTTGAGCTCTTATGGTTTTTGAATTTTATAACACTGAGAAGCAGAAATTTAATTCCTTCATATCATATGGCAATTATAGGCACAAAAGCCATTTTGGAATCAAAACAGCTATTATATCAAGCCCAGCCTGTCACGCAGCATAAATTAATAATGCAGAGTCTTCTTCAGTAAAAGAATAAAAGCTTTACTGAGTTATAATAAACTTATTTGCAAATAACAGCATAATGAATAGAAGATTAAACTAGCTTCAGAGCATACACAGAGTTTCCATTGAGCACAGGCTTGGCAGAGCACAGGATCCACCATACACACTGAGACACACACACACACACACACACACACACACACACACACAGACAGACACTGAGTCTGCCTGCAAGCAGATACAATATTTATACAGAGAATGAGTCATCCTCAAGATACGACATAGTGATTCAGCATGCTAAATGATTCTGCAGCTTTTCAGCATTTCACAACATTTCTGGACTCCTTATCTTCTTCCTTTACGGCTTCTGCTCTCAAATAACTTTGTCACATGACACAGCCTCCCCCCTTTGCCAATTTTTGTGAGGAGAATCAAAACTTACAGGGTTAAACAGTTCTGTGTGATGTCTCATATTCTGAGGCGTGGCTTTTTTAAAAAAAATAATTTTTATTGACAAACCAATCAAATCACATTAGTTCCAAATTACAAAGCCAAATTTTTAAAATTTTGTTGGGGGTACCCATGTTCTGAGCTCAGAAAGGGATCCAGTGATCTCTTATTACTGCTGCTTTGATGTTCACAGTTCTGTCCATATGATGTTTACAGTTCTGTCCATTCCTCTCTTTGTTGTTTTCCTTTACAAATCAACTCTTCTTGTTATTATCGTATATTTTTCCTTTCTTTATAACCTCTGAAAGTCTCCACAAGCGAGTTGAAACAAACGTATTATAGTCCTGTGTGGATTTTCACATTAATCCAAAAATCATATTCAGACAGCAGACGTATTTCAGCACTTCCAAAGAAAACAGTCTTAGCGTCTGCTCATTAGCTTTCGCAAACTTGTCGCTCTCACTTCGATCTTGTTCAGGGGGTTCTGCCAAGTCAAACACAGAGTCAAGTATGATAACAGAGCCATGGCTTCCTCCCCCTCTTGATCTTCAATCCTGCAACAAGCCTGCCTGTCATGGAGAATCTCTTTTTATAGCTGTGTCATTCCAAAGGCCCTCATTCCTTTCCAGATCTTCCACAATACAAATCCTTTTGGTTAATAATTCATTTCCACACAGTTCATAATTATTTCACTTGTTGTCAATTGTTGCAATGGTTCTTCTTGGGGGGGGGGATTGTTAGGTAATCACATAGAGAAAAAAGAGAAAAGTCCCCCCCCTTTCCGCCCCGTTCCGACATACCAACATCTTTGATGCATCTTCTTGATTTATTTTCCTGTTGAATCCAGCCCGTCGCTCAGCTTCACAGGGGTCACTTCGGTTAGCAGTCAATACCCCCTTTCTTCACTCGAAACATGTGCATTTGCTGCTCACTAATTGTTTATTTTGAGCTCCTGCAACCAGGTCGCGCGATCAGAAGTAGTGTCTAGGAGAGTGACCTCACATGAGTGCTGTGCGTCTAGTGCCCTCACCCCCTCCTTCTTACGAACTCGGGGGTGATTTATAGGCACCGCAGACGAGGCAGTATTTTCCTCTCCCCAGGGAAAACTCAGGAGGTTAATTACTCCCATCTTAGCCTCTTAATTACCTCGTGTGAGTCGGAGAGATGGTATTGTCGGCCATCTTCCAATGCACCCCTAGCGGCCCCCCTTCTGAGGCGTGGTTTTGTTCACATACGGGAATCTTTCTTTGTGTGTGATTTACTTTCGTTTTTGACTGAGAGCTGTGAGGATGTCTGCTCTCTCGATTGGACTGATTTATGATGTTTTTCTTTTCATTAAAGACTGTTAGAGATTAGCAAGAAGCCTGCGTACAGTCTGATTTATTATACACACACAAGGCACCTTTTCTGCTGCTGCGGGACTCTGCTAAGAGCTGCGAAGAGAGCTCAAGATTTCCTGTTGGCACAGGCGTCCATCGGCACACAGAGAAGCGTGCCGGGCGCCATTATATTCCAGCAATTTTATCATACTATTTAGTTGTAAGATGTAGTGAAAATAGAGTAGAATCAGAAATATGCAACTCAGCTACAGTGGTACCTCTGGATGCGAATGGGATCCATTCCGGAGCCCCGTTCGCATCCTGAGCAGAACGCAACCCGCGTCTCCGCCGGCTGTGATTCGCCGCTTCTGCGCATGCGTGTGACGTCATTTTGAGTGTCTGCACATGTGCGAGCAGCGAAACCTGGAAGTAACCCGTTCCGTTACTTCCAGGTCACCGTGGAACGCAACCTGAAAACGCTCAACCTGAAGCGACTTTAACAGGTACTAACCTGTTTAACAGTTACTAACAGATTATAAAACTATTGGTTATGTCAAACGTGAATAAGAAATTTATGAATCCAGCGGCAGTGGTGTTAACTGCAAATTCTAACAGGAGAAACTCATATCAAGACATAGAAATGAATTCGGAAATGAGAGATCTTCTCTTGGGACTGAGAAAAGACATTTCAGAGATGAAGAAAGAGATGAATGACAGTATAAGATCAACAGATCAAAAGTTGGATAAGATGGGGCGAAAAATAGAGGAAAATGCAAAAATGGTGTTAGAAATGATGGTTAAAATCAATGATCTGGTGGTTAAAAATTTGGAAATAAGAAAGACTGTACAAGAATTAAAAGGGAAAACGATAAGTCTGGAGGAAGGGCTAAGGAAAGTACAGAAGGAGAACAGAGAAAAAAAGGGGAAACAGAAAAAATTAAGAAAGAGGTGGCAGATATGAAAGAAACCCATGACGCAGTCCTAGATGCAATCCCTATGATTGAAATGCACAGAAGAGAAAAAACATTGAGATTTAGATCTATCCCAGAAGAACCAAATAAAGTGATAGAGCAAAAAATATCATCAGAATTAGCCAAATGGATGGGAATAGAAGAGCAGGAAATGAGAAACAAAATTGAGAGAGCCTTTAGAATCAGATCAAGAATTGCAAGAGCTAATAATTGGCCTGGGGACTGTCTGGTAACTTTTGTGAATATGGATATTAGAGATAAAATACTACAAATTAGCAGTAAGACAAAACTTAAAATTCAGGAAACAGACATAATCATTCATAAAATTGTTCCATCAAGGCTTTTAAGAAAAAGGGAAAAATATAAACCATTGGTGGAAGCACTAAATAAAAAATCAATTGTGCACAGATGGGAATTCCCTGAGGGAATTTCCTTTTTTTACAAAGGGAAAAGGAGGAGATTTGTTACTTGGGAGGATGCTGACAAATTTTGGAGAACATATAAAGAGGAGTTAGGAGGTAAAAGGCAGCTGGGAGGAGGGGCGGACGATCTTAAAAAACAATCAGAGGAGAACGAATCTTAAGCATTAATGACAAGTGACATTTCTGATTTTTTTATTTTTTATTTTTTTGTTAAGAAGTTAAATCACTGTGTAGTAAATAATCTAATTAAGGATTGTTACCTGGAATGTTAATGATTTAAATGATAAAAAGAAAAGAAATAAGGTGGAATCTATACTCAGCAAACAGAAATTGGATTTGATATGTTTGCAAGAAACTCAAAAAGAACTGTTGAATGCCCCTATTACATTGTACGAAATTCAAAGAGCAATTAAGGAAGCAAAGATAGGAAAGTCACCAGGGCCTGATGACCTACTGGCAATATATTATAAAAAATTGAGGACATACTGACTGACCCATTAAGAAGTATCATGAACAACATCTTAAAAGATGGAACCATGCCGGACTCATGGAAAGACAGCCTTATTGCATTAATTCCAAAGCAGGGAGCGGACAATCTACTTATTAACAACTATAGGCCTGTCGCACTCCTAAATAACGATTATAAATTATATGCAAATATTTTAGCTGAAAGATAAAAAAAATCTTCCAGATGATTATACACAATGACCAAGTTGGCTTTTTGCCCGGGAGGCACATTTATAGCAACACTAGAAACATTATCCCCTTCATGGATAATGCCGTGGCGAAGGGGCTTGAATAACTCAGAGAAGCTATGAACTATGCCGAGCAGGGCACCCAAGATGAACTGGTCATAGTGAAGAGTTCTGACCAAACGTGATCCACCTGGAGGAGGAACCGGCAAGCCACTCCAGTATCCCTGCCAAGAAAAGTTCATGGACAAAGACAACAGGCATATAAAAGTTATGACGCTGGAAGATGAGCCCCTCAGGTCGGAAGGCATTCAACATGCTACTGAGGAAGAGCGGAGGACAAGTACAAGTAGATTCAGAGCTGATGAAGCGGCTGGGCCAAAGCCAAAAGGTCGCTCAGTTGCAGATATGCCTGGAAGCGAAAGGAAAGTCCAATGCTGTAAAGAAAAATATTGCACAGGAACCTGGAATGTAAGAACCATGAAACTGGGTAAGTTGGATGTGGTAAAAAATGAGATGGCAAGAATAAATATTGACATCCTGGGCATCAGTGAACTAAAATGGACGGGAATGGGCGAATTCAGTTCAAATGACCATCATATCTACTACTGTGGGCAAGAAACCCGCAAAAGAAATGGAGTGGCCCTCATAGTAAAAAAAAGAGTGGTGAAAGCTGTACTGGGATGCAATCTCAAAAATGATAGAATGATCTATCATGCTGTAGAATCCAATAGCATTGGCCCTCACCTGGCAATCCCACATCACATCCCCAGAAAGAGGCACTTTGCAGTGTATCCCAAAATGCTTCCAAACTTCAGCTCCCCATTCTCCCCACCCTCCTTGTTGGGTGTTGTGTTTGTGCTGCAGAAGTTCAGTCAAGCGGTTAGGCTCAGTATAGGAAACAACTGTGTAGCAGAGAGAGCTTTTACTTCGGGGGCAAAAAGACACACACTATATATACACATTCTTTGCAGTTGTTACAAGAAGTCTTCACTCTCTGAAAACAAGAGAGCGTTTTGGCTTATAAAGTACAGTGGTACCTCAGGTTAAGAACTTAATTTGTTCTGGAGGTCCGTTCTTAACCTGAAACTGTTCTTAACCTGAAGCAGCACTTTAGCTAATGGGGCCTCCTGCTGCCGCTGCGCCGCCGTGGTGCGATTTCTGTTCTCATCCTGAAGCAAAGTTCTTAACCCGAGGTACTATTTCTGGGTTAGCGGAGTCTGTAACCTGAAGTGTCTGTAACCTGAAGTGTCTGTAACCCGAAGTACCACTGTACTTGCTGAGGCAAACTCTACACAGCAAGTGCAAAGTCCAGTGGCTAACAAAGTCCTGCAAGTGCCAGAGCTCTCAGTCTAGAAGACCTTAACACTTCTGCTGTGAAATGAAACCAGCCTGCTTTCCAAACAAATAAATTTTGTACATCCCCACGATGAATGTTGGAAAAACAATATGTCTACTTGGCTAGTTACTGTGGGAAAAAGTAAGAAAATATTAAATAGCATGTGATTTCATGTAACTATGAATGCTCTGGGGTGACAGTTCAAACTGATGTACTGCATTTTCTGTTTTCCAGGTAAACAGTGGGGAGAAAGCATCAAAACTGAGGAAAAACTCACTTGATTCATTTGTTTCATTGGCATACGTTTCGTGCTTCAGATCAGGAAACCATGAGCTGGATTAGTTTTACTTATTTGGAAGAATACCTGAGCTTTGTGGTTCACCCTCTGTGGTTATTCCTGCTTCCGATTTTGATTTATTCACATTGGCTATATTTTTATTTTGTTGGCTGTGTTATCTCATTTTTGTTCAATGCTTACAAGAAGATGAATAACCTCCAAGGAAATGATTTTTATAGCAAATTTTGGGACAAGCCAAGGCATGCTTTGGCTCGATTTGTAGAGCTAGTTGGAAAGATATGGCATGGTGAGTACATGTTCCTTTCATACCAATAATTCCAATTTATGAGCCAGTATAATTTCATAGGACTGAGCATCAGAATTTCAGGTATGAAGCACTGGAACAATAGTTGCCACAGTGCATCAGGACTGGACCTCTAAAGCCACCTCAGGGTCACAACAGCTACAATTTCCGGTTGGCTCCATAAGGATCAAAACACAGGCATGGGTATTTATATATGTAATAAGCAATGATAAAGGGAAAAAAACTTTTTATGAGGTATGAAATCAAGACATATTACAGAAGGGTCAGTTGGTGGCTGCATAAACACCATACATTTAATCACATTGAAAGCATGCCTCCTCTCCAAAAGAAACCTGGAGAATGTTGTTTACATCTCACAGAGACACAATTAGCAAAGCCCTTTGAAAATAGTTTCATGGATTGTGGAAAGGGAGAGGGATTGGCTTTAAGCGTGTAGTGGGTACACAGCCAATGTGATTAATATAACATTGTATAGTGGGACTTTGTAGGTGCGATTTTCCTGAGCATGATAAACCACAACGTAGCTCTGAAACATAAACGTTGGAATTTGCCAGCACAGGATGTGGTGATGGCTACTCTTTAGAGGGACACTGCGGGAAACAGGATGGTGGACTATAGAGGCCTTTGGCCTGATCAGCAGGACTCTTCCTATATTCTGAATGCTTCCTAGAGGACTTTTATTTCTTTAGGAGTTGATGTACAAATCCAAAATACACTACTAAAACCAAGTCTGGGCCATAAGCATGAGACCCGATCTGTATGCAGCCCATGATGCCTGCGGAGATACGGTTGAGCCGGAAGCACTGCCCGATTGGGACCCAGTTACATGCCCTGAAGTTGAAACTCTCATAGATCGATTTAAAGCAGGCAAGGCCCCCGGTGATGACCTTATATCCATTGATGCTATCAAAGCAAATAAAGATTGGTGGATCCCACTTTTAGCAGCACTTTACATGCATATAAACAAAACAGCAAAATTTCCCTCAAGCTGGAGCTCTGCGTTGATTGTATTAATACATAAGAAAGGCCCACGTACAGAGCCGAGCAACTTTAGACCAATCAGCTTGCTAAATGTCATTGGGAAGATTTACTCGGGGTACCTGCTAAGCAAACTATCGAAATGGATGGAGGACGACAATATCATTGCCGATGAACAGGCGGGTTTTCGCCCTGGAAGATCTACCACAGACCAAATATTAACCTTGAATCACCTGGCGGGAAAGTATGCCGGCAAAGCCCCAAAGGTTCTTCATGTGGCTTTTATTGACCTTAAGCAGGCATTTGATCGAATCTCTAGAAAGCAGCTATGGACAAAACTGGCTGCTACAAAGATTGATCGTCGTCTCCTTCATCTGATTATTAGCCTCCATACAAACACCTTTCTGAGAATCAGGCTAGACAATAAAGGCCTAGTCTCCAACCCTGTTACCACCACTAGAGGGGTAAGACAGGGTTGTCTATTGGCCCCAGCATTGTTTAGCTTTTACATTAACTCACTGGTGACTCACATGGCCAATGATGCATTCCACCCCCCCAAATTAGCAGGCCGATCTCTGAATGTTCTTCTGTATGCAGATGACGCCGCACTTCTTGCCAGATCCCCTATTGGACTGAGGAGAATGTTGCAAGCTCTACATGAATACTGTGATCAGCATGAGCTCCAACCCAACTATGCTAAGACCAAGATCATGGTCTTCTCTGCCCAACCGAGACTCCATCGATGGTCGATGAACGGGATCCCCCTAGAGCAGGTTAACTGCTTTAAATATCTGGGACAAGTAATACGGTCAAATAGGTCTTTTCTGACCCATAGAGACTATATAACAACTAATGCATCTAAAGCAGCCATCCAGATTAGATCTCTATATGCTAAGAATCAGGCTCAATCAGTGAAGATAGCTTTGAGACTCTTTCAAATGAAAGTCCTCCCCCTTCTTTTGGTGGGCATCTCTTTAGGCTCCCGTAGGGATTTTTTTGAAACTGGATTCTATTCAAACGCGATTCCTTAGAGCCATCCTTAGGATTCCCCCCTCGGTAGCGGGTGCGGTTATGAGATTAGAGGTCGGCTGGCAAGCTGTACGGTATGTGGCCTTGAAGACGAAGCTCTGGCTATGGCTCAAGCTCTGTTTTAAACCAGTGGGTATTGCCCCCTTGATATTGAGGGACGATTTCCAATCATCGTGGGAAAAGGAGGTCATTAACGAGGTTCAATGCTGTGGATTGTCTCACCTTTACTTTGAGTCTATGACGTACAATCAAGCTAGAGCTGTGATCTCCCGGAGACTGAGTGACATTGCCAGACAAGAGGACATAGCCCAGGTAAAACCAGGGATGTTCCTAGGGGACCAGATTTATCGGACCATACCAGCCCCCTACCTTGCAGAAATCCACTATGTAGAATACCGCAGACTTCTTACAGCGGCTAGATTAAATGTCCTTGACTCTGCGATATTGTGGGGAAGGTACAGGGGAGTACCATACGCCCAGAGAACCTGTCATTGTGCCATGGGTGTGGTTGAGTCCACCGAACACATTCTCTTGACTTGCCCTTCTTATGCAGAGCTTAGACAAAATTTTATAGACCCACTCCTATGTCAATTTAGCTTCCTACCAGGATAAAACCAGGCTTTACACTTGCTGAATAATGTCACTAGAGCTATACCTTCCTTGGTGGCCAAATTTCTTTTTTTAGCTTTTAAGCGTCGTAAGACTATAATTGACTGTATTGATATGGGGCTATCTGTTTAGCCCATTTTAGTGTTGGCTAAGTTCTAAAATCTTCCTGGATGTTTTAACTGTGTATTGACAAATGTACTTTTTTCTGACTGACGGTCGAATAAAAGGTTGATGATGATGAGACCCTGTAATTACTTGTGACATGATTAGGGTGCATCTGTCATGGAAGCAGCGTGGTAAGTGATTCAGAAAATGGTCTGAAGATGCCTGAAGTTGGAGCTCTTAGGGAGAGGGGATAAATGTACTCCAGGCCTTGGATAGCTCTTTCCCTAAGCAATCCTGTGCAGAAGGGTAATACTGCCTTTAAAATAAAATTTAAAAATCTCCAAAACATTTACCATAATAATGCATAAAGCTAAAAGTAGATTAAAACAGAAAATAGCTCAGTCAAGGACTGTGCCTGGAAGAAAGCATGGAAGGAACATTCCATGAGAGGAGAAATTCCCCTTCCCGCCATTAATTCTGGGAGGACCATAGAGAAAGTCCTGTTACATGTGGATGACAGCCTAGTATCTAGAAAGCTGAAGGATATAGTAGAGCTTTTTACCTAAATTTCAGTTTTTTGAACCACATTGATTTTCTCCAGTAAATTTTTTTGATATTCTATTTACCTTTCAACAAAGTAATATTATTTGTTTCATTTTATTTTCAGGTTATGAAATTTATGGCATGGAACATCTCCCTACAGGACCAGGGATTGTTATTTATCATCACTCAAGTATTCTTGTCAGCTATCCCTTATTTGTGACAAAAGTTTTTACAGAGACAGGGAGACTGTGCCATTCAGTAATTGATCGTGCCCTGTATGGAATCCCAGGTAATTTATTTATATTTAAATTATGTATTTTTACATTAAACATTTGTTAAATCTGACATAAAACAATGCTCTAGTATATAAAACAGTGTATTAGGCAAGAAGGAAAAAACCACAGATAAATAAAATAGCAGCAGCAAATGAAAAAGGAAGTTAGTGGAGGAGAAGGTTATTTCTCACCAAGCCCCTGAAATTAAACAGATTGAACGAAGGATGAATAGTTATTTCCAATTCATTTCTTTCTTCAGGGCATTTTTTAACAGAAAACACACCATAAGGAAGACTCAGGGCACAGTATTATGAAAAAATGTCATATTTATTAAGTATAACGGTCTAAAGGATCTTTAAATCAAATTAAACTAGCCAAATCAAAATACAGTTAGGCAGGAGAAAACAGATCACTCCACTTTTCTTGCCATGTTTATAGGCAACATTGCCTCAGAGTAAAGGACTGGAAGGAATATGTCCTCCTTGTTCCTAGAATCGTGGGCACGTGACTTGACGAGCACAATCCGATGTGAATGTCAAGCCAAATGACCCAATGCAATGCTGAGCATGGCTCTGTCAATATTATATTGGCCTCTAAACTTCATACTCCAAAGGTCTACATCAGGCATAGGCAAGCTCGGCCCTCCAGATGTTTAAGGGCTACAACTCCCATCATCCCTAGCTAACAGGACCAGTGGTCAGGGATGATGGGAATTGTAGTCTCAAAACTTCTGGAGGGCCGCGTTTGCCTATGCCTGGTCTACATCATCCAAATGAATTTACAATGGGGGTTGAATAATTTCAATTGCAAGTATATAGCAGCACATTCCCAGGACAAAATTATTCATTGGGGCTGGTATCACTACCCGCCACAATTATACATTATTATTCCATATTATCTTCGTCAGTACTCTAAGGAGTTGTTTGATGTTATGAGGAAATGCAATCTATAATTTTGTGAGGTTTTTGAATAAATCTTATCAGGTTATACAGTGGTACCTCGGGTTACATACGCTTCAGTTTACAGACTCCGCTAACCCGGAAATAGTACCTCGGGTTAAGAACTTTGCTTCAGGATGAGAACAGAAATCTTTATTAATATCCCACATATACATGTATACATAGATAACAATCATACAAAGCAAAAGCAATACAAGTAAAGAAAACGGTAAAAAAAGGAAAAAAGAAAGAAACGAAAAATACAATATATTACAATTAAATAACAAATTAAAATGTATAACTACGAATCATTCTCATTATATGGCTTATATTGTCTATATTTTCTTGCCCAGATTTATATTATGTTATTATGTTATTAGAAGCCTAGCTCTTTGTTGGTGGCATATTGCTTCAATTCCATTTCTAAATTCTAGTCCCTTTATTTCTATCTGTTTTTTCATAAAATACCAGGAAACGTTGTCAAAGTCCTTCTCCGCATCAAGTAATCACAAGGCTGCCTTTTTATCACTTTTAGTTTCTAGATATTCCAAAATATCGACAATGTTTCTGGTATTTCCCGAAATTTGTCTTCCTGGGAGAAACCGTCTGGTGTGGATGAATGATTTCTCTGATGGCTTCTTTAAGCCTGCTTGCCAATATATTGGCAAAGAGTTTGTAATCACAGTTTAATAGTGATATTGGCCTAAACTGTGATTGCAGGTGAACATTAACTGACCTCAAAACGTCTACAAGAATGCCATTTTTTACTCCAGTAATCTCAAGGCTACCATAAAGAAATTTCATGCTTTCTTGTACAATTGTTTACATTCTTCCTCAGGGATGAAAAAATGGGGGGAATCTGGATAATGTGTCATTGGTTTCTCCACTACGTCTACATGTTCTCATATAATAATTGCTGCTGCCTTTAATGCCAGAATAGAACAAGGTGTAAAAAAACCTGGGTCCCCAACTTGATGATCCCCTCAATCAATCACTAATAAAGATGGATATGTCTTACTGGGAAGAACAATGCAAAGAATGGAATCCTGTTTGGGAGCCTGTTCACTAGTAAACCACCTGTGAAAAAGTTCACTGTATTCATACACCACTTGGGATGGGGTGGGAGCTACAGCTAAGGAAAAGAGCAGAAGCCCACATACATGTCCACGGCTTTCATAGCAACCCCAACCCATTAAACAATGGTCAATCAAGCTCTCCCACGCACAGCTTTTATGCGCCCATGTGACACAGCAAGCAAACACATGTGGCATCCTTGCTACACAGTGTTCATGGTCCTCCACTGCCTCCCCATCATCAAACAGCAGCCACCCCAGGAAACATAGGTCAATTTTAAAAATAAAGCAAAAGAAGTGAGGTAAGAGCCCAAACAGGCCCAGTAGCACAGAGAGCTCTGTTGCGGGGCATTCCACTGGGTAAATTAATGGAGCATCTAACCCCCTGTCTGGGTGAAAAGATGGGCTTCTGCTGGTGGAGGCAGGTTTCCACCAGCAGCTAGCTCGCTCTCTCTCTCTCTATCTATCTATCTATCTATCTATCTATCTGTCTATGTGTGAATGTCCACTGTATCCAAACCCCATGCAGCCTATAGGGATTGAAGACTTGTATTATCCAGCAAGGCACTATGGGCTGTATTTTTATCATGATGCAAACTTGAATATGAGACCTTGCCTGGTGTGCCGTGGGAGGGAGGCGGGAGAGGCGGGGCGGCGGCGGCATCTCCTGCTGGATGCAAATCCAAACATGGCGGGCGCCTCCCTCGCTCCTTTGTAGGCGAACCATCGAGAGAGAAAGAAAAGGAGGAGAAAGAGCGAGAGAAGGCGCCTGTGCGGAAAGAGGAGCGAGCAGTGCGCCTGCGCGCCGCAGCGCCCGAGATCGCTTCTCCCCACCGCCCCTTGCTTCAAAAGAGGTCCGGGGGCAGCGGGAAGCGCAGCGCTTCTTCCCCGCTGCCCCCGGACCTCTTTTGAAGCAAGGGGCTGCGGGGAGATCGCTTCTCCCGGTGCTCCGAAGTGGGGCGGGGGGGCGGGAACACCTGCCCCAGCCGCCCCGCTTTGGAGCGCTGCTCCGAAGCGGGGCGGTGGGGCGGGAACCTCGCACCCCGCCGCCGGGCATCGGAACAATGCCCCGATGCCGGGCGGTGGGGCGGGAACCTCTCCCCCCGCCGCCGGGCATCGGAACGATGCCCCGATGCCGGGCGGTGCGGCGGGAACCTCGCACCCCGCCGCCGGGCATCGGAACGAGGTCCTGGACCTCTTCTGAAGGCAGGCGGGGGCAAAAGTCTTTGCTCCCCCCGCCTGCCTTCCCGGGACAGCGGAGACTTCTCCGCTGCCCTGGGCGATCTTAAAATGCTGGCGGGCGGGAGCAAAGCGTTCGCTGCCGACCCCCAGCATTTTAAAATCTCCTCGGGGCAGCGGAGACTTCGCTCCCGCCCGCCAGCATTTTAAAATCGCCCCGGGACAGCAGGGGCTTTTAAAATGCTGGCGGTCGGCAGCAAAGCCCTCCTGTCCCCGGAGCTTGCGGGGCGGGAGGTGGGAAGAAGGGCTTTTCTTCCCACCGCCAGCCTTCAGAACAGCCTTCTGAAGGCTGGCAGTGGGAAGAAAAGCCCTTGTCCCCCCCCCCCCCAGCCTTCAGAAGAGGTCGGGGGACAGACTGTCCCCGGACCTGGTCTGAAGGCGGTTTCCCTAGGAACGCATTAATTGATTTTCAATGCATTCCTATGGGAAACCGTGCATCGCAAGACGAAAAACTCGCAAGACGAAGAGACTTGCGGAACGAATTAATTTCGTCTTGCGAGGCACCACTGTACTTTTTATATAGTCAATATAGGCACAGAGTTAAATTTTTTAACATTTTCTAATGGTGGTGTGCCTCGAGATTTTTTTCATGAAAGAAGTGTGCCTTTGCCCAAAAAAGGTTGGGAAACACTGAACTATTGTACTAGAGACTTGACTTGAGGATCACTTGCCCAAAATGTGCTCACCTCAGCACGCAATCTCACTCTGTGTGCTTTCCAAAAAAAAGGCTATTGCCAGAACACGTGAACAAAAGGGAAACTAGCATAAAGTCCCCCTTCCATTAAATCCTAGCTGATCCGTAATAGAGCAATATCTTTGGAATAATGACACTTGTATAGTATCCACACTATTTCCTCATTAAGAGTTATGTAAAATGCATTTTTCTATTTGGGGCTTACTTTTTTAGGGCTGAAGACGTTTTATGATGTTGTCTTATTGAGAGATTTCACAAATGCAGAATGTGTGGAAATTCTGAAGAAAGGCCATTTACTGGGCATTGCACCTGGTGGAGCTAGAGAAGCAAACTTTAGTAATGACTACTGCTTAATATGGGGTAACCGCACAGGTTTTGCTCGGATAGCTTTGGAGGCAAAAGTGGTGAGTGATCTTTGGGCAATTTGCATTGCCCTCACAATTATCCTGGATATGACGTACTGTGTTGACAGCCTTGATCTAGCATCCTCCATAGCTAAGGATGGCAAATATCCTGTTTTGGAGTCAAATGATATCTGGAGAGCCATGGATTCCCCACTCCTGCTTTTTAAAAAAGCTACTGAAATCAATAACGTTTAATAAGAAAAATGGCTGTCAGGGAATTGGAGGCAGAGAAGGGGGAGAGAATGGGGACTTACAGAGATAAGCCTCCGTTACTTAGAAGCTGTACTTCCTCGGACGAGGAGGGTGACGAAGGGCTGTTAGGCAGCAATGAATCAGAGAGGGGGGAGCAGCTTCCGGGGCCCAGCCACTCTCGTAACAGAGGAAGGAAAGGGGGTGGGTTCAGGAAGTGGTTATGCTGGAAGAAAGCGAAAGCTTCTCCAGTCTCTGCAACTGACTCTCCATGATGCAGGCTGACTCTCAGAGCTCCGTGTAAATAGCAGAAAGAAACCAATAAATCTCGTAAATATGGCTGGATTCCCGGACTCTTATCTCTTCTAGCACTCACCAATCATCCCTGACAATGGCCTTTACCCCCTTTCTCTCTCTTCAATTCCTGAAAATCTGGGCAACAACTTGTGAAGCTTCTTCATCTGAGATATTTGAATAGATATTTTGAAGCCAATTGCATAATTTATGACTTGCTTCTCACAATAATCCCAGATGTGAAGCATTCTTCTTTGTCCTTAACAAAAATAAAGGTGGCGTGGTCAGGACGAAGTAATTATCCAGTTCTCGCCTTTCTTTCATTTTTGTTTCATCTTTCATTCTTCTAGCCCATCATCCCAATATTTACACAAAACAGTTGTGAAGCGTACAGGAGCTTGGGAAAGACAAGTGAGTTAAATATCTTATGTTTCTTGGTTGAGCAAGAGATCCAGTTTCAGGCAATATACGTTTTAATAATAGACTATGTTTTTTTAAAAGACCAATTATCTGTTTCCTACTTACTAGCAGAATTTCTTCCATGGACACTTATCTGTGCTGCCTGCCTCAGTATTGAGAAATATGCCTTTGTTTAGTTTTCTATTTTGCAGTCTATTGTACAATTTATGATCCCAATTGCCAAGAGATGAGAAGAGCTGATTGAATATGTTGCATATCTTTTCCCAAGCACACATATTATTTAACTCTTCCTCCTTGGGATGGATTGATTGCAATTGCTTAACAGAATGCTAACTAAGGTCCGATTTGATATGCGTTCACTTTCCTTTACAGGGCTGACAAAATGGCTGTATGAGAAAACTCGATGTGTACTCCTTCCCACTTATGGAGGACTTCCAGTGAAACTGAGGACATATGTTGGAGAACCCATCCCATATGATCCAAATATAACTGCCACAGAGCTGGCTGAAAAAGTAAGTGAACCCTACACTTGGAAGCAGAATATTTTTTCTCTGTTGGTTTCTCTCTCTTTCAGTTCTAAATTGTATTCTGTGTACAGTGGTACCTCAGGTTACAATGCTTCAGGTTACGTGTTTTTGGGTTGTGTACTATGCCGAACCCGTAAGTACCGGAATGGGTTACAGAAATGCCGAATCGCGACCCATGCGTGCACAGACGCGGTGCTGCGGGTTGCAAACGTGCCTCCCGCACAGATCACGTTCGCAACCCGAGGTTCCACTGTATTCACTTCCTCATTCTATACGACCAGAGATAGGGTTCATTATATACACTTTTGTGTATTATTTTCCTCGCTCAGTTTTCTCTCTTCTTAGCTTGTTCAGACTAATTGAATGGGAGAAACTATGCATTTTATCTAGTGCAGCACAAAGAGAGATCTGCTCACACAATGGAACTTTTTCTCCCCCACTATGGGCCCCAGAACTGGGTCCCAGAGGGTCCCTCTAAGTCACCCCAGTGCCAATTTTTGAGGGTGGTGAGAGGGCTGAAGAGGAAGACAATTCATTGTACACGTGGATGTGTGTTGCATGAGCCGAACTGCACTGTTGAATACAGCTCTCTTCAACAGCCATGATTCCAATCCAATGAGCTACCAGCCCTGAATCTCCAACACATTTTTCGTTAGTTATTGCTTGTGCATTATCAATCTCCTAAATGGGATGCTGTTTCACAGAAGACAATTTTAAACACAGGTGCCATCTCTATGATAAACTGCTATTACATTATAATGTGACAATAACTCATTCTTAAAGATTGCTGTTGGTTAGGGCTTTCTAAGCTCAACAATTTTGGGGCCGTCCTAAATGAGAAAACCAGGGTAAACATGAATACAATGGGCTGGTTTCACAGAGAGATGAGCGGTTGTACTGTAGAGTTTGCTGGTCCTGGCTCCTCTTGCTCAACCCTCCATGCCTAAAAAGCCGCTCTTGAGTGTTGATACACAAGGCCTCTCACGCAACACATCTCTGAATACAAATGACTGGATTTACATTTGCAGCATCGTCCCTCAAAATAAATTCAGTTGCTTACATTTACATTTTTGCTGGAAAGAAGGAGATTCTGGATGCCACAGATTCTGATGCCTTTAGCATTTCCCCCACTGATATTAATAACTGTGAATATCTATTTTGCAACAACATAATGTAGTCCTTTGTTTTTCTTTCAACAGGCAAAGACTGCACTTGAAAATCTTCGGGATAGACACCAAAAGAGGCCAGGAAATATATTAAGAGCTCTTTTAGAACGATTTGATAAGCATGACAAAGCCAACTAGTCTATATAAAATAAGCTATATGTTTATAATAGGAAAAATTAATAATTATGTAATTAAAGCTAAGTTAACATGCATAGAATTGTGCTGGATTGTATATGAATTATTTGGAAGGGTCCCTAGCTCAGTAGCTCAGCACCTGCTGTGTGTGCAGAAGGTCCTAGGTTTGGAAGAGGTACAAGTGCTTTCCTGCCCTATCCTGCAATACTCTCAGAATCCCCTTTTTGTGGGAACTTGCATTAGTAGAGGCAGAATCAAAGAGTATAACGGGAAGGCGAGTGTTTAACTGAAACATGAAATAATATTACATGTGAAGGAGTAATGTCTATAAATCACCTGTATTAAAACAGTGGCACTTCTTTTATGTTTATAAAAGGGTGCTCCAAGATTTGAGCCCTATAAAGCAAGTCTTCATAAACAAATAGCAAGAAAAGTAGAGAACATAAAAATATAGCCAGGCTTGGTGAAAAAAGTGACTGATCTAACAAAAACCAGCCAACTCAGCTTTGAATCTGAGTCTCAGCAATCCACGTGCAGTTAAACAGCTAAAGAAAACTGTCCCAGACTTACATCTTAAACCTGAGGATTACTGAAATTGGGATCAGAATCTGAGATGGAGTGGGGTGCTAGAGAAAGAGCAGGGGGCAGACATGGCTGAACAGTTTGTATGTGGGGTAGGCAGGGTTGCGCAATATATCAATAAACCTTTAGAAACCAGTTTGAAGAGCATATCCCGATGACCATTTTGAGCTTGTGACACATCACCAGAAGGAGCCTGAGAAGGTGCTCGCCTGCTTGCTTGCTTGCTTGCCTGCAGCTTCCATCCTTCACAAATGGGCTGCCTCCTCCCTTCCTCCTGATCACTCCTCCTGCCCACACCCTCCCCTCCACAGTCCAGCCACTGCAAGGGGCTAGAGGCAATTGCTGGGAAGGCCCTGCTGCCTGTGATTTTAAAGCACATGTGCTCACTCCTCTACACAGCCCTTCTTAAGTCCACTCTGCCTCCTGCAGCCACAGCCATAAAAAAAAATAATCAACAGTTATTTACTTAAAAGTAGGAAATAAAATATTGTCCTGGTCCATCTCCACTTTTGTGTGTGTGAGAGAGACTGAGTGAGAGAGAGAGAGCGCTATGGCAGGCAGAAAGCAGGATTGCCTTCCCTCTCCCAGACACGAGTTTCTCGCTTTTGTGCCACAAAAGGGAGAAATGGGGTAAACTGAGGGGGGAAGATTCAAACTGGCTGCCTTATGGGAGAGGTTGGATGGCCACCTATCACAGCTGCTTGAGTTGAAGGGGGATTCACACTATCCATGCTTAAGGCCTGGAAACAAAAAGTAGGCACATTGCCGCCAACCCCATCCCCACTAATCCCCTTGTCTCATTATCCATTATCAGTCACGCGGCCCAAACCTTTCACATAGAAACATGGCAAACCAAAGGCCTATACTGTCTTGCAGACTTCTACAAAAACAATAAACCCATATCAACACAGGAATTACAGGATAAATTAGGAGGCATTCAAGTATCCTGGCTAACGCACCATCAACTGCACACATCCCTAAACAACAACAAAGCCTTCTTTTGTCAGCAGAGGGACATGGTAGGGGGGTGGTATCTGCAATATACAAAATACTACTTCACAACCCCGCAATTTCACTTGATACACTTAAAAAACAATGGGAACATGACATAGGTTACGAAATAAACTCTACCCAATGGACTACAATTTGGTCCAAACCTCCCTTTAAATCCATCTCAGCCAAAAGAAGAGAACTCACTTTGAAACTTATCTATAGATGGCATCTGACCCTGAGGAAATTGGTGTTAATACATCCAGGAACCTTATCAAAATGCTGAAGAGGCTGTACCTCTACAGGCACATACCTTCACATGTGGTTGGAATGTTCCTGAATCCAACCCTTTTGGACAGCAGTCGTACAAACAATATGTAACATAACTAAGGAGGTCTTGGAACCCACTCCAGAATTGGCCCTATTTTCCAAAACAATAATGTTCACTTACACCACAAAGAGGTTATAACCCACCTACTCTCAGCAGCCAGAAACGTCATAGTTAGACACTGGAGAGACTTGTCTGGAGTAAGCATGGACCACTGGTACCAAATTGAAATGACCTTATTAGAAAAATTAACCGACAAACTTAAAACGGACATGAAGACAAAAAAGAGAGGACACCTTCACTTTGGTATGGCTTCCTTTTGTTACACACACAGCTCAAACTGGCAACAGTGATAGCAGGGATATACCAACAGCATTCAGATCAATATGGCTAACTTGACCTAATATTTCACACACACCCTTCCGCAACTTCAAACAAATCTCACTACAGTTCATCAGAGGCAATAAAATGCAAATAAACACGGCCTGCCCCCAATCTTCTCTCATCGTCAGTGTAAACCAATAAATATACAGAAAGAGAACCTGCTCAATTGACACCGGCATAAAACTCCATAGCTACCATCTATGGACCAGCAGCTTTTACAGCCTCAGAGGTTCCAGAATTATTAAAACAGCTGATCAACTCACATGTAACAAAAAACAAACAAACCACTATAACCTTATACAAATGTTTATTATAAGCATACCAGTTTGATAGGCAAATATTAAGAGAGGAGCGGAATAATGAATTAGGGATGTCAATCTTGGCCAAGCAATGAGAACCTGTGCTAAATTCTACAACATGGGGGTCTCTGGACCTTAGACTAAGAGTCATACAAGAAAAAATATTATTTAGAATTTACTGTACTTGACTACGTTTGTTTAGGAAAGGGCTGTCTATGACATCTAGCTGCTGGAAATTTAATAGGGGCAATGCTTCAAATTTCTTGACGAGCTGTCTGTAGTAAAATCAGCACAGCATAATTTAATTCCAACTATCAAATGGATGGTATTGGAGATCTCAGATAATGCCTGGAGCACAAGTCCATTCACCCCTTTTGGTGTGGCGGCATTGCAGGACGGTAGAGGATCCACTGGGGCCCCAACGAGGGAACCATGCACTCGGTGTCCTTCCTGATAGGTGGTGAGGGCTTATCAGGAGCCGGATCCTGGCATGCACCCTGCTTTGGTGAATGAGGATGCAGGCTGGGACTTGGGCTGTGCCAGGGGGCAATGCCGATGGAGCAGGAAGGCTTCCTTCAGGCCATTTAAGCAGCCCACACCTGCAATAATTTTAGTCATGGCAAGAATTGAGTCCCAAGGGCCCCTGGATGCTTTGCTCATTCATTTGGGGGGAAACGATTTGGGCCAACACAAGGGTATTGATCTAACATGGGTTATAATCGAGGACTTGCAGACATTGCACAACTTGTACCCCTCCATAAGCCTAAGCTGGTCCGAGATGCTGGAGAGACAATAGCAGAACCCAGACTCAGTGGGGATCAACCGGGATTGGCAAAAGGTTAATCGCGCAGTGAGGCGCTGCATACTACAGTGGGGTCGTTGAGTGATTTACCACCCCAAGATCACATTCTCAGATGAGACCCTGTTTAGGCCAGATGGCGCGCATCTTTCCTTATCAGGAAACAACATTTGGTTGCCAGATATGATTGAATGTATTAGGGCATGGATGTAGATGTGTTTTTTGGCAAGCTGTCTGCTCGGTTAGGCATTGGGACGATCTGTTGCCTTCGCCTGCCCCTCCAAACACTGGTGTATCCCATTAATGGGATATGGGGGGAGTGGTTATATCTGCGTGCCCTGGCGGGGCCAGGACTGAAGGCACTCCCCCAGACGGCGGTCCCTGTGGGGGTCACCCTATTTGATTTAAATCTTAGGAACCACCATTTGGGTTGGCCTATGCGTCACTTCTGGCAGGTGGGCTGGAAATATTTTGATTGCCCCATGCCGAAGCCAAACCTCTTTCATCTGTACAGTGGTACCTCGGGTTAAGGACTTAATTCGTTCCAGAGGTCCGTTCTTAACCTGAAACTGTTCTTAACCTGAAGCAGCACTTTAGCTAATGGGGCCTCCTGCTGCTGCTGTGCCGCCGCACGATTTCTGTTCTCATCCTGAAGCAAAGTTCTTAACCCGAGGTACTATTTCTGGGTTAGCGGAGTCTGTAACCTGAAGCGTATGTAACCTGAAGCGTATGTAACCTGATGTAGCACTGTATTCAATAAAGTTGTGACCTGTTTTGATCCAAACCAATTTTACTGGTCTCTTATTTATCTGGGTTGGGGACTGGGGAGCACAACCCCTGGGCCAGCAAGTGGTTGGTCAAGTTTATTGGAGCAGGATAAGTAGGAAAAGGAGAAACCTGCTCTTCAAAAGAATGTGTTATAGTTCTAAGCTTCCAGTTTATTGGAGTAGGATAGATTACTGAGGATGATTACTTGAGATTCAGTATTCAAACACAGAATGTGTTAATGAAATCCTCATATGCAGGCTGCTGTAGAATTAAAGATACAAGTGCCAATGGAAGAGCTTTTACTTAGGAACTAGGATTCAATATTGTAAATCCAGCACTGCTTGTATCTTACTTGAAGGGGGAGAAGCTACCAGGAAAGGGAGGTGACAGACTTGTCACAAATCCTACCTTTTTTAAAAAAATTTATTGGAATTTTATTTACAACATAACATAACCCCCCCAACCCCCAATACACAATCCACCCTCATTAAATGTGAACATAACATACAGTAAGCATAACATACAACAATATAAACAACGAAAAAAAAGACTTCCTTTATCCTGTATCTGGCCTCCTTATTTACGGTACTTCTTATAAACTGCTTCCTTTATGAATAATTATTAAGATTTTTCTAATTATAACTTAAATATCCACAAAGTCTCCTGCAGACATTAATCGAAACAAGTCCAGGTATGTATTTTAGGGCACTGTTTGTGAGGTATTCTCTGCATTTTCCCCATGCTTTTTGAAACTCTTTTCTAGTGTGATCTTTAATTTCATCTGTTAATCTAGCCAGTTCAGTATACAGTTTGTCTTGCCATTCCTTTTTTGTGTCTTTTTTCCAGTTTTTAGCAATTAGAATGCTTGCTGCTCCTGTGGCATAGAGGAATAGTTTCTGATCTTCTCTTGCTGTACCTATGTCCATTATCCCTAGTAGAAAAGCTTCTGTATTTTTCATAAAGTTATACTTAAACATTTTTTTAAGCTCGTCATATCTTGTGTTCCAGAAGTTTTTGTTATGTACTGAAGTTCTCACCCTGGGCCAGCAGGGGGATACTGTAGATAGTTATGCAAATGAAGGATCGAAAGTGACGTTCAGTGATTGGATAGTGTTAGAAAGTTGCTACAGTTACGTTGTTCTGGAGCGCTATATAAACAGGCTGACTGAGCTCTTCAGTTCAGTTCTGTTCTGGCCTCTGAATAAACAAGAGCTGTTTGAAGAATCACTGTGTCGTCTGATATGTTCACCCACAACTTAACACTGGCGATGAGGATGGGATTGATGGACATCAGAGCACAGCCAGATGCGGCCACCCTCTGAACTGAGCTGAATCACTGAGCTGAATCACTGAGCGAAATCACTGAACAGAACCAATTCAGAGCTGACTGTTCTGGCTAGAGCACGGTGTTCCATCCATTGCCCTTCACGCTGGCATCGGAATCATGGCTTCACTTGTGCCTCTACCGCCGTTTGCGCCAGCCTCTGAATCATGGAACTCCTACCTCGCTCGGTTCGACTGCTACCTCCAAGCCAATGAGCTGGCAGAAGTATCAAAAGAACAGAAGCGGGGTCTATTCCTCAGCCTCTGTGGGCCTGAAGTGTTTGAGACGGCCGAGCATTGGTTGCGCCTGAAGCAGTCCAGGCAACACCATGGGACACGATTTAAGAGAAGCTCTGCAAACACTACGCGCCAAAGCCGTCCAAGATTGCTGCCCGCCATGCATTCTACCACCGGAACCAGGCAGAGGGGGAGTCAATTAACAACTACCCTGCTGCCCTCTGACAGGCTGCAATGCACTGTGAGTTCCAAGACTTAGACAATGCCCTGATGGATCAAATCGTCTGTGGGGTCTGGGACATCCGTCTGCAACGGCGTCTCCTCGCCAAGCCAGACCTCATGCTGCAGAAAGCCATTGAGGAGGCTGTGGCCTCAGAAGCTGCCGAACGCTTGGCCCAGGAGATCCGCAAGGCCAGCAGCCCACGTCTTGCTAGGAAGCTAGTTACAGTGCATCATGAAGAGGCCAGCAGTGATGAGGCATCCTCCAGTGAAGACGATGACGTGCACCAGACAAAGCGGGAGTGCAGAAAGTTCCAACAGAAATCCAAGGGCCAATCGGAATGTGCTGGCTGCGGAGGCAACCATTCCCGTGCCAAGTGTTGATTCAGAGATGCCATCTGTCAGAAGTGTTCCAGAAGGGGCCACATCGCTAAGGTCTGCCGATCGGCTCCGTCTGACACCCCCCTTCACCGACTTGCAAGTCCAAGTCTTTACTCCTGTCCGCCAAGGAAAGCTGTTTCACTCTCTCCAACTGCCGCTGCCCGTCTGGAACCACAATTGGCCAAACCGACTCGCCTACGCGACGCAAGCTGAACGTCACGGTGCTCATTGAAGGAGCTCCATGTGACATGGAGATCGACAACGGGTCTGCCCTGTCCATCATGTCTTGGAGCACCATCAAAAGACTGGTACCCAGAGTGTCCAAAAGGCAACTCGACTCTCACCGCGTACACCTGAGAGACTACCAGGGAAACGACATTCCCGTGGTAGGTGTTGGCCGGTTCCGGATCGCCTTCAAGGATTTTTCGGGCCTGCTCCGACTGGCGGTGGTCGAAAGTCAGCGGCCAAGCCTCCTAGGGCTAGACTGGTTTGATGCCCTCGGCACCGGCATCAACTGCATCTCTAACGCAGAGACTGAGGGTCTGGTCAAAGACTTTGCTGAGGTTTTTGACGGCACTTTGAGGCAATATACTGGTACGCCCATCTCCTTTAGCCTTGATCCACAAGTCGCCCCCATCAAGCTAAAGCCACGCTGGGTTCCCTTTGCTCTCAAGGCTAAGGTGGACGAACATCTGGACAAGCTGATCGCCCAAGGAGTTTTGGAGCCGGTTGACCACGCCAAGTGGGAAACCCCCATCGTCACGCCTGTCAAGCCAGACGGGTCGGTGAGAATCTGCACTGACTACAAGTGCACGATCAACAAGGCACTTCAGCAGCACGCTTATCCGGTTCCTGTTGTCCAACACCTGCTGCATTCCCTGGGTGAGGGTAAGGTCTTCGCTAAGCTGGACCTTGCCCAAGCCAATCAACAACTGCCCATCGATGATGCCACTGCTGAAGCCCAGACGATCGTCACCCACCGAGGGGCATTCCGTTGCTGCCGGTTGCAGTTCGGGGTGAGTGTGGCTCCTGGCATCTTCCAAAGCCTTATGGAGCGTCTCCTGCAAGGGCTTCCGGGCGTGGTACCATATTTTGATGACGTCTTGGTGTCTGCAGACTCACACCAGCAGCTGTTTGAGCGCCTCCGCGCCGTGCTGACCAGGTTACAGGACCTTTATGGTAGTGGTGGACGCCTATTCCAAATGGCTGGAGGTGGCCCTGATTCCCTCCACCACTACCGAGGCCGTCATCCGGGTGCTGCGAGGCCTCTTTGCGACGCATGGGTGTCCTGATGTCCTTGTCTCCAACAACGGACCACAGTTCACGTCAGGCACTTTTGAGCGGTATCTTTTGGGACTGGGCATCCGCCATGCCCTAACGGCACCATTTCACCCATCCAGCAACGGGCAAGCAGAGAGAATGATGCGCTCGGCAAAAGAGGCACTGGCGTGCCTGGACAGGAGAGACTGGCATGAGCGGGTTGCCGAATACTTGTTCATACAACACATCACCCCTCATGCGGCCACAGGACGGAGTCCTGCCGAACTGCTTATGGGCCGCCGCCTCAGGTCCCCGCTTGACCGGCTGCACCCAGACTTTGCCGTGGCTGAACCCCTAGGCTATGCCAATGCGCCACAGTCATTTGTTCCAGAAAACCAGGTCTTTGCCCAGAACTTTGTGGGGGACATTCCTTGGGTGCCAGCCACAGTAGTGGGAGTCACTGGACCTCGCTCGTACCAGGTGGCACTCGAAGACGGACGCTTGTGGCACCGGCACATAGACCAGCTTAGGCGCAGGGTTGGGGACTTGGACACTACCATGGTGCCCCCAACTGCGCTCGTAGCTCCGGAGCAGACACTTACAGATGGTGAGGCTCCACTACACCTCTCTCGCAAACTGCCGGCGTGGAGCTGAACCAAGCCACTTCAGAGGGTCTGCCAGACTTACCACAGACTCAGACCACTGCTCGTCCCTGACATTCCGCGAACTCCACTTGTGGAGCTTCCACCCACAGCAGCGGATCCAGGGGACTTGGTTTCAATGCCACCTAGGGTCGCACCACAGCCTCAGCAAGAATTGGGTGGTCCCCCAGACTTGGCTACCAGTCCTCAGCGGTCTGGCAGAGTTTCCAAGCACCCAACTTATTTAAAGGACTATGTTGTTGGACATGTATCACTGTTGGTCTAAGTATGTGAAATGTAACCGATATGCTTTTGTGCCTAATTGAACCATTACTTGTAGTGCTGTATATAAGGAAACCATTACGATTGTAACTAACGCCTTATCTCGGTGGGGAGGGGTGTTATGTACTGAAGTTCTCACCCTGGGCCAGCAGGGGGATACTGTAGATAGTTATGCAAATGAAGGATCGAAAGTGACGTTCAGTGACTGGATAGTTTGTATGCAAATGAAGGATTGAAAGTGACGTTCAGTGATTGGATAGTTTTAGAAAGTTGCTACAGTTATGTTGTTATAAGCAGGCTGACTGAGCTCTTCAGTTCAGTTCTGTTCCGGCCTCTGAATAAACAAGAGCTGTTTGAAGAATTGCTGTGTCGTCTGGTATGTTCGCCCACAACTTAACACTTTTGATTTTTTCACAGGTCCACTAAACATGTATGTGTCCCCTCTGTTTTACCACACCTCCAGCAGAGATTTGTTTTTGTCTTATACATTTTAGCTATTTTGGTAGGTGTTAAGTACCATCTATAAAGCATCTTGATTAGGTTTCCCCTCAATACTTCACAGGCTGTAAATTTCCAGTTCTTTCTCCATAGTTCTTCCCATGCTGTTAAGTTAAAAGTTTTCCCAATATCTAAAGCGCCCTTGATCATTACCTCCTTGACCTGTTCATCTTTGACCTCCAACTTCAATAATGTATCATACATTTTTGATATTACCTTGGTTTTGTTTTATAATAACACTTTTTCTAATAATGAAGGTTCGTTTGAGAAACCATTTTTCTTATCTGTCCTGAACACTTCATGGAATTGATGGTATTGGATCCAACCCGTAAGGTATTGTTTAATTTCCTCATAATCTTTAATTACCAATTTATTGTCTTTTTCTGAATCAGATTTTTATATGTGGCCCATTCTAATTCCTTATCTTTCTTTTTAATTGTAATTGTTCCTACCTTTAATCCTTAGTCAATAACTGGTGTTATGTTACACAATATGTTATTCTGAAATATGAATCCTAATACAGGTGTGACTCCATACATTATGTCACTAAGCACTCTGTCTTTTTCACAATGCTTGGTTTCTTCATGCAGATGAAGAAACCATAAAACCTGTAGGTCATGCGTCAGCTCAGACTTCATGGCCTCTGTGGCAACCATGAGACCATCTCAGTAAATTAAAGGCCCAATATGAGATAGAACATACCCTAGTTCAGGTCTCTCCAAGGGAGTGGGAAGATAGAAATTCATTGGTAAGGAGGTTTGTGCTGAGCCCATTGTCTGAGATGGATAATTTGAAAGTTGAAGTGATGATGCAGTCCCCCTTTATAAGGCTGGGGGATCCATTAAGGTGGTCTGTTCCCAGAGACTTATGGTATCTGGTGGATTCCTGAATACTCTCAGGAATTTTCAAGTTGGCATGCTCACCACTTCTGTCGAAGTCTCGCTATAGAATCGTGAAATAAGGTAGGCACTTGACAGGTTGGCTCTCAAGTGTCATCCTCAACACTCTCAAGTGCCTTCCTCAACACTGAAGCGAACAGGGCTCCCTCATATTCTCAGGAGTGTCAGGCGATGAAGCAGAACAATGCCTGGAAGGGACTCAGCAGCTTGCAAGGCAACATCTCTCTCAAAGGCCTGTGGTTTTTATCTGCCTTTTACTAGGTTTTAAGCAATTTTAATGAGTTTTAATTGGTTTTAACTCTTTTTCAAGTGATTCATGAAGTGACTAGGGAAGATTGTTCCAGTTCTATTTGCCTTTTACATCCCATGGATATTTGTTTTTAATGTGTTTGTGACTGAATCGCAGACAAAGTACTGCATGACACAGCATTTTTGTGGATAAGGAAGGTGAGATGCTTTATTAATGCTCAGAAATCTTGAAAAGCTGGTGATAAAGGATTGTAAGGGGGGGGAGTGAATAATAATAATCATTAGAAGATTGCAAAAGAGAAAGTTAGAATAAACTAATCATGTCAAACAAAATAAGGCAAGCTATCACATTATTTCTCCCCTGTTGACAAATCACGCTTAATGCAGGAAAATACTACTTCTCTGTTACAAGGAATATCTCTCCTCTCGAAAAGAGAGTAAAACAGACCATCATATGTGTATGCAAACATTGCTCTGACAACTGACAAATGCATGCTGGACTTCCTTCGCCTCCACCTGACAATACTGAACATGTACTGAATTTCAGTGATCAAACAGATGGTATTGGAGATCTCAGAAAATGCCTGGAGAACAAGTGACTGGTCAAGTTTATTGGAGTAGACTTGATTTCTGAGGATGATTATTTGAGATTTGGTATTCAAACCCAGTAGTGTTAATGAAATCCTCATTTGCTGTAGAATTAAAGAGTCAAGTGCCAATGAAAGAGCTTTTACTTGTGCACTAGGATTCAATATTGCAACAGAACATGTTGGTTAAGGTTGTGTCTTACACAACATACATGTTGTACCTGACTGGAAGGGAGAGACTACCATGAAAGGGAGAGAACACACTTGCCACAATTCCTTCCTTTACTCTGTGACCCAATATGTTATTGTGCCATAGGACTGGTATTGTAGCTGTGACTCCCTATTTCATGTTTGATTACAAATGGCCACAACCTCCCTAAGCCTTCCCTCATTTTCACAATGCTTCATCTCTTCATACAAATGGCACCACCCATCACAGTCTCTTCAAGCCACTACAGAAACGGACGTGCCTCATTACGCCTGGAAATTAGCTTATGAAAAAGTGCGCCTGACAGGACTTCTGGTGCTTCGACAGAGTGGTGACTGAAGCCAAGGCAATTTAGACTTACCAGGAATGTAAGTAAAAAAAAAAAAGTCCATAGATTCATAGAAATGTAGAGTTGGAAGAGGCTCCAAGAATAATCTAGTCAATGCCCTGCAATGCAGGAATCTCAACCAACCAGTCTCTTCTTACCTTAGCAAATGTGCTATTAGTTGTGTTAATTCTCAGTTCCAGTGAGGTGAAATTTGGTTTTTCAGAGCTGCGCCAAGAGAGGAGCTTGAGCTCTTATGGTTTTTGAATTTTATAACACTGAGAAGCAGAAATTTACGTAATAACGCAGAGTCTTCTTCAGTAAAAGAATAAAAGCTTTACTGAGTTAAAATAAACTTATTTGCAAATAACAGCATAATGAATAGAAGATTAAACTAGCTTCAGAGCATACACAGAGTTTCCATTGAGCACAGGCTTGGCAGAGCACAGGATCCACCATACACACTGAGACACACACACACACACACACACACACACACTCTCACACAGACACTGAGTCCGCCTGCAAGCAGATACAAAATTTATACAGAGAATGAGTCATCCTCAAGATAAGTCACAGTGATTCAGCATGCTAAATGATTCTGCAGCTTTTCAGCATTTCACAACATTTCTAGACTCCTTATCTTCTTCCTTTACGGCTTCTGCTCTCAAATACCTTTGTCACATGACACAGCCTTCCCCCTTTGCCAATTTTATCATACTATTTAGTTGTAAGATGTAGTGAAAATAGAGTAGAATCAGAAATATGCAATTCAGCTACAGTGGTACCTCTGGATGCGAACGGGGATCCATTCTGGAGCCCCGTTTGCATCCTGAGCAGAACACAACCCGCGTCTCCTCAGGCTGTGATTCGCTGCTTCTGCGCATGCGTGTGACGTCATTTTGAGCATCTGCGCATGCGCGAGTGACGAAACCCGGAAGTAACCCGTTCCGTTACTTCCAGGTCACTGCGGAACACAACCTGAAAACACTCAACCTGAAGCGACTTTAACCCAAGGTATGACTGTATGTGACGCTAACAGGTTTTCAGGTGATTTAGTAATTTGTAGATAAATATACGGTGAATGAGTATTATGGCATGGTCCCCCATTACCCATGTGAAAAGAAGTTCTAGAGGCAGTGATATTGGCTCTCACCTGGCAATCCCACATCACATCCCCAGAAAGAGGCACTTTGTAGTGTATCCCAAAATGCTTCCAAACTTCAGCTTCCCATTCTCCCCACCCTCCTTGTTGGGTGTTGTGTTTGCGCTGCAGAAGTTCAGTCAAGCGGTTAGGCTCAGTATAGGAAACAACTGTGTGTACACATTATATACACACACTATATATACACATTCTTTGCAGTTGTTACAAGAAGTCTTCACTCTCTGAAAACAAGAGAGCGTTTTGGCTTATAAAGTACAGTGGTACCTCAGGTTAAGAACTTAATTTGTTCTGGAGGTCCGTTCTTAACCTGAAACTGTTCTTAACCTGAAGCAGCACTTTAGCTAATGGGGCTTCCTGCTGCCGCTGCGCCGCTGTGGTGCGATTTCTGTTCTCATCCTGAAGTAAAGTTCTTAACCCGATGTACTATTTCTGGGTTAGTGGAGTCTGTAACCTGAAGCGTCTGTAACCTGAAGCGTCTGTAACCCGAAGTACCACTGTACTTGCTGAGGCAAACTCTACACAGCAAGTGCAAAGTCCTGCAAGTGCCAGAGCTCTCAGTCTAGAAGACCTTAACACTTCTGCTGTGAAATGAAACCAGCCTGCTTTCCAAACAAATAAATGATGATCATACATTACTAATTTTGTACATCCCCACGGTGAATGTTGGAAAAACAATATGTCTACTTGGCTAGTTACTGTGGGAAAAAGTAAGAAAATATTAAATAGCATGTGATTTCATGTAACTATGAATGCTCTGGGGTGACAGTTCAAACTGATGTACTGCATTTTCTGTTTTCCAGGTAAACAGTGGGGGGGAAGCATCAAAACTGAGGAAAAACTCACTTGATTCATTTGTTTCATTGGCATACGCTTCGTGCTTCAGATCAGGAAACCATGAGCTGGATTAGTTTTACTTATTTGGAAGAATACCTGAGCTTTGTGGTTCACCCTCTGTGGTTATTCCTGCTTCCGATTTTGATTTATTCATATTGGTTATATTTTTATTTTGTTGGCTGTGTTATCTCATTTTTGTTCAATGCTTACAAGAAGATGAATAACCACCAAGGAAATGATTTTTATAGCAAATTTTGGGACAAGCCAAGGCAAGCTTTGGCTCGATTTCTAGAGCTAGTTGGAAAGATATGGCATGGTGAGTACATGTTCCTTTCATACCAATAATTCCAATTTATGAGCCAGTATAATTTCATAGGACTGAGCATCAGAATTTCAGGTATGAAGCACTGGAACAATAGTTGCCATAAGGATCAAAACACAGGCATGGGCATTTATATATGTAATAAACAACGATAAAGGAAAAAAACTTTTTATGAGGTATGAAATCAAGAAGGGTCAGTTGGTGGCTGCATAAACACCATACATTTAATCACATTTAAAGCATGCCTCCTCTCCAAAAGAAACCTGGAAAATGCTGTTTACACTTCACAGAGACACAATTAGCAAAGCCTTTTAAAAATAGTTTCATGGATTGTGGAAAGGGAGAGGGATTGGCTTTAAGCGTGCAGTGGGTACACAGCCAATGCGATTAATATAACATTGTATAGTGGGACTTTGTAGGTGTGATTTTCCTGAGCATGATAAACCACAAGGTAGCTCTGAAACATAAACGTTGGAATTTGCCAGCACAGGATGTGGTGATGGCTACTCTTTAGAGGGACACTGCAGGAAACAGGATGGTGGACTATAGAGGCCTTTGGCCTGATCAGCAGGACTCTTCCTATATTCTGAATGCTTCCTAGAGGACGTTTATTTCTTTAGAAATTGATGTACAAATCCAAAATACACTACTGAAACCAAGTCTGGGCCATAAGCATGAGACCCTGTAATTACTTGTGACATGATTAGGGTGCATCTGTCATGGAAGCAGCTTGGTAAGTGATTCAGAAAATGGTCTGAAGATGCCTGAAGTTGGAGCTCTTAGGGAGAGGGGATAAATGTACTCCAGGCCTTGGATAGCTCTTTCCCAAAGCAATCCTGTGCAGAAGGGTAATACTGCCCTTAAAATAAAATTTATAAATCTCCAAAACATTTATCATAATAATGCATAAAGCTAAAAGTAGATTAAAACAGAAAATAGCTCAGTCAAAGACTGCGCCTGGAAGAAAGCATGGAAGGAACATTCCATGAGAGGAGAAATTCCCCTTCCCGCCATTAATTCTGGGACGACCACAGAGAAAGTCCTGTTACGTGTGGATGACAGCCTAGTATCTAGAAAGCTGAAGGATATAGTAGAGCTTTTTACCTAAATTTCAGTTTTTTGAACCACATTGATTTTCTCCAGTAATTTTTTTTTTGATATTTTATTTACCTTTCAACAAAGTAATATTATTTGTTTCATTTTATTTTCAGGTTATGAAATTTATGGCATGGAACATCTCCCTAAAGGACCAGGGATTGTTATTTTTCATCACTCAATTGTTCTTGTCGGCTATACCTTATTTGTGGCAAAAGTTTTTACAGAGACAGGGAGACTGTGCCATTCAGTAATTGATCATGCCCTGTATGGGATCCCAGGTAATTTATTTATATTTAAATTATGTATTTTTACATTAAACATGTGTTAAATCAGACATAAAACAATGCTCTAGTATATAAAACAGTGCATCAGGCAAGCAGGAAAAAACCACAGATAAATAAAATAGCAGCAGCAGGTGAAAAAGGAAGTTAGTGGAGGGGAAGGTTATTTCTCACCAAGCCCCTGAAATTAAACAGATTGAGCGAAGGATGAATAGTTATTTCCAATTCATTTCTTTCTTCAGGGCATTTTTTAACAGAAAACACACCATAAGGAAGACTCAAGGCACAGTATTATGAAAAAATGTCATATTTATTAAGTATAACGGTCTAAAGGATCTTTAAATCAAATTAAACTAGCCAAATCAAAATACAGTTAGGCAGGAGAAAACAGATCACTCCACTTTCCTGGCCATGTTTACAGGCAACATTGCCTCAGAGTAAAGGAATGGAAGGAATATGTCCTCCTTGTTCCTAGAATCGTGGGCACGTGACTTGACGAGCACAATCCGATGTGAATGTCAAGCCAAATGACCCAATGCAATGCCGAGCATGGCTCTGTCAATATTATATTGGCCTCTAAACTTCATACTCCAAAGGTCTACATCAGGCATAGGCAAGCTCGGCCCTCCAGATGTTTTAGGACTACAACTCCCATCATCCCTAGCTAACAGGACCAGTGGTCAGGGATGATGGGAACTGTAGTCTCAAAACTTCTGGAGGGCCGAGTTTGCCTATGCTTGGTCTACATCATCCAAATGCATTTACAATGGAGGTTGAATAATTTCAGTTGCAACACATTCCCAGTACATTTCAGTAGCAGCACATTCCTAGTACAAAATCATTCCTTGGGGCTAGTATCATCACCCACCACAATTCTACATTATTATTCCATATTATCTTTGTCAGTACTTTAAGTAGTTGCTTTGATGTTATGAGGAAATGCAATCTAAAATTTTGTGAGGTTTTTTAATAAATCTTATCAGGTTATACAGTGGTACCTCGGGTTACATACGCTTCAGGTTACATACGCTTCAGGTTACAGACTCTGCTAACCCGGAAGTAGTACCTCGGGTTAAGAACTTTGCTTCAGGATGAGAACAGAAATCATGCAGCGGCGGCACAGGGGCAGCAGGAAGCCCCATTAGCTAAAGTGGTGCTTCAGATTAAGAACAGTTTCAGGTTAAGAACAGACCTCCAGAACGAATTAAGTTCTTAACCTGAGGTACCATTGTACCTTGGTGTGCCAAGCTCCAACTGACGCCCCGCAACGCACCCATCACGATGCCCATGGCACAGCCAAGACCTCTTGCCCACCCGCCGGCCTCTCTGTCCATGGCTGCACCCGGTTTACCTCAGCTGCGGGTGGCAAGGCTTCGAATTGGCTGCAGGAACTTCCAGCAGCCAATCCAAAGCCGTACCAGCATCGCCGCCCGCCCAGAAGCCATGCCAGCACCATGGAAGCCAGCCCCCATGCGGCGAGGCATTCGTAGTGTGCGGGGACTGACCAAGCAGGTGGCAGGGTCCGTGGGCCGGATTTATGAGCCTGGGGGCCGCATCTGGGCACCGGGCCTTAGTTTGCCAATCCCTGCAGTAAGGCATGTAGATCCGGGTCTTTTAGCCCTTGATCACAGATTGCAGGTGAACTTTTTAAATTTTTAAAAATAAATCTTTATTAATATCCCACATATACATATATACATAGATAGCAATCATACAAAGCAAAAGCAATACAAGTAAAGAAAAGGGTAAAAAAAGGAAAAAAGAAAGAAACGAAAAATACAATATATTACAATTAAATAACAAATTAAAATGTATAACTACCAATCATTCTCATTATATTGCTTATATTGTCTATATTTTCTTGCCCAGATTTATATTATGTTATTATGTTATTATGTTATTAGAAGCCTAGCTCTTTGTTGGTGGCATATTGCTTCAATTCCATTTCTAAATTTTACTCCTAGTCCCTTTATTTCTATCTGTTTTTTCATAAAATACCAGGAAACATTGTCAAAGGCCTTCTCCGCATCAAGTAATAACAAGGCTGCCTTTTTATCACTTTTAGTTTCTAGATATTCCAAAATATCGACAATGTTTCTGGTATTTCCCAAAATTTGTCTTCCTGGGAGAAACCGTCTGGTGTGGATGAATGATTTCTGTGATGGCTTCTTTAAGCCTGCTTGCCAATATATTGGCAAAGAGTTTGTAATCACAGTTTAATAGTGATATTGGCCTAAACTGTGATTGCAGGTGAACATTAACTGACCTCAAAACGTCTACAAGAATGCCATTTTTTACTCCAGTAATCTCAAGGCTACCATAAAGAAATTTCATGCTTTCTTGTACAATTGTCTACATTCTTCCTCAGGGATGAAAAAATGGGGGGAATCTGGATAATGTGTCATTGGTTTCTCCACTACGTCTACAGGTTCTCATATAATAATTGCTGCTGCCTTTAATGCCAGAATAGAACAAGGTGTAAAAAAATCTGGGTCCCCAACTTGATGATCCCCTCAATCAATCACTAATAAAGATGGATATGTCTTACTGGGAAGAACAATGCAAAGAATGGAATCCTGTTTGGGAGCCTGTTCACTAGTAAACCACCTGCGAAAAAGTTCACTGTATTCATACACCACTTGGGATGGGGTGGGAGCAACAGCTAAGGAAAAGAGCAGAAGCCCACATACATGTCCACGGCTTTCATAGCAACCCCAACCCATTAAACAATGGTCAATCAAGCTCTCCCACGCACAGCTTTTATGTGCCCATGTGACACAGCAAGCAAACACATGTGGCATCTTTGCTACACAGTGTTCATGGTCCTCCACTGCCCCCCCCTCATCAAACAGCAGCCACCCCAGGAAACATAGGTCAATTTTAAAAATAAAGCAAAAGAAGTGAGGTAAGAGCCCAAACAGGCCCAGTAGCACAGAGAGCTCTGTTGGGGGGCATTCCACTGGGTAAATTAATAGAGCATCTAACCCCCTGTCTGGGTGAAAAGATGGGCTTCTGCTGGTGGAGGCAGGTTTCCACCAGCAACTTCCTCTCTGTTCTCTCTCTCTCTCTCTCTCTCTCTCTCTCTCTCTCTCTCTCTCTCTCTGTGTGTGTGTGTGTGTGTGTGTGTGTGTGAATGTCCACTGTATCCAACAACAAAACCCATGCAGCCTATAGGGATTGAAGACTTGTATTATCCAGCAAGGCACTATGGGGTGTATTTTTATCATGATGCAAACTAGAATATCAATCTGTTGTACTACAGACTTAACTTGAGGAACACTTGCCCAAAATGTGCTCACCTCAGCACGCAATCTCACTCTGTGTGCTTTCCGAAAAAAAGGCTATTGCCAGAACATGTGAGCAAAAGGGAAACTAGCATAAAGTCCCCCTTCCATGAAATCCTAGCTGATCCGTAATAGAGCGATATCTTTGGAATAATGACACTTGTATAGTATCCACACTATTTCCTCAATAAGAGTTACGTAAAATGCATTTTTCTGTATGGGGCTTACTTTTTTAGGGCTGAAGACGCTTTATGATGTTATCTTATTGAGAGATTTCACAAATGCTGAATGTGTGGAAATTCTGAAGAAAGGCCATTTACTGGGCATTGCACCTGGTGGAGCTAGAGAAGCAAGCTTTAGTACTGACTACAGCTTAATGTGGGGTAACCGCACAGGTTTCGCTCGGATAGCTTTGGAGGCGAAAGTGGTGAGTGATCTTTGGGCAATTTGCATTGTCCTCACAATTATCCTGGATATGACGTACTGTGTTTACATCCTTGATCTAGCATCCTAAGTAGTTGAGGACGGCAAATATCCTGTTTGGGGGTCAAATGATATCTGGAGTTCCAAGTATTTCCCACCCCTGCTTTTTAAAAAAGCTACTGAAATCAGTAACGTATAATAAGAAAAATGGACTTTGCCCCCTTTTTTTCTCTTCAGTTCCTTAAAATCTGGGCAACAACTTGTGAAGTTTCTTCATCTGATATATTTGAATAGATATTTTGAAGCCTATTGCAGATATTTTGAAGCCTATTGCAGATATTTTGAAGCCTTATTTATGACTTGCTTCTCACAATAATCCCAGATGTGAAGCATTCTTCTTTGTCCTTAACAAAAATAAAGGTGGCGTGGTCAGGACGAAGTAATTATCCAGTTCTCGCCTTTCTTTCATTTTTGTTTCATCTTTCATTCTTCTAGCCCATCATCCCAATATTTACACAAAACAGTTGTGAAACATACAGGAGCTTCGGAAAGACAAGTGAGTTAAATATCTTACGTTTCTTGGTTGAGTAAGAGATCCAGTTTCAGGCAATATACGTTTTAATAATAGACTATGTTTTTTAAAAAAACCAATTATCTGTTTCCTACTTACTAGCAGAGTTTCTTCCATGGACACTTATCTGTGCTGCCTGCCTCAGTATTGAGAAATATGCCTTTGTTTAGTTTTCTATTAGATTTATTTTGCAGTCTATTGTACAATTTATGATCCCAATTGCAAAGAGATGAGAAGAGCTGATTGAATATGTTGCATATCTTTTCCCAAGCACTCATATTATTTAACTCTTCCTCCTTGGGATGGATTGATTGCAATTGCTTAACAGAATGCTAACTAAGGTCCGATTTGATATGCGGTCACTTTCTTTTACAGGGCTGACAAAATGGCTGTATGAGAAAACTCGACGTGTACTCCTTCCCACTTATGGAGGACTTCCAGTGAAACTGAGGACATATGTTGGAGAACCCATCCCATATGATCCAAATATAACTGCCACAGAGCTGGCTGAAAAAGTAAGTGAACTCTATACTTGGAAATACAAAAACATAAGAAATTTTTCCTAATTTCCCCCCCTCTTACAGTTCTAAATTGTATCCTGCACACTGACTTCCTCAATCTATACAGCCAGAGCTAGGCTTCATTATATATACTTTTGTGCATTATGTTCATCACTCAGCATTCCCTTTCCTTAACTTATTGATTCATAAACTTGTTGAGGCCGAGTTTCAATATGTGTGCAACCATGCATTGCACCAAACCCCAAAATGACCCCAAAATGTCACATTTTTGGAGTGGGTGCGGAAGGGGGAATGTGGCAATCGTCCAGAGCCCCCGGTCGTTTCACTATTGACCTGTACACCACTGCTTTATTCTTCCGCTGCCACCAACCAGGTATCTTCTGGTGAAATGCTGAGTCTCAGTCAGGTTGTAAAGTCAACAATGAAGATTAAAGTTTATTGAAGAACAAACAAGTTTTAAATATATTCAGAACTGTTTCTCAAATGCGCACCCTTAACTAGATGTGGCACCATCTCACAGTGTCACACTCTTCTCTCTCAGTTCTATCCGTGTCTTTCACTCCGTCCAACCAATGTGTTCTACTTTTTCTGCCTCTGTCTGACCCTCACTCCTTTATCTCCCCATGGTAAACCCCTGGCTTGAGCCTCAAAACCGGGTAGGCTCCGCCTCTGAGCTTTCTCATTAGTCAGTCTACATTAGCCATTTCCATCCCTCCTGTACAAACATAATCACAAGGAATGGGCAAATGCAACAGGGAGTTTGCAGGCTCTTTTAGTGGTGTTTCGATTATACAGTGGTACCTCTACCTATGTGCCCCTCTTATTACATATCCTTCGGGACATGGCAAACCTGGAAGGATATTTCCTGGTTTTCGCACTGTGCGCATGCACAGAAGCGCTCTATCACGTGTGCGCAGAACAGGCACCTCCGGTTGTGGAAACCCAACCAGAGCTCCGGAACGGATCCCATCTGCAAACGGAGGTACCACTGTACATGATTTCACTTAAATGTGTGGTTCCTCAGAATGTAACCCCCATGTAAATGTGGAGTAGCCTGCACTATATATCTCCTTTTAAAATGTTTGTTAATCTGTTCTAAGAAGGCACCCTCCAAGTCTTCAGTCTGTTTTGGTGGCCTATAGCAGACACCCACAGTAAGGGCTACTGTAGTTCTGTCTCTTACAATTTTTACCCATATACTCTCAATCTGCTTTCCATGCTAAAGATCATGGATTTTTGCACAAGTTTACACATCCATTCAATATAAAGCCCTTCCTGTTTAGTTCATTCCTTTTGAATAGGTTATACCCCTAAATTCCTACATTCCAGTCATGAGACTCATCACACAAGGCTTCATTAATGCCTACCAGGTCATATTTGCCATCCTGTAGTAAAAGCTCCAATTCATCTTGCTTGTTTCCCATACTCTGTGCATTTGTGTACAGACAATTGAAGCCATGAATCATTCCTTCCTGGTGCTTCCTTCTTATAGTTTCTTGCCCTTTAGTGGGTTTCTGGAGCACTACCTCCTGTGCATCTATATAGTTATTGCTTGTGCACCATCAACCTCTTAAATGAGATGCAGTTTTACAGAAGACATTTCAAACACAGATGCCATTTCTAGGGTACTCTAGGGTATTATATTGTGTGACAATATCTTAGGTGTTCCTGCAGGGGGTGTCACACTTCCCCCCTTTCTCAAGGAAGTCTTGGGAAGTGGACTTCCAAAGGAAGGGGGTTAAGGGTAGGAGCATGTGGGGGTCTGATGGCTAAAGGGAAGGAGTTTTGGAACATGGTATTTTATGCCTGGTTCTCCCCATGCGCTTTATGCTTTCATTCTTGCTGAACCCCCTCCCTCCCCACATCTAGTTTCAGCTTTTGGTTGCCTGTTTGAAGGAGCAGTAGTTTACTTTGGTGGGTGTGCAGGGGTTGATCCTTTGGTTATCCTGTGGTTCCCTTCTTTATTTCACATTGTTAAGATGCATTGTCATTGGACAGTGGTGTGGTTTGTTTGCTCCTACCACATTGAGTCTGTACAGGTGAGAAAGTTGTGGAGAGAAAGATTAGCTTTACTGAGGCATTATTGTGTTAAGGGTGCCCTTTAGGGACCTGCCAAGACAGTATGCCTGGTAGGACTTGCATAGGTCCTCTTAGGCCTGGTACATGCATTTTGGCTGAACACTGCAGAGCAGGGTCTGAGTGAGCATTATGGGTTCATGCTCAAGGTTCAATATGCAAGGAGACAGTAATTTTCCGACTTCCGGGTTAGCGCCATCGGCGAATGGCGGAGTTCCTCCGACCGGAGGAACTGGCTCCGTGGAAACTGGGTCTTCCCGCCGTGGCGAAGGTGGGGACCCGCTAGAAATCCCAGGTGGAGGAAGCCTGGGAACTTGGGGTTCGGCAGGGTACCAGGAGCGCCTCCCCTACTCATGGGGAACCCCATTTTGGGGCTCCGGAGTGAATGGGGTGAGTGGTGCGGTGCTGCGAACTGACTGCTACTTTCACGGAGTGAAGCCGCACAGCCATTGCCGGAGAGCGCTGACTTTTTCCTGTGGACAATTGGACTTAAAACAAGTACCCGTGAGTAGAAACGGAAAATTGGATCAAGAAACATCCTAATTTTGCACCGAAGCGGGAAGGCTCAAAACAGGAAGTCCGCCTTCCGCTTTTTGTAAATAGACTGAAGCAAAAACCTTGTAAGCTAAAGCCTGGAAAGTTGTTTATAAAAGTCTAAATTTCCTTCATTTATAACCACTAAAACCCCCTTGGAAGCAGGAGAAAAGGGGGGGGGGACTTTGACTGTTTAAGCCTGCAGGAGAGGGAGTAAAGAAAGACAAGTTTCCACCGTCTCAAACCTGGGAACGGGGTGTCAGAGACAGAAATTGTTGGAGATGTTCATTGACTGTGAATGGAACACTTTGACAGATAGCTAAAAAAGAGAAATAAACTGATTCCAATGTTGCCTTTTGCATTCTAAAGAAACAAAATATCTGAAAAATGAAAGTAACTTTCCTTTGTTGGACTTGCCTTAAAAAGATGGATACAAATAGAAATTGTCTCCTCTAGAGGGAGCTTGTTAAATTGTTGCTGCAGTCTACTTGGGGACTTTACAGCTGTGAGATTAAGATCGTGGGACCAGTCCTTTGACCTTGAATAAAAATGTGCTGGGAGGAAGTTTTGGTGCTTGCTTTATGCAAGACAAGTGCTTTGTTGGAACAGATGCACGATAAGATGGATTTGATGAATGAGAAAATGGATTTTATGACTGTTGTGGTCAGTAACTGCGGACAAACAGGGAATACTGATACAGAAATCATTCAGGGACCAGCTCAGGAACCTGTATTTACTGGGCAAGTGCAAGTGCAGAAGATAATGGAGGAGGTTGCGGTTGCACCTCAAATAATACAAATGGAGAGATCCGAGGCCCTGCAGGAGCATAAGCCGCTGTTTTTGAAGATTGAAGTTGGAGTGGTCCAGGGGGAGTCTGGAGCTGAGGAGGTTCTTAACTTCGGAGGGACTTTGAAATATGCTTTTAAATATTTTTTGGATTACACTGATGACTGTGGGGAGTGGGACAGTGGGGAATGGGCTGGTCTGATGAAGGGAGATGGAGATAATTTTGGGCTGGAATCTCCCAGAGACCTACTCCTCAATGAGAAAGGAAAGAAATTAAGAAAGAGACCAACAAAAGACAAGGAAAAGTGCAAGTATAAACAACAAGAAGAAGATCTGCAGAAGGGACATGGAAGAGACTTAAGAGCCTCGGACATAAGATTACCAGGTTGATGGACTAGATGGAATGGACAGTAAGGACTGACATAACCCGAGACCAGGAAGATTGGAAGAAAATTTATAAAGAAAAATTTTTATTTAGGGAATTAGCGTAAAATTAATGAATATTAGGGAAAATGTTGGAATGAAACTATCTGGCTTTAGTAGAAATGATATAAGGAGTCATGTATAAATAAGTATTAAGCTTGAAGCTCTAAGGTATTTTACGGTAAGATAAGGTTAAATAAATCAAGGCAAATTGAATAACAGAATATGGGGAAAGATGGAAAGGATTTGCTGAGTTAATTAATAGGTTAAATTGTTAAGATAAATTATTCAATAAAAATTGAGAAAGATGGAAAGAATTTGCTGAAATAACTAATTAAACTAGAAGACAAAAAGGGAGGTGTGAGGAGGTCAATGAAACAAGCAAATGGAAGTTAAAGATATGCAATATGGGATTTGTGTTTTTTTTTCTTTTTGTTGTTGTATTGTTGTATTGGTTTTTATGTATTTTTTTCCTTCTTTTTTATGTATTGTAGTTGTTTCCTATTTTTTCTTCTTTTCTGTAATCCTGAAACTTTTAATAAATATTATTATTATTATTATTATTTAAAAATACAGTAATTTCCTCCCTTTCCTTTGCTGGGGTGCCAGTTGCATATGCCTTAGGATCTGGAGAGATGGTTTCCTACCACAATTAACTAAAAATCCTTATCTGCCCTTACTTCTGATCCCAGAAGGAAATTACATATTGTGCTTCTTTAGCTGGAAAAAGTGGGATTTTTTAAATACTACTGGTTCTGACTCCTTTAGCTTTTTCCTGTTCCTTTAGCTATAACATAATGTATTCCTTTGTTTTTGTTTTTTCAACAGACGAAGACTGCATTTGAAAATCTTCGGGATAGACACCAAAAAATTCCAGGAAATATGTTAAGAGCTCTTTCAGAACGATTTGATAAGCATGACAAAGCTAACTAGTCCATATAAAACAGTTGTAGCATTTTGACTATGTGTCCACAATAGAAAACTAATAATTATGCAATTAAAGCTAAGGTAATGTACATACAATTGTGCTGGATTGTGTATGAATTATTCGGAAGGGTGGCTAGTTCAGCACCTGCTTTGCATTCAGAAGGTCCTAGGTTTGAAAGACATACAAGTGCTGTCTTTTTTCCCCCCCAATACGTTTTTATTGAGCTTATACATATAAACAACAACAAAAAGAAAATCCACATACCAAAGAAAAAAGAGAAAAGGCAAAAAGTATATAACAATGTATATACATATAAACCCTCAAGATTAACATAAATATACCCCTCCCTATATAGAAATAGGCATAAATATAGTTAATTTACATAGATTGTTGTTTCCCTTCCCCTATTCCAAAAAAAACACAAGAAAAACAAAACAAACAAAAAAAGACAAAATAAGACGATCATAGATATTCAAATTCTAACAATCCTTGGACTCCCCTCCACCCTTTTGGTAAGTATCAAACACATCCACCGTCACGTAGTTTGTTTTAATCTTAAAGTTAAACACTGATAGAGATTTCCTAACCCCGCCAGTTCACTTTACAAATTTATTCCGATATAATTCCAATATTTACTCCAATTTTTCTGAGATTTCTGTTCATCTTCATCTCGAATTCTACCTGTTAATCTATCAAGCTCGGCGTAATTTACCATTTTAAGCTGCCAATCACTTATGCTGGGTATAGTTTCCGTTTTCCAGTTTTGTGCCAACAGAATTCTTGCTGCTGTGGTGGCATATAGAAATATTATCTTGTCTTCTTTTTTAATTTCTTTATCCGTTAATCCCAACAAAAAGGCTTCGGGTCTTTTGTGAAAAGTATATTTAAATATCTTTTTAAGCTCATTATAGATTAATTCCCAAAAGCCTTTCATTTTACTACACAGCCACCACATATGGTAAAGATCTCCCTCTGTTTCGCCACATTTCCAGCATTTCTTATTCTGTAACCTGTACATTTTGGCCAACTTCACCGGTGTGTGGTACCATCTGTATACCATCTTCCATACATTCTCCCTCAGCGCTATACAAGCCGTGAATTTTATAGTACTGTTCCACAATTCCAACCACCTTTCTAGATCGATATTATACCCAAAATCAACCGCCCATTTAATCATCGCCTCCTTCACCTCCTCATCTTTAGTGTAGCATTCTAATAATATATCATAGATTCTAGACAATGTTTTATTCTTGCCTTCTACAATCTCTACGTTAAATTTTGATTTTTTATCTTCAAAACCTAAACTCTTTTTATCTTCTTTTAACAAGTCATTTATCTGATGGTATTGCAACCATCCCGTGAGTAGGTTTTTTATTTCTTCGTAGGGTTTAAGTTTAATCCCTTGTTCTGTTTTCCTTAACAATTCTTCATAGGTGGCGTTCTTCCCTTCCATATTAATTTTTCTGTACGTTATGACCTCAATTGGCGAGATCCACCATGGGGTTTTCCTTTCAAGAAGATTTTTATTTCTCTCCCATATCTGATAAATTGGTCCCCTAAAAATATGATTTAGAAAGTTCCTATGGACCTTCACCTTCTCGTACCACAGGTACGCGTGCCACCCGTACCTGTTATTAAATCCTTCCAGATCTAGTATGTCTCTGTTCTCCAATTTTATCCAATCTTTTACCCAGAGTAGACATGCCGCCTCATAGTATATGCTCAGATCTGGGAGAGCGAAACCCCCTCTTTCTTTTTTATCTATCAATATTTTCATTTTTATCCGTGGTCTTTTCCCTTGCCAGATGTATTTTGCCAATGCTCTCTGCCAATCTTTACACTGTTTTAAACCTTTGAGTACGGGGATAGTTTGGAATAGGAACAACATTCTAGGTAAAATATTCATTTTAACAGCTGCTATCCTTCCCAAGAAAGAGAATTTCAATCTCCCCCATGTTTCCAAATCCTTTTTTATATTCCTCCAGGTGGCCTCATAGTTATCCTTGTATAAATTTAAATTTTTCGCGGTGATCCATATTCCAAGATACTTCACTCTCTTAACTACCTATCCTGCAAGACTCCCAGAATGCCCCTTTTTGGGAATTACACTGGTAAAGCCAGAATCAAAGAGTATAATGGGAGGATGGGTGTTTAATTGAAACCCAAAATAATGTTACACCTGAAAGAGTAATGCCTAAAAATCTGCTGTATTAAAACAGTGACATTTATTTTATGTTTGCAACAGGCATGTTCTGCTTCTTATCTGTTCTTATTTCCAAACAGGACTTTATACTAGGTTATTTAGTCCCATGGGCGAGTGAATCCAGCAATGGAGTCTGGATTTCTGTCGCTCTATAATTTCCCTGTGGCTGGGTGCAGTTCTCATGTTTCTCCATGGGAGAGGCACTTCTCAAAAGGGGAGGTTAATGTTTGAACTTCCAGTTTTGATTACCATTAATGTTTGTTTGGACCACATTGTTTCTAGTGTCTGAAGTGACTGGGCCTGATGTCTTCTAGTCTTCATCCTCAAGCCCTTCCACCTCCACAAATAAGTCCCAACTGCTTTCTTTTTAGTAGTTAAAAAAAGGTAAAGGTAAAGGACCCCTAACAGTCCAGTCTCGAACGACTCTGGGGTTGTGGTGTTCATCTTACTTTACTGGCCGAGGGAGCTGACATTTGTCCACAGACAGTTTTTCCAGGTCTTGTGGCCAGCATGATTAAGCCGCTTCTGGTGTAACCAGAGCAGCACATGGAAACACCGTTTACCTTCCTGCCAGAGCGGTACCTATTTATCTACTTGCACTTTGACATGCTTTCGATCTGCTAGGTTGGCAGGAGCTGGGACCGAGCAACAGGAGCTCACCCCATTGCAGGGATTTGAACCAACGACCTTCTGATCGGCAATCCCTAGGCTCAGTGGTTTAGACCACAGTGCCACCCGCGTCCCTTTTAGTAGATACAGAATTGCAGGGGGGGGGCTGTATTGTTAAGTGAAAGACATCCTCTGTTACCACCATATATTTCATTCTCTATGTAACTGAGAAGATTTGTCAAATCAGTTAGAAACTGGTAAGTGAAAGAATCTTGGGGGAAATGTACAGAAGATCAGATTAAAATACATAGGATTCACCTCTACCACTGCAGCTCTTGCGTGGTAAAACATAATCCAGCCTGATCTGTCTGGATATTTCCAACAATCCAAGTGTGCCACTAAGACGTGCTTTTGGGTTTGTTTTTAAACCTATTGTATACTGTAGGCTGTGTCCTCCTTCAGTTTTTCATTGGAGAAGAGAGATTAAAGGACATCATACATGCTCAAATGGTGGCTGCCACCACAGCAATTCAGTGGACAAGATCAGAAATGTAGATATAAAAGCTCAGATCAGAGTCAAATGGCACCTTAAACCTATGTTATGGTTGCCACAATGATATGTTTGGCATATTTTAAAAAACCCTAAGATTGTAAAGCAAATGAAGCCAAGATGGGAGATCTAGCTGAAGATGGAATGAATGCTGTCTACAAACGACAAATTATTTTAAAACACAGGAGGAATCAAGTGGAAAAGCAGTCTGGAAGAGATGTGACTGCAGTTTCATTCTAGCAAAAGTAAAAACTAAAACTCTTTTACTTAGAGGGGGTAGTTTGTCAATACCTGTATCTTTATAAATGTGTGAACAACTTAGCGTAGAGAATTTATTTGGCTCCTTTTGCAATTTGTGGTATTTTGAGGGTTGTAAAAAAGAAAAGAAGGTAATGATCCCTGGGCAGTTAAGTCCAGTCAAAGGCGACTATGGGGTTGTGGCTCTCATCTCGCTTTTCAGGCCAAGGGAGCTGGCATTTGTCCACATACAACTTTCCGGGTCATGTGGCCAGCAAGATTAAACCAGTTTTGGCGCAATGGAACACCGTGACAGAAACCAGAGTGCATGGAAATGCCATTTACCTTCCCACCACAGTGGTATCTATTTATCTACTTGCGCTGGGATGCTTTCAAAGTGCTAGGTTGGCAGAAGCTGGGACAGAACATCTGGAGTTCACTCCGTTGCGCAGAATCGAACTGCTGTCCTTCCAATCAGCAAGCCCAAGTGGCTCAGTGGTTTAGACCACAGCGACACCCGCATCCCTACAATGGCAGGCATAGCAAAGCAGGTCATACAGGGAGCACAGTGGGACTTAGGTTTAGGCATGCATAGGACAGTAACACCCAGTGAACTTCATGGCTGAGTGGGGGTTTGAACCTTGGTCTCCCACTAGTGCTGGGAGATAACTGGTTTTCAATATCGCAATATATCACCAGCTAAACATGGCAATATATTGATATATCACGATATCTGAAATAAGGAAGGAACTACGTAGAGGGCTACTTCTTAAGGGTCTAAAACTGATAAATGATGATATCATCAATCACCTCAAGGTCACTTTTAGCAGTAGGCAAGCCAAAATGCATCCAAATGAGACTTTTGGATTGGGGCGTGGCTATCAAATGGCGGTATTCAGGACAGTCCAAAGTTCCACAGGGGGGATGTATTGAAATACCTGATCTCAGTGATCATTAGCAGGAGGAGGAGTTATGCTAAAACCAGACCATATCATTACCGAGGAGGCAGGCTTAGTTGTTGTTTGAGGACTATCCCTGCCTCCAGGTCTGGTCCTGACCGGAAGGATACTGGAGTAAGCAAGGGAAACCCACATGACCTGAAACTGTTGCTGTGCAATGCCAGGTCAATGATGAATAAAACCACTGCCATCCACGACCTGATTGTAGATGGAGGATTTGACCTGGTTGGATGAAGCAGATGGGCCTGTCATTGCCACTGCTTGCCCACCAGGTTTCTCTTACACACAGCAACCCAGGTCATGTGGGCAGGGAGGGGGCGTTGCAGTGATTTTTAGGAAGTCATTAGTTTGTGTTGCGTTTGCAAAGTAAAGGAAGGATTGGACCCTGATTAAAAATCAAGACACAAGGCTTTGACCAGCAAGACTCTCAGAGAAAAGTGCGTAAACCACACCCCTCACCAGGCCATTTTATTAGCAAAAGAATCTTTTACACAGTGCTCGTAAGAACCAATCATATTTCCTCTGAGCATTTCATCAAACCCCACTTGGGGAAAAAGTTACACTACAACACTAATTAGCATGCATATATTTTGGGGTAAATATGTTGAGAACTACAAAAGGGGTAGTAAATAAGTTGAGAACTACAAAGGGGTGGTAAATAAGTTGAGAACTACAAAGGGGTGGTAAATAAGTTGAGAACTGCAAAGGGGTGGTAAATAAGTTGAGAACTACAAAGGGGTGCATCTGGTAACCCCAGAGGTGAGAAGTAACATGATAAGAAGGATGGCCAGAAAGACCAGATCACTACCACCTTCATGTGAGATCTGTTTCCTGGCTCCAAGATTAACATTTTAAGATTATATATAAGAAAACTATATCAAAGTAACTTGCCTACTATCTTTATGGCCCAGGAAGCCTGCCTGGCGAAGCAACTGCTGTGTACGCTGTGTACATGACGTGAGGAGAGAGAAATGGGCAGTAGGGACTTCCGGGGAGGTGCCTCCGGTAATGGCTGAATTCCTCTGATCGGGAGGAATTTGCCCCGTGGGAATTTGGGTCTGTACCGCCACGGCGAAGGCGGAGACCCATAAAAATCACAGGAGGGAGAAGCCTGTGAACGTGAATTCGGCGGGCACCTTTTGCGCCTCCCCTACTCACGGGGAAACCCGGTTTCGGGGATCCGGAGCGACGTGGGGTGAGCAGCGCGGTGCTTCGAATCGTCTGCTTCTTCCACGGAGTGAAGCTGCATAGTTGTTGCCGGAGAGCACTGACCTTTTCCTGTGGACAATTTGACTCTAAACTAATTACCTGTGAGTAGAGCTGAAGTGGGGGAATTGGATTTTTAAACATTTAATTTGGCATCGAAACGGGGAGGTTCAATACAGGAAGTCCGCCTCCCCTTTTGTAAATAAACTAAAGCAATGAGCCTGCAAGCTGAAGTCCTGGAAAGCCTTTTGTAAAAAGATTAAATCTCCATCGGCAAAGAACTAACCCCCCCCCCTTTGGAGACAGGAGAAGAGGGGGGGGGAGTGGTGGACTGAATATGCCTGTAGGAGAGAGTCAAGAGAGTTAAAATACTGCCGCTCAGACCCTGGAAATGGGCTGCTAGCAGGATCGATGTCTTTTGGAATGTTCATTGACAGCGTTTAGAACGTTCATTGACAGGTAGCTAAACAAGAGAATACATTGTTTCTACTGTCTCCGGCTGTTTTTTAAAAGTAACTGAAAACTGAAACTAACTTTGGATTATTGGAACATTGTTTAAAAGAGGACAGTACTGACTAATACAAATAGAAACTGTTTTCCCCTAGTGGAAGCTTTTGAAATTGGTTGCTCTACAGGAGCTGGGCTAGGGGAATTTCCAGCTGCAAGATAAAGAATTGTGAGACTCTGGGCTTGACCTTGAATCTCTTAAGTGTTATGGCAAATGGAAAGGAAAAAACAGACGGAATGTGGACAGAAGAGGCCTTAGCGGTCGTATTAGTGAAAATAAACAATTCGCTGGAACATCTTCACAAGAAAACAGACGTGATAAATGTGAAAGTGGATGCTGCAAATATTAAAATAGACTTTTTTATATATATAAATTTTTATTGATTTTCCAACACAAAATAAAAACAAAACAATACACAATACATACACAAACAATATTAAAATAGACTTAATGGCAGAAAGTTTAAATAATCTGGGACAAAAGGTGAATACCAATACAGAAACCATCCAGAAATTGATACAGGAATCTACTTTGACACAGCAAACTGTGGATGAAGTCAAGGAGAAAACCCTTGCTGCTGAATGTAAAGCAACACAACTGGAGAGAGAGGGAGTCCCATCCATACAAGGACAACTTGAAGAACATAAGCTGACATTGGTTATGATTGAACTTAAAGAGAAACAGATGAATTTGAGGATCAGAGCCCTACCTGAGGAAAAGGAAAGCTTGACAGAGTTCCAGGAGGAGACAGGACTAACATCGGTTGAGAAAGAGAGGTATTTGGGGGTTAGTATGACCGCCAGAAATGTGAATTTATTCAAGGATAACTGTGAAGGGGGATTTGGAAATATGGACAAATCTGAAGTTGTTATTGTTGGGCCGAGTTGCTGTGGTGGGGATGAGGGTTGCTGTGTTGTCGGGGATGTTGCTTTTGTTTCAAACATTGCAAGCTTTGGATGGGATGGATTGTTTCAGGAGGTGGCAGAGGGACGTCTCTAGATTTGTTTGGCAGGGCAGGAAGCCTCGAGTAAAATTTAAGATATTGACGGATGCCAAAGAAGGAGGTGGACCTGCCCTTTCAGACCCCTAAACTTTGTTGTGAACCATCTGCTTTTTGCTGGCTGAGAGAATGGTTGCTTCTTGAAAGTACTGAAGTGTTGGATAATGGCAGATGAAGTTGATGGACTATATGGAATTGGCGGAAATGACTGGCAAGACCAGGGAGAAGAGTCGGGGGAAGAAGACTGGAAAAAGTTTAAAGACTATTTATAGAAATATTGTAAAATTATTGAATGTTAGAAGAATGTTGGAATGAAGTTATATGGCTTTAGTAGAAATGTTATAAGGAATTAAGTATAAATAGATTAACAGAAAATTAAAGGAAAAAATAAGGCAAGAATGTGTTAAGATAATTATAGGCTAGAAAACAGAGGAAGATGGAAAGGAATTGCTGAAACAATTAATAGAAGTGGAATACAAAAAGGGAGGTGAGAGGAGGTCATTGGAAATAAGCGAATGAAAGATAAGATATTGAAAATGTTGGAGGTGTTTTTAAATTGTTTTTGTTTTTGTTTTGTTTTGTATGCAGTGTTTTTGTATTGTATTTGTATTGTTCTTTTTGTTTGTTTGTAGTGTTGTGTTGAAACTGTTCGAAAAGTAATAAATATCATTTAAAAAACAACTATATCAAAGTAACTTGCCTACTATCTTTATGGCCCAGGAAGCCTGCCTGGCGAAACAACTGCTGTGTACGCTGTGTACGTGACGTGAGGAGAGAGAAATGGGCAGTAGGGTCAAAAGGGCCAGAGATGCAGAGGTGTAGATTGATGAAAAATCATATCAAAATAGTTTAAACCCAGTCAACACAATGCTTTCATTGCTGACACAGATGGCTTACTCTATATTTGTTATAATTCCTCATAGCAATCCCACCTGATCACTACATTTCTGGATATTTGCACTCCTACAGTTTGCACCAGGCATCCTATTGGGAAGACCCAGTTTTCTGAGTGCATGTTCTGGAAGTTGGGCAATAGGGGCAGTACAGGATTCCTGTTGATGTATTGACCTCCCCACTGCACCAAGGATTCCCTGCCCGAGGTGCTTCAGGTCGTGGTGGATATGCTCCTGGAGACACTTAGTTTGGTTGTCCTGGGGGATTTTAACATCCATGCCGACACGACCTTACAAAGGGCTGCTTGAGACTTCGTGGAAAGCATGGCCTCTATGGGGCTGTCCCTGAATAAGTTTGGCCCAACTCATAGTCGCGGACACGCCTTAGACTTGGTGTTTACCTCTACGGATGTTGGTGATCTGACACTAACTAAAAGCGAAACAAAAGAAGTGCCATGGTCAGATCACTTCCTGGTGCAACTGGACTTCTCAGCGACCCCCTCTGCAGGGAGGTGGGACCGATTTGGATGGTCCGTCCCCGGTACTTAATGGATCCAATTGGCTTCCAGAGAGTGGTAGGGGATGTTTTATCCCAAGTTGATGGCCTTTCAGCTGATTCCCTGGTGGCCCGCTGGAATGCGGAGTTAACCATAGCTGTTGACTGTCTGGCTCTGAAGCGTCCTCCCCGATTGCATGGAGCCCGGACAGCCCCGTGGTTTTCCCCGGAGCTGAGGGCGATGAAACAATAGTTGAGATGGCTAGAGCGCCGGTGGCGGATAGCTCATTCTGAATCAGACTGGACATGGGCTAGAGCTCAACGTCGAGCTTACCAAGTGGCGATGGCGATGGCGAAGAGGGCCTTCTTCGCCGCCTCTATTGCATCTGCAGAAAACAGCAGCAGGAGACTTTTTCAGGTGGTTCGCAATCTATCGGAACCACCTGCACCACTGGGGCCTGGTAGGGACACCAAGATCTCCTGCAATGATTGTTCAAAGTTTTTGCAGATAAAGTCGCTCAGATTCAGAGGGACGTAGACTCCACCGTGGGAGCAGGGCCGGGGCGGGAGAGTGCTAGAGTTCGGTCTAGACTTGTTACATGGGATCAATTCCAATCTGTTACCTCTAAGGATGTGGACAGGCGCTTGGACAAGTGAAACTGACCACCTGTCTCCTTGATCCTTGCCCATCCTGGCTAATAAAAGCGAGTCAGGAGGGACTGGGCGATGGGCTCTGTGGGTTGGTGAATGCTTCCCTCTGTGAGGGAGCCTTCCCAGACCCGCTGAAAGGGGTGGTCATTAAACCACTTCTTAAAAAACATCTTTAGACCCAGCCAACATGGCCAACTATCGCCCAGTCTCAAATCTACCATTCTTGGGCAAGGTGATTGAGCGGGTGGTTGCTGAACAACTCCAAGCACGCCTGGAGAATGCAGACCATTTGGATCCCTTCCAATCAGGATTCAGGCCTCATCATGGGACTGAAACTGCCTTGGTCACGCTGGTTGATGATCTCCGGCGGGCTAGGGACAAAGATGAGAGCTATTTCCTAGTTCTGCTGGATTTCTCAGCAGCCTTTGACACCATCGACCATAACATCCTTCTGGACCGTCTAGAGGGGCTGGGAGCTAGGGGCACTGTAATATGGTGGTTTGGCTCCTTTCTCCTGAAAGTGGTGTTGGGGGATGAGTATTCAGACCCCAGGGCTCTCACTTGTGGGGTGCTTCAGGGTTCCGCCCTCTCCCCCATGCTTTTTAATATCTATATGAAGCCACTGGGAGAGATCATCAGGGGATTTGGGCTGGGTGTTCATCAGTATGCAGATGACACCCAGCTCTACCTCTCCCTTAAATCAGAACCAGTGAAGGCGGTGAAGGTCCTGTGTGAGTGCCTGGAGGAGGTTGGAGGATGGATGGCGGATAACAGATTGAGGTTGAATCCTGACAAGACAGAAATACTGTTTTTGGGGGACAGGGGGTGGGCGGGTGTGGTGGATTCCCTGGTCCTGCATGGGGTAACTGTGCCCCTGAAGGACCAGGTGTGCAGCCTGGAAGTCATTTTGGACTCACAGGTTTCCATGGAGGCACAGGTTAATTCTGTGTCCAGGGCGGCTGTCTACCAGCTCCACCTTGTACGCAGACTAAGACCCTACCTGCCCGCAGACTGTCTCACCAGAGTGGTGAATGCTCTCGTTATCTCCCGCTTGGACTACTGCAATGCACTCTACGTGGGACTACCTTTGAAGGTGACCTGGAAACTGCAATTAATCCAGAATGTGGCACCTAGACTGGTGACTGGGAGTGGCCGCCGGAACCACATAATACCGGTCCTGAGAGATCTGCATTGGCTCCCAGTATGTTTCTGAGCACAATTCAAAGTGTTGGTGCTGACCTTTAAAGCCCTAAACGGCCTCGGTCCTGTATACCTGAAGGAGCGTCCCCACCCCTGTGCTGGTCCAGGGGGGAGGTTACCATGGGGCGAGGTCCAGGACCTGAGTCGAGGGTCAGCAGACAGTCCTCCACAGGCGAAGCGGGGTCCACAGCGAGGAGCCGGGCAAGGACAGAAACTCTGGGGGAACCGGTCTGGGTGCTGGCCGAAACAGCTCTTCGGTTACTGGACCCAGGGGGAGACTCACCTGTAGGCACTGAGTCCTCAACCACCTCCGGAGCCAGAGTGGATTCACCTGGTGCCTGCTCCTGAGGATCCGGCACAGGTGCAGGCCCTTCAGAATCAAGGCCCTGCCCCAGTTCAGCCGGCCCTGGAGGCGGGGACTCCTGTGCCGGCTGGGATTCCTCCGGTTCAGCCTCTGAATCGGATTCCCAGGCCATCGCAACCCCTATCGTTCAGCCCGGACACTGAGATCCAGTGCCAAGGGCCTTCTGGCGGTTCCCTCATTGCGAGAAGTGAGGTTACAGGGAACCAGACAGAGGGCCTTCTCAGTAGTGGCGCCCACCACCTCCCTTCAGATGTGAAGGAAATAAGCAGCTATCTTCTCTTTAAAAGACATCTGAAGGCAGCCCTGTTTAGGGAAGTTTTTAATATTTAATGCTGTACTGTTTTTAACATTTGATTGGGAGCTGCCCAGAGTGGCTGGGGAAACTCAGCCAGATTTGGGCGGGGTATAAATAAATTATTATTATTATTATTATTATTATTATTATTATTATTATTATTATTATTATTATTATCATTATTAGATGAGTCATTGTGAATACAAATAATCTGGGACCATCAGACTGTCAGCAGGCCTTCTAGGTGGCAGAATCACCAACAGCGGGGGGTGGGGGGAGTGGACAGAAGCAACAGCAGCCTGGAAGCAGTGGCAAAATAATGAGCAGCCTGCTAAGCCTTGCCATGGCAGTGGGCAACGGCAGCAGAAGAGGGGGCAGCCTGTGAGGCTGCCTGTTGTGGCAGTAGTGGTGGCCTGCAAGGCTTTGTGGCAGTAGCAAAATTGGCGTGGCAGTAGCAGCAGCCTGCCATTACTGCCACCACTTTCTATGGCCGCCATGACGCCTTGCAGGCTGCCACTACTACTGCTGCCACCTCCTGATGTCACTGAAAGGCCTCACAGGCTGCCGCCGCTACTGCCACCACCTCCCATCACTGCTGTGAGTCCTCGTAGGACACCATCACTTAATAATCTTATTCCTTTAGTTGTACATTGTTGCCCGATCGCTGCAAGTGGCCACCAATCACGCTCCCTCTTGCTGTGACAAGGGCAGCTGTCTTTTGGCTGCCGCAGCAGAATCAGAAAGGCTAATGATGGCAATCGGGCGGCTGCAATGCAAAAGGTTGCATGCTGCGCTCACCCACCAGAACGCAGCACACAACCACTTGCGTCGCTTACAGTTGTGCTTCCAATCTCGGGCTCGCGCTGCGTTCTGGGGGATGAGCGATTTTCGGAAATATTTTATTCTGAAATATGAATCCTAATACAGGTGTGACTCCATACATTATGTCACTGAGCCCTCTGTCTTCCTCACAATGCTTGGTTTCTTCATACAGATGAAGAAACCATAAAACCTGTATGTCCTGGGTCAGCTCAGACTTCATGGCCTCTGTGGTAACCATGAGACTGTCTCAGTAAATTAAAGGCCCAACACAAGAGCTAGAACATACCTTGTTCAGGTCTCTCCAAGCGAGTGGGAAGGCATAAATCCATTAGGGAAGATCAGAAACATGTGGGTTTTTTTGGTTTTTTGGTTCTGTTTGCTTTTCCCCATGGATATTTGTTTTTAATGTGTCCATGACTGCATCACATTATTTCTCCCCTGTTGACAAATCCCGCTTAATGCAGGAAAATACTACTTCTCTGTTTCAAGGAATACCTCTCCTCTGCAAAAAGAGAGTAAAACAGACCATCATATGTGTATGCAAACATTGCTCTGACAACTGACAAATGCATGCTGAACTTCCTTCGCCTCCACCTGACAATACTGAACATGTACCGAATACCAGAAAACGTTTGATGTCAAAGCATGTCAACCTGGAACGTTTTTGCTCCTGATCAAGCAATGCATACTTCGTGAATAAGCTTTTCAACCAGCTGCATGCAGTAAAATCAGCATGGCAGGATTTAATTTCAGTGATCAAACAGATGGTATTGGAGATCTCAGAAAATGCCTGGAGCACAAGTGACTGGTCAAGTTTATTGGAGTAGAACTGATTACTGAGGATGATTACTTGAGATTCAGTATTCAACCCAGCAGCATTAATGAAATCCTCATTTGCTGTAGAATTAGAGTCACATGCCAATGAAAGAGCTTTCACTTATGCACTAAGATTCAATATTGCAACAGAACACGTTGTTAAGGTTATGTATTGCACAACATACATATTGTACCTGACTGGAAGGGAGAGACTGCCATGAAAGGGAGAGAACGCACTTGTCACAATTCCTTCCTTTACTCTGTGACCCAATATGTTATTGTGCCGTATGAATGCTATTGTAGGTGTGACTCCATATTTCATTTTTGAGTACAAATGGCCACAACTTCCAAGCAGCCAGCGCCCTAAGCCTTTTTCACAATGCTTAGTTTCTTCATACAGATGGCACACCTTTCAGTTTGTTGACATCACCACATGAAGAGACGTGTTTCAATATGGTTGGAAATCAGACATTGAAAAAGTGCAGCAGACAGGATTTCAGGTGCTTCTCCAGAGAGGTGACTCAATTAAAGGCAATTTAGGCTTACCAGGAATGTAAGTAAAAACTTTTGTTCATAGAATCCTAAAGTGTAGAGTTCGGAGGGGATGCAGGGGTCATCTAGTTAACCCCTTGCAATGCAGGAATCTCAACAAACGATCCCTGCTTACTTTTGCAAATGTGCTAGTACTTGTGTTATTTGTCAGTTTCTGTGATAGCATCTCTCCCTTTGTGCGTGTTTGTGCGTACATGCATAAAAACCATGTATGATCTTTTTTAAAATAATAATAATTGCATTTTCAAAAACAGGAACAGAGAGCATGTTTAAGCCCCTCCCCTCCCCCTGTTACAACTTCGTACCAAATACAGCCTGTATACGTATACTATATGACTTCCCTTCCACACTTTTCCTGGTTCGTTTGCTTTTCTACTACTCCATGTAACCCACATCTTTTTAAGCATGCAATTTGTTATCAATTAAATACTCTATTTCAACTCTGCTCGTTTTACTCGGGACCTGCTAAAATCCTTAGCCACTCACGTTTGTAAATATCTGGGAATAAGGTTTACCGTCTCCCCTTCCTCATATCAATAAAACCAAAAAAAACCACCCACATTTTTTGGGTCTATTCTATATACTATTTAATTGCAAGATGTAGTGAAAATAGAGTAGAATCAGAAATATGCAATTCAGCTACGTAAAGCTAATGGGTGTTCAGATGACTAAGTAATTTGAAGACAAAAATGTGATGGCTGGGTGCATAGCTGTCAACTTTCCCATTTTCTTGCGAGGAATCCTATCCGGAATAAGGGAATTTCCCTTTAAAAAAGGGAAACCTTGACAGCTATGGCTGGGTGTTGTGGCATGGTTCCCAATAACCAAAGTGGAAAGAATGTCTAGAGGCAGTGATAACAGGGTTTGGCCTTCAGCATCTGCTATTACCTGGCAGCAGAGCTGCAATCCCACTTTGCAGTGTATCCCAAAATGCTTCCAAACTTCAGCTCCCCATTCTACCCACCCTCCTGGTTGGGTGTTGTGTTTGTGCAACAGAAGTTCAGTCAAGCGGTTAGGTTCAATGTAGGAAACAACTGTGTAGCAGAGAGAGCTTTTACTTCAGGGGCAAAAAGGCACACTATATATACACGTTCTTTGCAGTTGTTAGAAGAAGTCTTCACTCTCTGAAGACAAGAGGCCATTTCAGATTATAAAGTAATTGCTGAGACAAACTCCACATAGCAATTGCAAAGTTTAGTGGCTAACGAAGTCCAGCAACTGCCATTTCTGCTGACTCATGGAGAAGTAACTCCTTTTCCACTTTCCTTAACACTTCAGCCGTGAAATGAAACCAGCTTGCTTTACAACAAAGAACATGATGATCGTACATTACTAATTTTGTAGATCTCAGCGATGAATGCTGGGGGGAAAAATATGACTGCTTGGCTAGTCACAGTGGGGAAAACTAGGAAAATATCAAATAGCATGAGATTTCATGTAATCATGAATGCTCTGGGTTGACAGTTCAAACTGATGTACTGCATTTTCTGTTTTACAGGTAAACAGTGGGGGGAAAGATACCATCACAACAGAGGCGAATTTCACTTGCTATATTTATTTCATTGGCATACACTTCAGCTCTTCTCATCTCTTGGCATACACTTGCTTCAGATCAGGAAACAATGAGCTGGATTACTCAAATGCTGGAAAACTGGATTAGTGTTACTTATTTGGAAGAATACCTGAACTCTGTGGTTCACCCTCTGTGGTTATTTATGATTCCCATTTTGCTTTATTCTTTCTGGTTATTTATATATATATTTTGCTGTGCTGTCTCATTTCTGTTATATATCTACAAGAAGATGAATAACCAGCAAGAAAATGATTTTTATAGCAAATTTTGGGACAAGACAAGGCACATTATGTATCGCTGTTTCGATATATATGGAAAGATATGGCATGGTGAGTAAAGGTTTCTTTCATACCAATAATTCAGTCTTATCAGCTCCTATACTTTCATAGGACTGAGCATCAGAATTTCAGACTTGAAACACTGGAACAATAGTTGCCACAGTGCATCAGGAGTGTAGCTCTGAACCCACCTCAGTGTCATAAGAGCTACAAGTTTTTGTTGCCTTTGTAAGGATCAAAACAAAGGCATGGATATTTATATATGTAATAAGCCATCCTAAGGAAAAACAAAATATTTTAGGAGGTACGTATAAAATCAAGACGTATTACAGAAGAAAGGGTGAGTTGGTGGCTGCATAAACACCATACATTTTAATCATATTACCCCCCCCCCACCGAAACCTGGAGAATGTTGCTTACACTTCACAGAGCTGCAATTAGCAAAGCCCTTTAAAAATAGCTTCATGGATTGTCGCAAGAGAAATGTGTTGTGGGTACACAACCAATGTGATTAATATAACATTGTATAGTGAGACCTTGAGCGTGCAATTTTCCTGAGCATGATAAACCACAAGGTAGCTCTGAAACATAAACTATGGTATTTGCCAGCACAGCTTGTGTTAATGGCTACTACTTTAGATGGACACTGTGGGAAACAGGACAGTGGGCTATAGAGGCCTTTGGCTTCATCAACAGGATTCTTCTTATATCCTCCCAGAAGACTGCTAAAAACCCTCCAAGTATTCCTGTTTTCCAGGGACAGTCCCAGATTTACCGACACCATCCTGGCAGGGTTTCTGATTTGATCCTGGAATGCCCTGCTTTTCCTCAGGATGTTTCTATTTTCATCAGAGAAATGCCAGAGGATAGGGAGTTAGGCAGCCAAGTATACAAAAGTTTTTTAACGTTTAATAATAATAATAATAATAATAATAATAATAATATATTATTTATACCCCGCCCATCTGGCTGGGCCTCCCCAGCCACTCTGGGCGGCTTCCATAAAAACCACAAATACAGTACATACATTTTTATATATGTTGTAAGCCACCCAGAGTGGCTGAGGCAACCCAGTCTGATGGGTGGGGTATAAAGAATACAATTATTATTGTTATATTATTATTATTATTATTATTATTATTATTATTATTATTACAGTATTATTACAGTATTATTACAGTATTATTATTATTATTATTATTAATTCATGTGCTTATTTTCATTTGAGAAATGTTGGAGGGTATTTTGATGTTGCTTTAGGAGTTGAAGCATAAATCAGAAATACACTACTAAAACTAAGCCTGGGCCTAGCTCTTCCCCAAAGTAGCGCTCTGTACAGAAGGATAATACTGCCCTTCAAATAAATTAATAAAAAAAGTCTCCAAAACATTTAGTTTGATATCATGTTAAACCATCTCAAAGGGTCAAACACACATAAAGTAGATTAAAAAAGCAAAATAACTGAAAGACTGGGCAAAAATGTTTCCATCTGCGTCCAAAAGGAAGCAAGGAATGAATATTCCAGGAGAGAAGTCTCCTCCTGCCCCCTTTAGTTCTGCAACCACCAAAGAGAAAGTCCTGTTCCTCTTGGACGCTCTCCTGGCATCCAGAATGCTGGAAAACATAGCAGAGCTTTGTACCTGATCTTAAATTTCATCCCCCCCCTTCCAAAACACACTGTTTTCTTCCAATAAAATATTGTGATATTTTATTTAGCTTTCAACAACATAATATTTATTTGTTGCCATTTCTATTATTTTCAGGTTATGAAGTTATTGGCTTGGAACATCTCCCTAAAGGGCCAGGGATTGTTATTTTTCATCACTCAATTTGGCTTCGCGGCTATTGCTTCTTTGTGGGCAAAGCTTATAAAGAGAAAGGAAGACTGTGCCATACAGTAGTTCATCACTTCTTGTATAATCTTCCAGGTAAATTATTTAAATTAAAATTGTGCTTTTTTGCTTAAAACATGTGCCAAATATGACATGAAACAATGATATTAAATATAAAACAATGCTGTAGAATACAAAAACAGTGTATCTGGCAAAAAACCACAGGTAAATAAAATAGCAGCAACAGGTGAAACAGTAAATTAGTGGAGAGGTTCTTTCTCACCAAGTCCCTGCAAGTAAGACAGAATGTAGGATGAATAATTATTTCCAATTCATTTCTGTCTTTCTTAAATTTGTATACTGTCCTTCATCCAAAGATCCCAGGGTGTTTCTCAACACAAACTACACCTTAAGGAAGACTCAGGGCATAGTATTGAAATGAAAATGAAATGAAATATTGTGGACAAAAGGTTATATTTTTTTAAATATAGCAGCCTAAAGGATCTGTAAATTAAATTAAACTAGCCAAATCAATATACAGTTAGTCAGGAGGAAACAAGTCACTCCACTTTTATGGCCATGTTTACAGACAACATTTCCTCAGAGTAAAGGACTAGAAGAAATATTTCCTCCTTGTTCCTAGAATCGTGGGCACATGACTTGACGAGCACAAACCAGTACGTTAGATCTAGCACTTTGCTTAAAAGTGAATATAAAGTTTGAATGCATCAGATTGCCATCTTCCAATGTCCCAGATCTGGTGGGATGCCCATGAGAGCCGCAGCTGTGGCTGTACCTATGCGAAAGGAATGCAAACCAAACTGAACTGGATCACAAGCTATGGCTAATTGGGCAGAGAACTGTCCAACTTCAAATTGATCCTGGGAGAGGAAAAGGTGACTCACACACAGGCCGAGTGGCCAGATAGGCTGCAAGTGCTGTCACAAGGCATAAAGGTACATCATGGCAACTCTCGTTCATGACCTTGGAGCCAAAGCCTTCTGGCCCATCTTGGACTGCCTTAGGAGAATGCGTACCAACCCATCTGCGAACTGGACATTCTGGAACAACAAAGCCTGCCCTAGACATAGAAAGTAACTCGTAGGCCCAAAGCCCCACGAAAGGCAACCAATGAAACAGCAGGAAACAGCTGCTCTTCCAAAGTGAAAGAACACAGGGACAGCAGCAACAATAGAGCATCTGGTATTATGGGCTTACATTTATCTGGTCTGTTCTGCTCTTGGTCCTAAAGTGGATGGGCCATAGACGTGGTCCTGACGTCCTTGAACTCCTGGTGATTAGGCAAATATGGCTGCCTGGTACAGGGGGCCAGAGTGGATGAAATGTCCAGTTGAGGTATCAATTGCCAAGGTTTGCTCGGCATCCTCATCAGGTTGTGCACAACACCCAGTGCCAGCTTGCGTTGCGATTCCCGCCCCCCACAGGTGGAACAAAATAAAGACACAGGACACCAGAATTTAAGGTTAATGGGCAACAAATGGCCACAACTTTATTGGTCACAGGTAAGAGCGGTATTGGCTTTAGCCATTGGACCTATCAGACTATCCGGGATAAAACCGGAAGGGATTGAACACGAACGGGGGAGCCCTTGAGATGCACATTCCTAGGCGTTCCCCGAGGGGTCACCGCTTGGGAGCGCACTTTAGGCCCTAGCCTCCATAGGTTTCGGACGAGGCAACGCCCCCCGGAATCCTTTAACGAACTACCCTTCATCATTTGGGGGAGGTGATGGCGCTCCCCCCCCAACTCATCAGCATAATAATACCCCTACCAAGGCCAATGCTTTGCATACAATTTGACCCTGGATATCACTCCCAAACCACTGCCATCCTCAGCACCATATTCAACTGGAGTTTGGTTCCAACAGCAACTCCTGATGCCAGAATTCGAAGAAAGTGGGACAAGGGGCATGTGACCTTGTTCTTTTTTCGTGATCTCTTGTAGGCATTTGATGCCGTTGATTATGGCATTGTTCCGGACTGTCTCTAAGGAATGGGAATTGGGGGCACTGTATTACCATGGTTCCAATCCTATCTTTAGGACCGATTCCAGGGAGTAGCACTATGCTATGGGATGCTGCAGGGAGTAGGCAATAGAAGTTTTGGGGAGATGTACCATCAGTATGCTGATGACACTCAGCTTTCTTTCTCCATCGCATCTGAATCAGGAGAGCCTGTGCATTCTGTGAGCCATTGCCTGGACGCAGTGGTGAAATGGATGAGGAAAAAGAAGTTGAGCTTGGATCTTGAAATGTCCGACAAATTGGTCAGTTGCTTGTTCTGGATAGGTTTGCACTCCCCTTGAAGGAGCGGGTTTGCCGTTTGAGGGGCTTCTGGATCCAACTTTGTTCTGGAAGGCTCACTTGAGGACCCTCTGTCTTTTCTAGGCCTAAGTACCGTAATTTCAGGGTAATCAGGAGACGAAAAGACAGTTACAGGAAACAACAAGACATTTACACTGATCAGTGCCCAGAGCTCCAGCAGTAGGTCAGCTAGGTCATGGGCTGTTAGGGCAGACCCAGTCTGGTCCTGCTGGGCCCAGAAATCAGTCATTAATAAAGATGGAAGTGTCTTATTGGGAAGAACAATGCAAAGTATGGGAAACTACATGAGAATATGTTCACTAGCAAGCTTCCTGTGAACAATTCACTGTATTCAAACACACTTCGTCGCAACTGGGATGGGGTGGGGGCTACAGCTAAGGAAAAGGGCAGAAGCACACCTACATGCCCATGGCTTTCATAGCAACTCCAACCTATTAAGCAATGTGCATTGATCCCAGGAAGCATGCCTCCCCCAAACACATGGTCAATCAAGCACTCTCACACACAGTTTTTATGCCCCCATGTGACACTGCAAGCAACCACTTGTGGCATCCTTTCTACACAGTGTTCATGGAACCTCCACTGCCAAACCCCCCACATCATCTTCCCCTGCATGCAAACAGCAGCCACACTAGGAAACTATGACACCACACATATGTCAATTTTAAAAATTAAGCAAAAGAAGTGAGGTGAGAGCCCAAACAGGCCCAGTAGCACAGAGAGTTATGTTGGGGGGCATTCCACTGGGTAAATTAACGGAGCATCTAACCCCCTGTCTGGGTGGGTGAAAAGATGGGCTTCTGCTGGTGGAGGCAGGTTTCCACCAGCCTGGGTTCCTCCCTGTTCTCTCTCTCTCTCTCTCTCTCTCTCTCTCTGTGTGTGTGTGTGTGTGTGTGTGAATGTCCACTGTATCCAAAACCCAAGCAGCAAATAGGGATTGAAGATTGAAGATTGTCCGGCAAGGCACTATGGGGTGTATCAGGCACCCCAAACTCGGCCCTCCAGCTGTTTTGGGACTACAACACCCATCATCCCTGACCACTGGGAGTTGTAGTCCCAAAACCGCTGGAGGGCCGAGTTTGGTGATGCCTGGGCTGTATTTTTAACATGATGCAAACTTGAATATCAACTTATTGTACTAGAGACTTGACTTGAGGAACACTTCTCCAAAAGGTGGTCACCTCAGCACTCAGCCTCACTCTATGAGCCAGAACATGTGAGCAAAAGGGGAACTAGCATAAAGTCCCCCTTCCATGAAATCCTAGTTGATCAGTAATCTTTGGTATAAAGACACTTGTATAATATTCACACTATTTCCTAAATGAGAGCTATATAAAATGCATTTTTCTATTTGGGGCTTTCTTTTAGGGACAAAGATCCTTTGTGATGTGCTCGGTTTGAGAGATTTCAAGAAAGCTGAATGTGTGGAAATTCTGAAGAAAGGCCATTTACTGGGCATTGCACCTGGTGGAGTTAGAGAAGCAAACTTTAGTAATGACTACAGCTTAATATGGGGTAACCGCACAGGTTTCGCTCGGCTAGCTTTGGAGGCAAAAGTGGTGAGTGATCTTTGGGCAATTTGCATTGTCCTCACAATTATCCTGTATATGACATACTGTGTTGACATCCTTGATTTAGCATCCTCCATAGCTGAGAATGGCAAATATCGTGTTTCAGGGTCAAATGATATCTGGAGAGCCATGGATTCCCCACTCCTGCTTTTAAAAAAAGCTACTGAAATCAATAACGTTTAATAAGAAAAACAACTTTTTTCTTCTTACTCTCTTCAATTCCTCAAAATCTGGGGGACAGCTTGTGAATTTTCTTCATCTGAGATATTTGAATAGATCTGCCAGGAATTCTGAAGCCAATCACGTCTGGCTTGTCATTAATGCCAGATGTGAATCATTCCTTCTAGTCTTTAACAAAAATTAAGGTGGAATGGTTGGGGTGAAGTAATTAACCAGGTTTCACCTTTCTGTTATTGTTTTTTCCCTATTTTATTCTTTTAGCCCATCATCCCTATATTTGCACAAAATGATTCTGAAGCATTCAGGACCTTTGGAAATACAAGTGAGTTAAATTTATTATGTTCCTTGGTTGATCAAGATATCTAATTTCAGGCAAAATACATTTTAATAATATACAATGGTGTTTTTTAAAAAAATGAATATCTATTTCCTACCTACTCTCAAAATGCCAACTAATTTCAAATTTGATATGGGGTCGCATTCTTTCGGAATATTTTTATAGAAATCCCCCCCCCCAAAAAATTTATAAATACATAGTTAACAAATAAATAAAAATTTAAAAAATTCCTTCCAGTAGCACCTTAGAGACCAACTAAGTTAATTATTGGTATGAGCTTTCGTGTGTATGCACACTTCTTCAGACAGCTGTTTCGACTATGGCAGACCAACACGGCTACCTACCTCTAACTATAGTTAACAAATAAATATTTTAATAACCTGCCTGGGAAAAAAAAGAAAAAAGAAAAGGGAAAAAGGAGAAAGCATACATATCAATGTACATAGAATAGAAAAGGATATAAAAAAGAAAAGAAAACAAACAAAAATTAAGCAAAGTTTAACTCTATCAAAATAATAACTTAGACTGCCTTAAGACCTCCTTCCTAAAAAAATTCTATTTGCTATAATTCAACCCTATAATAGTATTTCTTATATATACTAACCTTTAGTATGGTTTGAATCTCTTTACTTATTTGTTACTGATGTTGGCTTCCTTCTGCCTCATTATGATTTCAATTTGCATTAGCTTACTTTCCCCCTTGTATTTAATATTTTATCCTCATCTTGGTATGAGGAAACAGTATGTCACTATTGGCGGAGTTATTCAAGACACAACCAAGTCTTAGTAGTATAACCTTGTTTCATTAAATAATTGTTGAAACATTCCCATTCTTTTTTGACTTTGTCTGCTGATTTGTTTCTTATTGATTCCGTCATTTTCATTAGTTCCAAGTACTCGCAGAGTTTTAACTGCCATTCGTCTCTCGATGAGATAAATTCACTCTTCCAATACTTAGCTACTAGCAATCTAGATGCAGTCACTGTGTAGAGGAATATTCTCTTGCTTTCTTTTGGGATGTTATTTGTTAAGATCCCTAGTAAGATTGCTTCCGGGGTTTTTTGTAATATAAATTTTAATATTTTTGTTAATTCCTCGTAGGTCGTGTCCCAGATTTTTTGATTCCTGGACACATCCACTACATATGGAAAAATGTTCCCTCATATAATTTGCATCTCCAACATTTATTATCATAATTTTTAGTCATGTTGGCTAATTTTGAAGGGGTTAAATACCATCTAAATTGCATTTTCATAAACTTTTCTTTAATTAACTAACACGCTGTGAATCTTAGATTCTTTCTCCACAGCTCTTCCCATTTTTGTACCCTGCCAAATGAATTTTGCCAGATCTTTTTGCCAATCTTTAAAACATTTAACTCCACTGATTATTGGTAATGTTTGGAATAGGAATAACATCTTTGGTAGCACTGTCATTTTAATTATGGACATCCCGCCCCACAGCGACAGATTTAACCTCCCCCAAATTTCCAAATCTTTTTTTATTTCTTTCCAATTTTTTACAAAATTGTAATTGTAGAGGTTTATATTTTTTGTTGTGATCCAGATGCCTAGGTATTTCACCTTATTTGTTATTTTTAATCCTGTTTTAGTTTACAATCCTCTTTTTTCTTCTTCACACATGTTTTTCACTAATAATTTTGTTTTGTCTTTGTTTAGTTTAAAGCTGAGACTTTCCTGAATTCATCCATTTTATCAGTGTTTCTAATGTGCTCTCTATTGGGTTCTCGGTGGTTATGATGATGTAATCTGCAAAGGCTTTGAGTTTATAATATCTGTTGCCCAAATAAATACCTTTTATTTTTGGTTCTTTCCTTATAGCTGTTACTAATGTTTCTAATATGGTGATAAATAAAAGTGGCGAGAATGGACAGCCTTGTCTAGTCCCTTATTCAATGTTAAATGTTTTCGTTAGTTCATTATTTATGATTAATTTTGCTTTCTGGTTATTATATATTGCCTTGATTCTGCAATATATTTTATTTCCTAATTTCATTGCATCAATGGTGTTCAATAAGAAATCCAATGATACATGATCAAATGCATTTTCAGTGTCCACTAACATCATTGGTGATCTTTTATTCCCACCTACCCCCAAATATTCTAATAAACTGATAATTGTTCTTGTATTGTTATATATTTGTCTTACCGGGAGGAAGCCAGCCCGGTCTTCATTAATTATTTTATTTAATATCTTTTTTAATCTGTTTGCAAGTATTCCTGTAAAAATTTTGTAATCCAAATTTAGTAATGAAATTGGTCTATAGTTTTTGGTATTCATCAGATCTGCTCCTTGTTTCGGGATCAAGGTTATTAAGGCTTCTTTCCATGACTCCAGTGTCTTCCCATTCTCTAATATTTTGCTCATAATCTTTTTCAAGGTTGGAAGTATGGCCTCTTCTAATTCTTTTTATAGTAACCAATTGAGATTCCATCTGGGCCCGGAGATTCCCCAACTTTTGTTTGTTTTTCATTACTTGTAGTATTTCTTCTATTTTGATAGTTGAATTTAAATATCGATGTCCCTCTTCTAATATTACTGTCAGAGGCTTAGTGCTGTCCAGTTGGCCATAGATAAGACTCCGGGCTCCCAGCCAGTTCCAACAAAATGATTTATTTGACAAAGTTCAAATGTACATCTCCAGAATTTAAATATCTATGTTCCTCTTCTAATATTACCAGTAATTTGTTTCATTGTAGATAATCATTTATTTTATTCTCATCTTTATCTTCTGATTTGTACAGTTTTTTTTATAATAATTTACAAAGCACTGTTTTGTTTTTTCTGGGTCTACTATCTCTTCCCTTTGATCTATTATTTTACCTATAATTTTATCTTTTTGCCTTTTCTTTATTAACCAGGTTAACATCCTGCCGAGTTTGTTGGCCGATTCAAAGCTTTTTTGTCTCATCCATTTGATATGGGGTCGTATTCTTTCAGAATCTTTTCCCTTTCATACACAGGGTTGACAAGATGGGTATATGAGAAAACTCGATGTTTACTCCTTCCTGTATATGGAGGGTTTCCAGTGAAATTGAGGACATATATTGGAGAACCCATCCCATATGATCCAAATATAACTGCCACAGAGCTGGCTGAAAAAGTAAGTACCAGGAAATATAAAACAGAATAATCTTTCCTATTGCTTTTTCACTTTCTCAGTTCTAAATTGTATTCTGCATACTGGCTTCTCATTCTGTATGAGCCAGAGCTAGGCTTTATTATATATATTTTTGTGCATTATATTGATCACTCAGCTTTTCCTCTGCTTAACTTGTTGAGACTAATGAAATGCCCTCTGAGCTACCAACTTTGAATCCCCAACACATTTTTAGATATAGAATCATAGAATCTTAGAGCTGAAAGGGACCCAAGGGTCATCTAGTCTACTCCTCTGCAATGAAGGAATATCAGCTAAAGCATCCATGAGAGATGGCCATCCAGCCTCTGCTTAACTTCGTACCAACGGGACCGCCTCTCTTGGTATGCCCCACGGAGGACCTTGCGGTCTGCAAATAACAACATCCTAAAGATTCTGGGCGCCAGGGAGATCAGTCTGGCCTCGACCAGAGCCAGGGTGTTTTTGGCTGTGGCCCCGGCCTGGTGGAACGCTCTCTCACAAGTGACTAGGGCCCTGCGGGATTTGACATCTTTCTGCAGGGCCTGCAATATGGAGCTGTTCTGCCAGGCCTTTGGTCAGGGTTCCGTTTGACTCATTTTCTCCTTGTATAAGAACAAGCATGAAAAATAAAGAAAAAGAGATAAAGGGAATTACATTAGGCAAGGATGTTTTCAAAATTAGAGCTTTTGCGGATGATATTATATTAACAACTGAGGAGTCAGAAAGCAGTTTAATGAAAGCATTGACGATAATGAATGAGTTCGGGAAAGTAGCAGGCTTCAAAATAAATATGTCAAAAACAAAATTTATGGTAAAAAACATACAGGAATTAGAAAAGAACAAATTACAGAAGAAATTAGGTTTAGAAATTGTTACAAAACAAAAGCAAAACATTTAGGTATAGAATTGACGATGAAAAATATTAATCTATTTGGAAACAATTATGAAAAAGCCTGGAAGGAAATTAGAAGAGATCTAGAAACCTGGAGTAGATTAAAGCTGACATTAATGGGGAGAATATCTATAATTAAGATGAATGTTTTACCCAAAATGATATATTTGTTCCAAACAATACCAATAATAATTAAAGAAAATTGTTTTGATGAATGGAGAAAATATCTAACAAAATTCATATGGCAAACCGAAAAACCACGCATAAAGTATAATCTATTAACAGATAAAGGGGAGAGAGGAGGACTCGCATTACCGAATTTAAAAATATACTATGAAACAGAATGTCTGGCATGGCTAAAAGAATGGATTATATTGGAAAACACTAGTATTTTAAATCTAGAAGGTTTTGACAATAGGTATGGATGGCATGCCTACCTAGCGTACAAGAAGGTTAAGGTACATAATGGCTTCAAAAATCATATACTCAGAAATTTATTGTTGAAAGTTTGGAATAAATATAAACAGCTATTAGAGCCACAAGTCCCTTTATGGATCTCTCCATTAGAGGCCCATGCAGTTAAAAAACTCAATATGAATTCGAACTGGGCAACATATAGACAAATACTGGAAGAAGACCAAGGAAAGTTAAAATTAAAAACATATGAAGAATTAAAACAATATGGGATGGATAATTGGCAATATATACAATTAAAAAGTGTGTTTAAGGCAGATAAAAGAAAAGGTTTCGCCAAAGAACAATTAAATTGCTATTTAGCACCATTATATTACAAAACAATAGGAAATTATTATTGAAAATTTACACTCTATTATTGGACTATGATTTGATGGATGAAGAGGTAAAAGAAACAATGGCCAAATGGGCAAAAGATATCGGCCACACTATATATTTAGAACAATGGGAGAAACTCTGGTGCGAGAATATCCGCTTTACCACCTGCTATACGATAAAGGAAAATTTTGTTTAAATGTTTTACAGGTGGTATTTAATTTATAATTAAAATCCAACCTTTGTTGGAAATGTAACAAAGAACCTGGAACGATAATTCATATGTGGTGAGGTTGCAAGGAAATAAAGAAGTTTTGGGGACTAACACATGAGGAACTTAAGGAAATGCTTTAAAAACCCTTGATAAAAAATCCTGAAGCTTATCTGTTAGGAGTGGTAGGCAAAGACATACCACATATGAAAAAATAAAAAATTCTATGCAACAACAGCTGCCAGGGTAGTGATTGCCACTAAATGGAAATCTCAGGACACACCAACAAAGGAAGAGTGGATTTGTAAATTAAGTGAGTATATAGAATTGGCAAAATTAACTTCAATTATAAGATATCATTCAAATCAAAAGTTAAGAATGGAGTGGAAGTATTTTGAAAATTGTATGTCAAAATATTGTTCTAAAAATGACATGCTAATAGGCTTAGAATAAAAAATGTAAGCAATAACAAAACCAATAAAGAAAGAAGGAAAAATCAGAATTTAACAAAAATAATTTATTCTACAATGCAAGGAAAAAAAGGTAGACAGAAATATAAAGAAGTGGAATTGCTGTGGAGTGAAGTAGAGGGTGGGTGGTGAGTTTTATAATTAAGTGTATAATTATGCAGCTGTTGCAATTTAGATATTATATTTTATGTGAGGGAATCATTGGGAATTTTGGTTATTATGTGTATATGTTAAGTTTCAATAAAGATCTTTGGGGGGGCGGAGCATGAAGGCGGTTCCCAGCCCACTCAAAGATGCTTATAATATCAGTGGAAATCAGTGGTTACCGTTGGTAACCGCTTTCAATTTTACCCTGAAGATTTCCACTTGTCCAGTTTTAATTTTAATTTGTTTGAATTAATTGTGGGATGTATCTTAATTTACTGATCGCTTGGTTTTATGCATATTGTCTTATATGATGTGAGCCGCTCTGAGCCCAGCTTTGGCCAGGGATGGCGGGATACAAATAAATTATTATTATTGTTATTATTATTAAACACCTTCACAACCTCTCAGGGGAGACTGTTGAACTGTCAAAACAGCTCTCACTGTCAGAAAGCTCTTCCTGATGTTGAGTTGGAATTTCCTTTCTTGCAACTTGAAGAGTGGCTATGGAAACCCTGTCAGATGGGTGGACTATAAATTTAAAAAATGATGATGATTATTATAAGGCATTGGTTTGAGTCCTACCCAGCAGAGCAGGAGAAAATAAGCTTACTCCATCTTCCATGTGACAACCCTTAAGATATTTGAAAATGGCTATCATAACTCTTCTCAGTCCCCTCTTTTTCAGGCTGAAAATACCCAGCTTCTTTCACTGTTGCTCATAAGGTTTCCTTTCCAGACCCTTAATATTCATGGTTGCTCTCGTCTCCCCCAAGAACTTTCTGCTTTCATTCTTGCTTCACCCTCTCCCTCCCCACATCTAGTTCCGGCTTTTGGTTGCTTGTTTGAAGGGGCGGAGAAGTAATTTATTTTGGCGGGTGTGTGGGGGTTGATTCCTTGGTTGTCCTGTGGTTCCTTCCTTTTATTTCACATTGTTGGGATGCAGTCATTGTCATTTGACAGTGGTGTGGTTTGTTTGCTCCTACCACGTTAAATCTGCACAGATGAGAAAGTTGTGGAGAGAAAGATCAGCTTTACTGAGGCATTATTGTGTTAAGGGTGCCCTTTAGGGACCTGCCAAGACAGTATGCCTGGTAGGACTTGCATAGGTCCTCTTAGCCCTGGTACATGCATTTTGGCTGAACACTGCAGAGCAGGGTCTGAGTGAGCATTATGGGTTCATTCTCAAGGTTCAATATGCAAGGAGACAGTAATTTTCCGACTTCCGGGTTAGTGCCATCGGCGAATGGCAGAGTTCCTCCGACCGGAGGAACTGGCTCCGTGGAAACTGGGTCTTCCCGCTGTGGCAAAGGTGGGGACCCGCTAGAAATCCCAGGTGGAGGAAGCCTGGGAACGTGGGGTTCGGCATGGCACCAGGAGCGCCTCCCCTACTCACGGGGAACCCCATTTTGGGGCTCCGGAGTGAAGTGCTGCGAACTGACTGCTACTTTCACAGAGTGAAGCCGCACAGCCATTGCCGGAGAGCGCTGACTTTTTCCTGTGGACAATTGGACTTAAAACAAGTACCCGTGAGTAGAAACGGAAAATTGGATCAAGAAACATCCTAATTTGGCACTGAAGCGGGAAGGCTCAAAACAGGAAGTCCGCCTTCCGCTTTTTGTAAATAGACTGAAGCAAAAACCTTGTAAGCTAAAGCCTGGAAAGTTGTTTATAAAAGTCTAAATTTCCTTCATTTATAACCACTAAAACCCCCTTGGAAGCAGGAGAAAAGGGGGGGGGACTTTGACTGTTTAAGCCTGCAGGAGAGGGAGTAAAGAAAGACAAGTTTCCACCGTCTCAAACCTGGGAACGGGGTGTCAGAGACAGAAATTGTTGGAGATGTTCATTGACTGTGAATGGAACACTTTGACAGATAGCTAAAAAAGAGAAATAAACTGATTCCAATGTTGCCTTTTGCATTCTAAAGAAACAAAATATCTGAAAAATGAAAGTAACTTTCCTTTGTTGGACTTGCCTTAAAAAGATGGATACAAATAGAAATTGTCTCCTCTAGAGGGAGCTTGTTACAATTGTTGCTGCAGTCTACTTGGGGACTTTACAGCTGTGAGATTAAGATCATGGGACCAGTCCTTTGACCTTGAATAAAAATGTGCTGGGAGGAAGTTTTGGTGCTTGCTTTATGCAAGACAAGTGCTTTGTTGGAACAGATGCATGAGAAGATGGATTTGATGAATGAGAAAATGGATTTGATGACTGTTGTGGTCAGTAACTGTGGACAAACAGGGAATACTGATACAGAAATCATTCAGGGACCAGCTCAGGAACCTGTATTGACTGGGCAAGTGCAAGTGCAGAAGATAATGGAGAAGGTTGCGGTTGCACCTCAAATAATACAAATGGAGAGATCCGAGGCCCTGCAGGAGCATAAGCCGCTGTTTTTGAAGATTGAAGTTGGAGTGGGCCAGGGGGAGTCTGGAGCTGAGGAGGTTCTTAACTTCGGAGGGACTTTGAAATATGCTTTTAAATATTTTTTGGATTACACTGATGACTGTGGGGAGTGGGACTGTGGGGAATGGGCTGGTGAAGGGACATGGAGATAATTTTGGGCTGGAATCTCCCAGAGACCTACTCCTCAATGAGAAAGGAAAGAAATTAAGAAAGAGACCAACAAAAGACAAGGAAAAGTGCAGGTATAAACAAGAAGAAGAAGATCTGCAGAAGGGACATGGAAGAGACTCAAGAGCCTCAGACATAAGATTACCAGGTTGATGGACTAGATGGAATGGACAGTAAGGACTGACATAACCCGAGACCAGGAAGAAGAGACGTTGGATGAAGATTGGAAGAAAATTTATAAAGAAAATTTTTTATTTAGGGAATTAGCGTAAAATTAATGAATATTAGGGAAAATGTTGGAATGAAACTATCTGGCTTTAGTAGAAATGATATAAGGAGTCATGTATAAATAAGTATTAAGTTTCAAGCTCTAAGGTATTTTACGGTAAGATAAGGTTAAATAAATCAAGGCAAATTGAATAACAGAATATGGGGAAAGATGGAAAGGATTTGCTGAGTTAATTAATAGGTTAAATTGTTAAGATAAATTATTCAATAAAAATTGAGAAAGATGGAAAGAATTTGCTGAAATAACTAATTAAACTAGAATACAAAAAGGGAGGTGTGAGGAGGTCAATGAAACAAGCAAATGGAAGTTAAAGATATGCAATATGGGATTTGTGTTTTTTTCTTTTTCTTGTTGTATTGTTGTATTGGTTTTTATGTATTTTTTTCTTCTTTTTTATGTATTGTAGTGTTGTTTCCTATTTTTTCTTCTTTTCTGTAATCCTGAAACTTTTAATAAATATTATTATTATTATTATTTAAAAAGACAGTAATTTCCTCCCTTTCCTTTGCTGGGGAGCCAGTTGCATATGCCTTAGGATCTGGAGAGATGGTTTCCTACCACAATTAACTAAAAATCCTTATCTGCCCTTACTTCTGATCCCAGAAGGAAATTACATATTGTGCTTCTTTAGCTGGAAAAAATGGGATTTTTTTAATGCTACTGGGTCTGACGCCTTTAGGTTTCTCCTATTCCTTTAGCTATAACATAATGTATTCCTTTGTTTTTGTTTTTTCAACAGACCAAGACTGCATTAGAAAATCTTCGGGATAGACACCAAAAAGTGCCAGGAAGTATATTAAGAGCTCTTTCAGAACGATTTGATAAGGATGACAAAGCTAACTAGTCCATATAAAACAAACTATAGTTCTGTAATAGGAAAATTTAATAATTATGTAATTAAAACCAAATAAACATACAGAGAATTGTACTGGATTGTGTATAACTTATTTGGAAGGATTGCTAGCTCAGTAGCTCAGCACCTCCTGTCTATGCAAAAGTTTTCGAAGAGGTGCAAGTCCTTTCTTGCCCTATCCTGCAAGACTCCCAGAATGCCCCTTTTTGTGGACTTACACTGCTAGAGTCAGAATCAAAGTGTGTAATGGGAGGGTGGGTGTTTAACTGAAACATGAAATAATAATCCCTATAAATCAGCTGCATTAAAACAGTGACAATTCTTTTATATTTGGAAAAGGCATTTTCTGCTAGTTATCCATTTTTATTTCCAAAAGGACTTTATGCCAGGTTGTTAATTCCACAAGTGAGTGAATTCAGCAGTGGAGTCTGGATTCCCACCATCCCCCAAGTTTCCCCATGGCCATATACTCTCAATTTTAGACTGTTTTCTCCTTCAGTTTTTTACTGGAGAGAGAGAGAGAGAGAACGAACTGACACCCCCCCCCCCCAAACTAGGGCAAGGTTAGAAACCCAGATATAAAAAGGCCAAATGGGACCTTAAACATGTGGTTGTGTTAACAGGAAAATCCGAGGGCTCCCTTGGACAAAAACAAAGACACCAGCCAGGATAACTTGTAGCAAAACAGCAGCCTGTAGGCTTGGCCTTTATTGAACTGTTGCAACAGGGTGCTCCCCTCACTTGCAGGAGAGATGAAGGACCCAGAAAAATGGTGTGCAAGGTCTTATAAAGACTTTTGAAATTGCCACCCTGTAGATCAAGACCACCCCCAGAAACATCATACATACATCACAGAAAGGAGGGGTTGAGGGAGGGGGTTGTGGTGGTAACCTGAGTGTCCTGTCACCTGGCTGGTTCTCCCTTTCCCCCTCCCCATGAGTACTTTCCAGGTGACAGAGGGGAGTTTGCAGTTTCCTGCCCCCAGAGGGAAGAGCTGATTATTGTCCTTTGTTCCAGTCCGTGCTGAATCCACTCCCATATGCAAGTTCTTTGTGATCTTGATGGTCTTCTGTCTAGGACCATCAGGGTTGGCATAGCAACTGGGCAGGGCTCCTGTGTATGTGCTGGTATGCTCAAGGGATTATGGTGGCCTGTATCAAACCTTCCCCATTTTGTAGTCCTTCCTTCATGGAGTAAAATAAAAGTGGAACAGTGCAAATCCGATGTATGGTTGCTTTTCTATGAATTTATAACAGAAGCATAGCGTATGTAGTGTGTGAGTGTGAGTGTGTGTGGAGTTTGTACAAACTGAATGATGGGGGGGGGGGTTTCCTGCAACAGTTGCCACTACAATATGTCTCTTAGTTTTTCTGGGGCATCTTCAAGTCACACCAGGGTGCCATGGCCTTACACATTCACAGTGCTGACTTCTGCTATTTACTCACATGTAGGCCTAGGCAATGTACCAATACATCGCCCGGGTCCAGTATGAGGGGCAGACTATGATGACAGTTTCACTCAGTGGTATATTGCTGGTGAAACCGCCACATTCTGAGTCCCTCTGCTACCAGCGCCAAGGGAGAAACAAGCTGCAGCCGGGTGCTGGAGGCAGAGGGACTCAGAAGGATGAGTGAAACCCCATTGTCTGCTCTCATACTGGCCAAGGGAGAAACAAGCTGCATAGGTGAAACAGTTGCTCCTTCCTCTGCCTCTTTAAACTGCTTGGCTGAGACTTGCCCTCACCTCACCCAAGCAGTTTTACACAGCCCCCAACCCACCACTGATTGCAGGAGCTGAGCCAGCAGCGGGGTGGAGGCTCCATTAAGGTGCTCCCCCTTCCCATCTGAGAAGGTGTCAAAGTGGGTTTATCACCAAACCTCGATGTTCAAAACCCAACACCACCCAGCCCTACTCAGGAGCAAGTCCTCCTGTGCAAAAGGAAGCTTACTCCCAGGTAAATGTGTAGGAGGTTTAAAAGCCTCATTTTTTCTTGAGGGTACAGAAATTAATAGCTTGGTTTGTATATCACATTAAACCATAAAAACAAATTATAGGGCAATAGCATGCAGCAGGTATTGAAAGTCCAATTTGTCATGTTATCTGAACCTGGGCTAGCGGTTTCTTTCATGCCAATAGTTTGGCATGAATGTTTATGCACATTGGGCCAATGTAAGTCGCTTAGGCTTGCTTTGGGCAAGATAAAGCAACTAACAAATCTAACAAACAAACAAACAAACAAACAAATGTAAATAAACGGTAATAAATAAATAAATGGTACTTACTAAGGGAGAGATTTGGATCACAAATGAACCTGCCCTGCCCGTTCTTGGGGCTGGAGTATCTGCTGGAGGGGACATTTCCTAGTTGCAGATATCCACCTTATCTTCCTTCAAGATCCTCAGAGTATTAGCACCATTATACAGATGGTTGACAAGGCCAGGAGTGTCCTATCTTGACCGCTTGGTTACATTCATGCCAATGAGGCCAGCAGCACCCAAGCAACAAAGAGCTTACTTTTCTATGGGTGGGCCAAGTGCCTCTGGTTCCTCAGCACCACCCAGCAGACGTCCCACCAATGGGGTATTCTGGGGGAGGCCTGAAGTGGAGGCTCTTCACAATAGGAAAAGCACTGCTAGGGAGGAGTAGCACTGGTGTTAAAAGGAGCTTCACAGTCTTTCGGATGAGTCTGCGGTCGCAGGTAAGGCTGCCTCAAGCTGTTTGCGCCTACATACTTAAGCATACTTAAGATCATTAGAACATTTAAGCATACTTAAGAACATTAGAACATTAAGAACATTAGAACTTTTACAAAACTAACCAGGGATGTTTGTTGAGATTCCTGCATTGCAAGGGGTTAACTAGACGACCCCTAGGTCCCCTCTGAACTCTAAACTTTAGGATTCTATGAACAAAAGTTTTTACTTACATTCCTGGTAAGCCTAAATTGCCTTTAATTCAGTCACCTCTCTGGAGAAGCACCTGAAATCCTGTCTGCTGCACTTTTTCGATGTCTAATTTCCAGCCGTATTGAAACACGTCTCTTTATGTGGTGATGTCAAGAAACTGTGAAAGGTGTGCCATCTGTATGAAGAAACTAAGCATTGTGAAAAAGCCTTAGGGCGCCGGCTGCTTGGAAGTTGTGGCCATTTGTAATCAAACATGAAATATGGAGTCACACCTACAATAGCATTCATATGGCACAATAACATATTGGGTCACAGAGTAAAGGTAGCTATCTCCCATCCTGCCATGCTGATTTTAAATCCTGCCATGCTGATTTTACTGCAGGCAGCTGGTTGAAAAGCTTCTTCACGAGTTGCCCCTGTAATATGCATTGCTTGATCAGGAGCAAAAAAGTTCCAGGTTGACATGCTTTGACATCAAAGGGTCTTTGGTATTCGGTACATGTCCAGTATTGTAAGGTGGAGGCGAAAGAAGTTCAGCATGCATTTGTCAGTTGTCAGAGCAATGTTTGCATACACATATGATGGTCTGTTTTACTCTCTTTTCGAGAGGAGAGGCATTCCTTGTAACAGAGAAGTAGTATTTTTCCTGCATTAAGCATGATTTTCAACAGGGGAGAAATAATGTGATGCAGTCACGGACACATCAAAAAGAAATATCCATGCGAAAAGGCAAACAGAACCAAAAAACTAAAAACCCCACACGTTTCTGATCTTCCCTAATGGATTTCTGCCTTACCACTCCCTTGCAGAGATGTGAACAAGGCATGTTCTGTCTCTTGTGTTGGGCCTATCTGGTGCACTTTTTTGTAGACTAATTTCCAGCTGTATTGAGAAACATCTCTTCACATGGTGGTTTCAAGAAACTGTGATATGTGTGCCATTTGTATGAAGAGACCAAGCACTGTGAAAAAGAGAGGCGGCTTGGTGAGCCAGTGGCTTGGAAGTTGTGGTCATTTGTAATCAAACATGAAATATGGAGTCACACCTACAATAGCATTCCTATGTCACAATAATATATTGGGACATAGAGTAAAGATAGAAATTGTGACAAGTGTGTTTGCTCCCTTTGATGGTAGCTTCTCTCCAAGCCAGGTAAAATATGTATGTTGTGTAATACATAACCTTCATAACATGTTCTGTTACAATAATGAATCCTAGTGCTTAAGTAAAAGCTCTTCCATTGGCACTTGTCTCTTTAATTCTACAGCAAATGAGGATTTCATTAACACTTTCTGGGTTTGAATACAAATCTTAAGTAATCATCCTCAGAAATCAAGTCCAATAAACTTGACCAGTCACTTGTTCTCCAGGCATTTTCTGAGATCTCCAATACCATCTTTTTGATCACTGAAATTAAATTCTGCCATGCCGATTTTACTGCAGGCAGCTGGTTGCTTGATCAGGAGCAAAAAAGTTCCAGGTTGACATGCTTTGACATCAAAGGATCACAGAGACATTAAAAACAAATATGCATGGAAAGTAAAAGGCAAATAGAACCAAAAAACCAAAAACCATAGGTTTCTGATCTTCCCTAATCTTCCCTAGTCACTTCATAAATCACTTGAAGAAGAGTTAAAACCAATTAAAACTCATTGAAACCGCTTAAAATCTACTAAAAGGCAGATTAAAAACCACAGGCCTTCAAGCTGCTGAGTCCCTTCCAGGCACTGTCCTACTTCATCGCCTGACACTCCTGAGAATATGAGGGAGCCCTGTTTGCTTCAGTGTTGAGGATGACACTTAAGAGCCAACCTGTCAAGTGCCTACCTTAATTCCCAATTCTATATCAAGACTTTGACAGAATGGTGAGCATGCCAACTTGAAAATTCCTGAGAGTATTCAGGAATCCATCAGATACCGTAAGTCTCTGGGAACTGACCGCCTTAATGGATCCCCCAGCCTTATAGAGGGGCACTGCATCATCACTTCAAATTTCACCATTGTATTATCCATCTCAGACAATGGGCTCAGCACAAACCTCCCTACCAATGAATTTCTGTCTTCCCACTCCCTTGGAAAGACCTGAACTAGGGTATGTTCTGTCTCTTCTGTTGGGCCTTTAATTTACTGAGATAGTCTCATGGTTGCCACAGAGGCCATGAAGTCTGAGCTGACCCAGGACCTACAGGTTACCTCCCTCCCTTTAGACAGTGAATTCTCAAACTTATTGTGAAAGTGAGCTGAAAGGAAGAGATTCCTTGCCAGTGATGGGAGATTGAGGATTGGAGTGATTGTTCTGTGATATTATGGCAGTGTACAATGTTGTAGTGTAATTTTTAATTGTGTTTGAAATGTATCATTGTAATTTGTTTTAATATTAAATAAATGTGCAAAAAATGAATAAATCCCTCTTCACAGGGATCTCTGGGAAGTGTAGCTTTGTGGGAAAAATAGGGGGTCTCCTAACAACTCTCAGCACCCTTATACCACAGCGCCCAGAATTTTCTGGAAGAAGCAATGGCAGCTTAAAGTAATATTGTATTGTTGGAAAAATATGGGCTATATTTAATAAGGCATCCTGGTTTATGAAAGCTAGCCGGGATGGGATGAATGAGTGCTCCAGAGGTAAGGTAAATGGGTCTTTGCATTATGTAGTGCTGGATGCTGCCCTTAAAGAGGCAGCAGTGTGTTGACTCCTCAAGAAGCCCTCTCTAGACCTAACAGAGAGCAACAACTATAGACTATAGTAGGTGGAGAGGGTGGTTGTGGAGCAGCTGCAGGTGTTTCTGGGTGAAACTGGTAATCTCGATCCATTAAAATCTAGGTTCAGACCTAAATTTAGAACTGAATCAGCTTTGGTCCCCTTGATGGATTACCTTTATCATAAAATAGACCAACTGTAGGGCCAGGTTCCCAGAAATATAGTCTGCGCTACTGTAATGTGTTTTATGTGGAGCTGCCCTCGGGCCTTATCAGGAAGCTCCAGGGGGCATAGAATAGGGTGGCTTAGATGCTGATGGAGGCATCTGACCAAGATTATGTGACACCATGGGGTAATTTGACCCTTGCTGAGAGGAGCATTGTTTCCCCTTACATAAATATTTCCTTACATCTTTAAAGAAACAAGAAAGCAAAATAAGTGGAAGAAGACTGAAAGGGAATATGAGAGAGATAGGGTGCCAATTGTATTGTTTAGGAACAGGCTTGAATTTTGAATTTTGTTTTTCCACTGAATATCATATGCTAATACTTCATATTACAATGGGGATCTTAGTTATATTAAATGAAACCCACGTACATAAAAATTATAATTTTAGATTATTGATTAAAATATTTTAGTGGAAATCAACCCATGTCTTCTATCTGTTAAGTGTCATATTTTGTTCAATAAAATATATGCTTTTGGAAGTGTCCAAATGTACAATTGTGTATGCACAGTACTTAACACTTTGGTATTTATAGCCACTTGAGCAAAACCTTTCCATTTTTTCATAGAAGTTGGTATGATTTAAGTAGAAGAAGAAGAAGAAGAAGAGTTTGGATTTGATATCCCACCTTTCACTCCCTTTAAGGAGTCTCAAAGCGGCTAACATTCTCCATTCCCTTCCTCCCCCACAACAAACACTCTGTGAGGTGAGAGGGGCTGAGAGACTTCAGAGAAGTGTGACTGGCCCAAGGTCACCCAGCAGCTGCATGTGGAGGAGCGGAGACGCGAACCCGGTTCCCCAGAACTCCTTTAGATGGACATTGCGAGAAACAGGATGGTGGGCTATAGATGCCTTTGGCCTCATCAACAGGATTCTTCTTATATCCTCCCAGAAGACTGCTAAAAACCCTCCAAGTATTCCTGTTCTCCAGGGACAGTCCCGGATTTACCGGCACCATCCTGGTAGGGTTTCTGATTTGATCCTGGAATGTCCCGCTTTTCCTTAGGATGTTCCTATTTTCATTTGAGAAATGAGAATTTCAATTTGAGAAAGTTTGGGACCCAAGGATTAAACCCTGTAGCTACTTATGACATGGTCAATGGTGCATCTGTCTGGGAAACAGCTGTCTCACTTTGTATATAGTAATTCAGAAGATGGTCTAAAGATGCCTGATATTGGCGCTCCTAGGGATGCGGAAGAAATGTGCTCCTGGTCCTGGATAGCTCTTCCCATGGTAAACCCCTGGCCTGAGCCTCAAAACCGGGTAGGCTCCGCCTCTGAGCTTTCTCATTAGTCAGTCTACATTAACCATTTCCATCCCTCCTGTACAAACATAATCACAAGGAATGGGCAAATGCCACAGGGAGTTTGTAGGCTCTTTTAGTGGTGTTTCGATTATACAGTGGTACCTCTACCTATGTGCCCCTCTTATTACGTATCCTTCGGGATATGCACATGGCAAACCCGGAAGGATATTTCCTGGTTTTCACCCCGTGTGCATGCACTCTATCACACTGTACGCATGCGCAGAAGCGCTCTATCACGTGTGCGCAGAACAGGCACCTCCGGTTGTGGAAACCCAACCAGAGCTCTGGAACGGATCCCATCTGCAAACGGAGGTACCACTGTACATGATTTCACTTAAATGTGTGGTTCCTCAGAATGTAACCCCCATGTAAATGGGGAGTAGCCTGCAATATAGCTCTCCTTTTTAAATGTTTGTTAATCTGTTCTAAGAAGGCATCCTCCAAGTCTTCAATCTGTCTTGGTGGCCTATAGCAGACACCCACAGTAAGGGTTACTGTAGTTCTGTCTCCTACAATTTTTACCCATATACTCTCAATCTGCTTTCCATGCTACAGATCATGAATTTTTGCACAAGTTTACACATCCATTCAATATAAAGACCTTCTTGTTTAGTTCATTCCTTTTGAATAGGTTATACCCCTAAATTCCTACATTCCAGTCATGAGATTCATCACACAAGGTTTCATTAATGCCTACCAGGTCATATTTGCCATCCTGTAGTAAAAGCTCCAATTCCATCTTGCTTGTTTCCCATACTCTGTGCATTTGTGTAGAGACAATTGAAGCCATGAATCATCCTTCCTGGTGCTTCCTTCTTGTAGTTTCTTGCTCTTTAGTGGGTTTCTGGAGCACTACCTCCTGTGCATCTATATAGTTATTGCTTGTGCACCATCAACCTCTTAAATGAGATGCAGTTTTACAGAAGACATTTCAAACACAGATGCCATTTCTAGGGTACTCTAGGGTATTATATTGTGTGACAATATCTTAGGTGTTCCTGCAGGGGGTGTCGCACTTCCCCCCTTTCCCAAGGAAGTCTTGGGAAGTGGACTTCCAAAGGAAGGGGGTTAAGGGTAGGAGAATGTGGGGCTCTGATGGCTAAAGGGAAGGAGTTTTGGAACATGGTTTTTTATGGCTGGTTCTCCCCAAGGTCTTTATGCTTTCATTCTTGCTGAACCCCCTCCCTCCCCACATCTAGTTTCAGCTTTTGGTTGCCTGTTTGAAGGAGCAGTAGTTTACTTTGGTGGGTGTGCAGGGGTTGATCCTTTGGTTATCCTGTGGTTCCCTTCTTTATTTCACATTGTTAAGATGCATTGTCATTGGACAGTGGTGTGGTTTGAAAATCTTCGGGATAGACACCAAAAAATTCCAGGAAATATGTTAAGAGCTCTTTCAGAACGATTTGATAAGCATGACAAAGCTAACTAGTCCATAGTCCACAGTTGTAGCATTTTGACTATGTGTCCACAATAGAAAACTAATAATTATGCAATTAAAGCTAAGGTAATGTACATACAATTGTGCTGGATTGTGTATGAATTATTCGGAAGGGTGGCTAGTTCAGCACCTGCTTTGCATTCAGAAGGTCCTAGGTTTGAAAGACATACAAGTGCTGTCTTGACCTATCCTGCAAGACTCCCAGAATGCCCCTTTTTGGGAATTACACTGGTAAAGCCAGAATCAAAGAGTATAATGGGAGGATGGGTGTTTAATTGAAACCCAAAATAATGTTACACCTGAAAGAGTAATGCCTAAAAATCTGCTGTATTAAAACAGTGACATTTATTTTGTGTTTGGAAAAGGCATGTTCTGCTTCTTATCTGTTCTTATTTCCAAACAGGACTTTATACTAGGTTATTTAGTCCCATGGGGGAGTGAATCCAGCAATGGAGTCTGGATTTCTGTCACTCTATAATTTCCCTGTGGCTGGGTGCAGTTCTCCTGTTTCTCCATGGGAGAGGCACTTCTCAAAAGAGGAATTTAATGTTTGAACTTCCAGTTTTGATTACCATTAATGTTTGTTTGGACCACATTGTTTACTACCTTTCTAGTGTCTGAAGTGACTGGGCCTGATGTCTTCTAGTCTTCATCCTCAAGCCCTTCCAGCTCCACAAATAAGTCCCAACTGCTTTCTTTTTAGTAGTTAAAAAAAGGTAAAGGTGAAGGACCCTTACAGTCCAGTCGCGAACGACTCTGGGGTTGTGGTGTTCATCTTACTTTACTGGCCGAGGGAGCTGACATTTGTCCACAGACAGTTTTTCCGGGTCTTGTGGCCAGCATGATTAAGCCGCTTCTGGTGTAACCAGAGCAGCACACGGAAACACCGTTTACCTTCCTGCCAGAGCGGTACCTATTTATCTACTTGCACTTTGACGTGCTTTCGATCTGCTAGGTTGGCAGGAGCTGGGACCGAGCAACAGGAGCTCACCAGATTGAAGGGATTCGAACCACCGACCTTCTGATCGGCAATCCCTAGGCTCAGTGGTTTAGACCACAGTGCCACCCGCGTCCCTTTTAGTAGCTGCAGAATTGCAGGGGGGGGGCTGTATAGTTAAGTGAAAGACATCCTCTGTTACAACCATATATTTCATTCTCTATGTAACTGAGAAGAATTGTCAAATCAGTTAGAAACTGGTAAGTGAAAGAATCTTGGGGGAAATGTACAGAAAAATCAGATTAGAATACATAGGATTCACCTCTACCACTGCAGCTCTTGAGTGGTAAAACATAATCCAGCCTGATCTGTCTGGATATTTCCAACAATCCAAGTGTGCCACTAAGACGTGCTTTTGGGTTTGTTTTTAAATCTATTGTATACTGTAGACTGTGTCCTCCTTAAGTTTTTCATTGGAGAAGAGAGATTAAAGGACATCATACATGCTCAAATGGTGGCTGCCACCACAGCAATTCAGTGGACAAGATCAGAAATGTAGATATAAAAGCTCAGATCAGAGTCAAATGGCACCTTAAACCTTTGTTATGGTCGCCACAATGATATGTTTGGCACATTTTAAAAAACCCAAAGATTGTAAAGCAAATGAAGCCAAGATGGGAGATCTAGCTGAAGATGGAATGAATGCTGTCTACAAACGACAAATTATTTTAAAACACAGAAGCAATCAAGTGGAAAAGCAGTGTGGAAGAAATGTCACTGCAGTTTCATTCTAGCAAAAGTGAAAACTAAAACTCTTTTACTTAGAGGGGGTAGTTTGTCAATACCTGTATCTTTATAAATGTGTGGACAACTTAGCGTAGAGAATTTATTTGGCTCCTTTTGCAATTTGTGGTATTTTGAGGGTTGTAAAAAAGAAAAGAAGATAATGATCCCTGGGCAGTTGAGTCTAGTCAAAGGAGACATTGGGTTGTGGCTCTCATCTCGCTTTTCAGGCCAAGGGAGCTGGCATTTGTCCACATACAACTTTCCGGGTCATGTGGCCAGCAAGATTAAATCACTTTTCTGCAATGGAACACTGTGACAGAAACCAGAGCGCATGGAAATGCCATTTACCTTCCCACCGCAGTGGTACCTATTTATCTACTTGCACTGGTATGCTTTCAAAGTGCTAGGTTGGCAGAAGCTGTGTTTTTTGGTTCTGTTTACCTTTTCTCATGGATATTTGTTTTTAATGTGTCCGTGACTGCATCACATTATTTCTCCCCCGTATGTATTACACAACATACATATTGTACCTGGCTTGGAGAGAAGCTACCATCAAAGAGAGAGAACACACTTTCCCTTTACTCTGTGACCCAATATATTATTGTGCCATAGGAATGCTATTGTAGGTGTGACTCCATATTTCATGTTTGATTACAAATGACCACAACTTCCAAGCCGCTGGCTCACCAAGCCGCCTCTCTTTTTCACAGTGCTTGGTCTCTTCTTACAAATGGCACACATATCACAGTTTCTTGAAACCACCATGTGAAGAGATGTTTCTCAATACAGCTGGAAATTAGTCTACAAAAAAGTGCACCAGATAGGCCCAACACAAGAGACAGAACATGCCTTGTTCACATCTCTGCAAGGGAGTGGGAAGGCAGAAATCCATTAGGGAAGATCAGAAACGTGTGGGGTTTCTTGTTTTTTGGTTCTGTTTGCCTTTTCCCATGGATATTTGTTTTTAATGTGTCCATGACCACATCACATTATTTCTCCCCCGTTGACAAATCCCGCTTAATGCAGGAAAATACTACTTCTCTGTTACAAAGAATACCTCTCCTCTCGAAAAGAGAGTAAAACAGACCATCATATGTGTATGCAAACATTGCTCTGACAACTGACAAATGCATGCTGAACTTCTTTCGCCTCCACCTGACAATACTGGACATGTACCGAATACCAGAGACCCTTTGATGTCAAAGCATGTCAACCTGGAACGTTTTTGCTCCTGATCAAGCAATTCATACTTCGTGAAGAAGCTTTTCAACCAGCTGCCTGCAGTAAAATCAGCATGGCAGGGTTTAATTTCAGTGATCAAACAGATGGCATTGGAGATCTCAGAAAATGCCGGGAGCACAAGTGACTGGCCCAGTTTATTGGAGTAGAACTGATTACTGAGGACGATTACTTGAGGTTCAGTATTCTAACCCAGTAGCGTTAATGAAACCCTCATTTGCTGTTGAATTAAAGAGTCAGGTGCCAATGCTATTGTAGGTGACTCCATACAGTGGCGTAGCGTGGGGGGTGCAGGGGGGGCCGGCCGCACCGGGCGCAACATCTGGGGGTTAGGGTTAGGGGGCGCAAATCCACGGGTTAGGGGGCGCAAATTACTTGCCTTGCCCCGGGTGCTGACAACCCACGCTACGCCACTGACTCCATATTTCATGTTTGATTACAAATGGCCACAACTTCCAAGCAGCCGGCGCCCTAAGGCTTTTTCACAATGCTTAGTTTCTTCATACAGATGGCACACCTTTCACAGTTTCTGGACACCACTACATAAAGAGACGTGTTTCAATACAGCTGGAAATCAGACATTGAAAAAGTGCAGCAGACAGGATTTCAGGTGCTTCTACAGAGAGGTGGCTGAATTAAAGGCAATTTAGGCTTACCAGGAATGTAAGTAAAAACTTTTGTTCATAGAATCCTAAAGTGTAGAGTTCGGAGGGGACCCCTTGCAATGCAGGAATCTCAACAAACGATCCCTGCTTACTTTTGCAAATGTGCTAGTACTTGTGTTATTTGTCAGTTTCTGTGATAGCATCTCTCCCTTTGTGCGTCTTTGGGCGTACATGCATAAAAACTACTCCATGTAACCCACATCTTTTTAAGCATGCAATTTGTTATCAATTAAATACTCTATTTCAACTCTGCTCGGTTTACTCGGGACCTGCTAAAATCCTTAGCCACTCACTTTTGTAAATATCTGGGAATAAGGTTTACTGTCTCCCCTTCCTCATATCAATAATAATAGTAGTAGTAGTAGTAGTAGTAGTAGTAGTAGTAGTAATAATAATAATAATAATAATAATAATAATAATAATTTATTATTTATTATTTATACCCTGCCCATCTGGCTGGGTCCCCCCAGCCACTCTGGTCGGCTTCCAACAAAACACTAAAATACAATAACCTATTAAACATTAAAAGCTTCCCTAAACAGGGCTGTCTTTAGATGTCTTCTAAAAGTTTGGTAGTTATTTTTCTCTTTGACATCTGGTGGGAGGGCGTTCCACAGGGCGGGAGCCACTACCGAGAAGGACCTCTGCCTGGTTCCCTGTAACTTGGCTTCTCACAGTGAGGGAGCTGCTAGAAGGCCTTCGGCACTGAACCTCAGTGTCCAGGCAGAACGATGGGGATGGAGACGCTCCTTCAGATATACTGGACCGAGGCCATTTAGGGCTTTAAAGGTCAGTATCAACACATTGAATTGTGCTCGGAAATGTACTGGGAGCCAGTGTAGGTCTTTCAAGTGTTATATGGTCTTGGCGGCCGCTCCCAGTCACCAGTCTAGCTGCCACATTCTGGATTAATTGTAGGCTCCCAGGTCACCTTCAAAGGTAGACCCACATAGAGCACATTGCAGTAGTCCAAGCGAGAGATAACCAGAGCATGCACCACTCTGGCGAGATAGTCCGCGGGCAGGTAGGGTCTCAGCCTGCCCTGGACACAGAATTGACCTGTGCCTCCATGGACAGCTGTGAGTCCAAAATGACTCCCAGGCTGCACACCTGGTTCTTCAGGGGCACAGTTACCCCTGAAGGACCAGGGAGTCTTCCACACCTGGCCGCCTCCTGTCCCCCAAAAACAGTACTTCTGTCTTGTCAGGATTCAACCTCAATCTGTTAGCCGCAATCCATTCTCCAACCGCCTCCAGAACTCACACAGGACCTACCCTGCCTTCACTGGTTCCAGTTTGAAAGAGAGTTAGAGCTGGGTATCATCCGCATGCCCGCACCCAGCCCAAACCCCCTGATGATCTCTCCCAGTGGCTGCATGTAGATGTTGAAAAGCATGGGGGAGAGGACAGAACCCTGAGGCACGCCACAAGTGAGAGCCCAGGGGTCTGAACACTCACCCCCCCCCACCACTTTCTGAACACGGCCCAGGAGGAAGGAGCAGAACCACTGTATAACAGTGCCCCCCAGCTCCCAGCCCCACTAGACGGTCCAGAAGGATGTTATGGTTGATGGTGTCAAAAGCTGCTGAGAGATCCAGTAGAACTAGGAAACAGCTCTCACCTTTGTCCCTAGCCCGCCAGAGATCATCAACCAGTGCAACCAAGGCAGTTTCAGTCCCATGATGAGGCCTGAATCCCGACTGGCAGGGATCCAAATGGTCCGCTTCTTCCAGGCGTGCCTGGAGCTGTTCAGCAACCACCCGCTCAATCACCTTGCCCAAGAATGGAAGATTTGAGACTGGGCGATAGTTGGCCATCTAAATATGTTTATTTAAGAGCAATTTGATAACCGCCTCTTTCAGCAGGTCCGGGAAGGCTCCCTTATAGAGAGAAGCATTCACCACCCCGCAAAGCCCATCGCTCAGCCCTTCCCAACTAGCTTTTATAAGGATCAAGGAGACAGGTGGTTGGTTTCACTAGTCCAAGCAGCCTGTCCACATCCTCGGAGGTAACAGATTGGACTTGATCCCACATAACTTGACTAGACAGGACTCTAGCACTCTCCCGCCCCGGCCCTGCTCCCATGTTAGAGTCTACCTCTTCCCAAATCTGAGTGACTTTATCTGCAAAAAAACTTTGCAAAATCATTGCAGGAGATCATGTGGCCCGTACTGGGCCCCGATGTAGCAGGTGGTTCTGCTAAATTGCGAACCACCTGAAAAAGTCTCCTGCTGCTGTTTTCTGCAGATGCAATAGAGGCAGTGAAGAAAGTCTTCTTTGCCGTCACTACCACCACTTGGTAGGCTCGACATTGAGCTCTAACCCGTGTTCAGTCAGCATCAGAATGAGTTATCCGCCACCGGTGCTCTAGCCGTCTCAATGATTGTTTCATTGCCCTCAGATCTGTGGAAAACCACGGGCCTGTCTGGGCTCCATGCAATTGGAGAGGGCACTTCAGAGCCAAATAATCAATAGCCCTGGTTAACTCCGCATTCCAGCGGGCCACCAGGGAATCAGCTGAAAGGCCATGGGATAAAGCATCCCCTACCACTCTCTGGAAACCATTTGAATCCATTAAGTCTTGTTAGTTCAATTATTGGGCAACAAAGCTCCTGAGTTAATCCCTAAACCGCTCTATCAGCACAGCATTGCCCAAGGACGACTTTGGAAAAACAACTGCACGCAAAATATCTTCTCATATGGAGAAACAGAGCAGGACACAGGGAACTGATTATCCAGTCCTCCTGGTCACACTCACAAGTCTGGTTTGTGATTAAAATCTTATTTCCTTTGGCACCCAAGTTTTCGAAAGCCCCCGCTATTTGATAGTATGAGGTTGCTATTTCTTTCTTTCTGTCTTGTTTAATCAGTTTTAATTTGTATACTTTGGCAGTACATTTAGATCCACTGTTATCTTTCATTTGGAGGTTGGGTTTCAAATACAGTGGTACCTCAGGTTAAGTACTTAATTCATTCCGGAGGTCCGTTCTTAACCTGAAACTGTTCTTAACCTGAAGCACCACTTTTGTTGGAATTCTGCCTGGGTCAGAGGAATGTGCCACAGCGTAGGCACCGGCAGATATTCCTTGTCGACCTCCCCGCTGCGCCACTCTGCTGATAAGCAGGCAAGGTCTCGGCGATTCTTCTCAGATGTGTGAGAGGAACACACCGTTCTTCCTCTCTCCCCTTTGGTGTCCCCCAGGGAGGGGAAAGAAGCAGGCAGAAATCTATTTACATCCTTTATTTCTGTCTCTTATATCAGTACAGAGAAACATGTCTGCACTCAACAACAGTAAAAAGAAACTCCACCCATGTACTTCCAGTACGGGTCATATGACACACACACTGAGCTAACATCCGGTGCTCAGTACTGAATGGACTGCCCCTTTGTTCCCATGGCAACAGTCACAAACATCCTGTCTGGCTTTCCAGCCACAAGCAGCTGACTGAGCTGCTAGAGCCTTTGCTTGCTGCAGCATTGGTGCTTTATGGTAACATCCTCCCCCTAAAGTATCAATGCGTGCTGCGGGCAAAGCGTCATCCAGAGAAGAAAACAAACAGTTGTTATACTTATAACATTCCCCTGTTGTTTCAGTTCCACCCTTGGAACTACCCGCCACTGGTTTAACCAATGTACCTCTTTGGTTGTGTGACTTCGCATTACCTTGGTTAACAACTCTCTGTTGTGCCTTTGTCTCTGACTCAGACACAGCTTCAATCTGTCCTTGGTCGTTTACAACAGCAACATATGCAAGGTTAGCAAACTCCTTTGAATACCTCTTGGGTGGTACACCCTTCGTTGCTCTCTCAGACCTACGTAAGAGTTGCTGCTCTTCTCTGCTTTCTGGTTCAGCCTCTGAACTCTCTGGAGAACCAGTACTAAGCTTAATCAGTGGTTCATCCTCCTCTTCTGAGGGTCTAGTCATTATTTGAGATTTCCTCTCAATGACTGTGACAACTGAGCTGTCTGAGCTATCGCTGTCATCATCAGTACTACTGAACTCAATAAGATCAACCTCATCATCATTATCGGAATCATCTGTGGGATATGCGTGAACAATTACTCTCTCCTGTTCAGGAGCACTCTCTAGAAATTTTGTGAGAATCACCTGACCAGATTCAGACAAAATTACTCTGTAGAGACCTTTTTCATAACCTACGAAGATGCCTCTGGCATTCTTTACCCCACCTGGAGCTTCTGTTCTCACCTGAGACCTGAAAACCTTAAAATAGGCAACAGAAGGTTTTCTATTGAACAGCTTCTCAAAAGGAGAAATTCCCAAGTCTTTTGAGACCTTTCTCAACCACACGTGAACATAGGACATTAACGACTCCGCCCAATATTCATGTGGCAAATGTGAACTAAGCAATTGTGCATTCATTCCCTTTTGCAATTCTTTGTTCACCCTAACACAGACACATTTCTTCCATGCTTCTTCGGAACTAGCAAGTTTGTGTCTTATCCCTTTCTTCTGCAGGAACTTCTGAAAATCCTGTAAAAGAAAAACTGGCTTGTCATCTGTGAAAAGACAACCAATGTCAGCATCATGCATACTTTTAACTTTGTCACAAAACTGCTGAAACCTTTCTAAGGCTTCTTTTGGTTTCTGCAAAAAATAAATCCAGACATAATTTGTGAAAGAATCCACACACAGAAGGTAATATTTTGCATTGCCTCTAGATGGTTCTAGAGGACCAATCACATCAGCATACACCCGCTGAAATGCTCTGTCGACCCTCGAGGTCACCTTGCTGGTGTTTTTCTTGGTCAGACCTGCAAAAGAGATCACGTTAGAATCACAAGAATTACATTCCATGTAATCACTTTGATCAAAAGTCAACAAATACAGTCCATCTTTCTCTTTGGCAGAAAGATACAACTCTCCATCTTTGTAGATCTCGCAGCTTTCAGCATCATAGGACAGTTTTAGCCCTTTCTTTGCAATCTGCGAAGCACTGAGCAGACTGAACTTCAACTCCGGAACCAAATAAACATTGCTTATAGTCAAGTTCAGACTCTTAAGATACACAGTTCCAATCCCGGTCGCTTCCAGCTCTTGACCGTTGGCCTGTTGCACAGTGAAGCTTTGCTTCTTAAACGTCGAAAACAGTTCTCTGTGTGGGCAGAGATGCTGCGTGCACCCAGTGTCAATAACAAAAGCATTTCCCACTTCTGGTTTGGCTTTTAGCGCCATCAAAGCCTTTGCAGGTTTCACCTGGGACTTGGTATGGCTTTTGTCTGATGCCTCAGACTTCAGGAGCACTTTCTTAGCTCCTCCTCGCCGACGCGGCCTCTTACAGTTTCGCTGAAGATGCCCAGCCTGTCCACAATTGTAACATCGGACAACTTTCATTGCTACAGCATTCTCTCCAGTAGCAACATCACTGAGGGAATTAGAACTCCGTTCCACCCTCCTCCTGTCAGCAACAGCAACAGTTCCTTCACTCCCCCATCTGGGGTCAAAGCTATCCTCAGCTTTGGATGAGCTCTTAGGAACTTGACCAGCAACATCTTGGCTCACCCCTTCTGGGGTAGTCATCCATCCAGACCATGATGAATAACTGTCTCTAGTCAGGGGAGGTGAGTAAGGCAAGTCTTCCCCCTTCTTGGTATCCATCTAGAATCCAAGCCTTAACTCTCAAACACAAGCCTCTAAAATCCAATAGCTGGCTTGTTTACACTCTTGGCACCTGGCAGCTCTGACACTGGCTGCGTTGGAAAGTCCCTTCCATCAGTTCGTGAGAGCCTAGTCACAACAAAACTTTGTTTTCGCCTCTCTGAGGCATAGCCTGACTGTCCAGCCCTCTCGAGTAACTTTCCACTTCTCCTCTCTGAGGCACAGCCTTCACTGAAGGGCGTTGCTTAGCAACAATGCATTCCTTTCCTTGGACAGGAAACCACAAGAATTTCTGGAATGCAGGCCTCTTCTCAGTTGGAGCTGTTTCCCCACACGCTGCTCCCCGTGAAGCAGAGAATGAATCAATCTGCATTCACACTTTTAAGCCCTAAAACTCATACCTTGGGCTTCGTGGCTTGGCTGTCAGCTTCTTCTGGTCAGCTTCTGGCTGCAGAGGATCAGCCTCTCACATCAGGCTTCCATGGAGCGATGAAAACAGTAGCTCTGCTACTCTTGATGCAGACTCCCATGGATCGAAGAAACCAGCAACCATCCTCTGCTACCACTGTTGGAATTCTGCCTGGGTCAGAGGAATGTGCCACAGCGTAGGCACCGGCAGATATTCCTTGTCGACCTCCCTGCTGCGCCACTCTGCTGATAAGCAGGCGAGGTCTCGGCGATTCTTCTCAGATGTGTGAGAGGAACACACCGTTCTTCCTCTCTCCCCTTTGGTGTCCCCCAGGGAGGGGAAAGAAGCAGACAGAAATCTATTTACATCCTTTATTTCTGTCTCTTATATCAGTACAGAGAAACATGTCTGCACTCAACAACAGTAAAAAGAAACTCCACCCATGTACTTCCAGTACGGGTCATATGACACACACACTGAGCTAACATCTGGTGCTCAGTACTGAATGGACTGCCCCTTTGTTCCCATGGCAACAGTCACAAACATCCTGTCTGGCTTTCCAGCCACAAGCAGCTGACTGAGCTGCTAGAACCTTTGCTTGCTGCAGCATTGGTGCTTTATGGTAACAACTTTAGCTAATGGGGCCTGCTGCTGCTGCTGCTGCGCTGCCGCCGCACAATTTCTGTTCTCATCCTGAAGCAAAGTTCTTAACCCGAGGTACAATTTCTGGGTTAGCGGAGTATGTAACCTGAAGCGTATGTAACCCGAGGTACCACTGTACTAAAAGGGGAGTATCATTGTTTACATTCCACAATTGTAATTTGAGTTGTTTAAACTGTACCCATTTAATTGTACCCATTTCTTTGCAGTCCAATTTTTCTCCCCAGATTTTACCAGATCCAGAGTGAACTCCCTTTTTTCACTCCCGGACTCTTTTCCAAAGATTCCCCACTAATTCTTTGAATTCTATCTTCTTATTTGGATTTAATTTGGGAAGCTTTGTCACTCCGGTGAGAGTCTTAGAGGCTGTGTGGCAATGAGCTGATCTCTCCCTCTAGTGCCATGGCCCATTATCCAAATTGTGATAGCCCAAACTCTTCAGAGCTCACACTGCCCCACAGGGGAGCTTGTATAAGGCACTGCTGGAGATTCAACAAGCTTTCCTGGCCTCACCACAGGATTTTAGGAAGTCACATTTTAGGAGTAGTATGAAAATTTCAACCAGGGTTGAGACTGGTTTAGGGGGAAACTAATCAACACAGTATTTCAGAAGACAGAACAGGATAGAGATGGATGGTGGCTAATGCCATATGTACACTGCTCTCCAAAAAAGCAGTGGGAGAGCATTGGATGTAGCCTCAAATACACACAAGTTTGTTTTAGTCACAACAGTACCCCATCTGCAATTTATCATTCTTCTAATACCAGGGATGAGGTCTTCCTAATTACTGGCAAAGGCGTGTGGAAAGGATCCAGTCTGACGTAAGACTCACCAAAATCTTGGTGGAAGCAGTGAGATATCTAAGATAAACCCCAACAGTGACACTTACCTTTGCATAGCTATGTGGGAAGAGGAAATTAATCACTTACTGCTTTTTCAGATATTACAACTCTGAGAAACAGAAATTTAATTATTCCGTATCATGTGGCTATTATAGGCACAAAAGTCTTATTGGAATTAAAACAGCTGTGATTTCAGGTCTCCCTCTCCCAAAAAAACCACCCACATTTTTTGGGTCTATTCTATATACTATTTAATTGCAAGATGTAATGAAAATAGAGTAGAATCAGAAATATGCAATTCAGCTACGTAAAGCTAATGGGTCTTCAGATGACTAAGTAATTTGAAGACACAAATGTGATGGCTGGGTGCATAGCTGTCAACTTTTCCCTTTTCTTGCGAGGAATCCTATTCGGAATAAGGGAATTCCCCTTAAAAAAAGGGAAACGTTGACAGCTATGGCTGGGTGTTGTGGCATGGTTCTCAATAACCAAAGTGGAAAGAATGTCTAGAGGCAGTGATAACAGGGTTTGGCCTTCAGCATCTGCTATTACCTGGCAGCAGAGCTGCAATCCCTCTTTGCAGTGTATCCCAAAATGCTTCCAAACTTCAGCTCCCCATTCTACCCACCCTCCTTGTTGGGTGTTGTGTTTGCGCCACAGAAGTTCAGTCAGGCGGTTAGGTTCAATGTAGGAAACAACCGTGTAGCAGAGAGAGCTTTTACTTCAGGGGCAAAAAGACACACTATATATACATGTTCTTTGCAGTTGCTAGAAGAAGTCTTCACTCTCTGAAGAGAAGAGGCCATTTCAGATTATAAAGTAAGTGCTGAAACAAACTCCACACAGCAAGTGCAAAGTCTAGTGGCTAACGAAGTCCTGCAACTGCCATTTCTGCTGACTTATGGAGAAGTAACTCCTTTTCCACTTTCCTTAACACTTCAGCCATGAAATGAAACCAGCTTGCTTTACAACAAAGAACATGATGATCGTACATTACTAATTTTGTAAATCTCCACGATGAATGCTGGGGGAAAAATATGACTGCTTGGCTAGTTACAGTGAGGAAAACTAGATTTCATGTAATCATGAATGCTCTGGGTTGACAGTTCAAACTGATGTACTGCATTTTCTGTTTTACAGGTAAACAGTGGGGGGAAAGATACCATCACAACTGAGGCGAATTTCACTTGTTATATTTATTTCATTGGCATACACTTCAGCTCTTCTCATCTCTTGGCATACACTTGCTTCAGATCAGGAAACAATGAGCTGGATTACTCAAATGCTGGAAAACTGGATTAGTGTTACTTATTTGGAAGAATACCTGAACTCTGTGATTCACCCTCTGTGGTTATTTATGATTCCCATTTTGCTTTATTCTTTCTGGTTATTTTTATATATATTTTGCTGTGCTGTCTCATTTCTGTTATATATCTACAAGAAGATGAATAACCAGCAAGAAAATGATTTTTATAGCAAATATTGGGACAAGGCAAGGCACATTATGTATTGCTGTTTCGATATATATGGAAAGATATGGCATGGTGAGTAAAGGTTTCTTTCATACCAATAATTCAGTCTTATCAGCTCCTATACTTTCATAGGACTGAGCACCAGAATTTCAGACTTGAAACACTGGAACAATAGTTGCCACAGTGCATCAGAAGTGTAGCTCTGAACCCACCTCAGTGTCATAAGAGCTACAAGTTTTGGTTGCCTTTGTAAGGATCAAAACAAAGGCATGGAAATTTATATATGTAATAAGCCATCCTAAGGAAAAACAAAATATTTTATGAGGTACGTATAGAATCAAGACGTATTACAGAAGAAAGGGTGAGTTGGTGGTTGCATAAACACCATACATTTTAATCATATTTAAACCCCCCCCCCACCGAAACCTGGAGAATGTTGCTTACACTTCACAGAGCTGCAATTAGCAAAGCCCTTTAAAAATAGCTTCATGGATTGTCACAAGAGAAAGGGATTGTCTTTAAATGTGTTGTGGGTACACAGCCAATGTAATTAATATAACATTGTATAGTGAGACCTTGAGTGTGCAATTTTCCTGAGCATGATAAACCACAAGGTAGCTCTGAAACATAAACTATGGTATTTGCCAGCACAGGTTGTGTTAATGGCTACTACTTTAGATGGACACTGTGGGAGACAGGATGGTGGGCTATAGAGGCCTTTGGCCTCATCAACAGGATTCTTCTTATATCCTCCCAGAAGACTGCAAAAAAAAACTCTAAGTATTCCTGTTCTCCAGGGACAGTCCTGGATTTACAGACGCCATCCTGGCAGGGTTTTTGATTTGATCCTGGAATGCCCTGCTTTTCCTCAGGATGTTTCTATTTTCATCAGAGAAATGTCAGAGGATAGGGAGTTAGGCGACACATGAGTGAAGGCAGTCAAGTATACAAAAGTTTTTTAACATTTAATGTTTTTATATATGTTGTAAGCCACCCAGAGTGGCTGAGGCAACCCAGTCTGATGGGTGGGGTATAAAGAGTACAATTATTATTGTTATATTATTATTATTATTATTATTATTATTATTATTATTATTATTATTATTATTATTTGATGTGCTTATTTTCATTTGAGAAATGTTGGAGGGTATGTTGATGTTGCTTTAGGAGTGGAAGCATAAATCAGAAATACACTACTAAAACTAAGCCTGGGCCTCAATGATGAAACCCAGTAGCTACTTATAACATGGTCAATGATGCATCTGTCTGGAAAACAGCTTTCTTACTTGGTATATAGTGATTCAGAAGATGGTCTGAAGATGTCTGGTTGGAGCTCTTAGGGATGGGGAAGAAATGTGCTCCTGGCCTAAGATAGCTCTTCCCCAAAGTAGCGCTCTGTACAGAAGGGTAATACTGCCCTTCAAATAAATAAATAAAAGTCTCCAAAACGTTTAGTTTGATATCATGTTAAATCATCTCAAAGGGTCAAACACATAAAGTAGATTAAAAGAGCAAAATAACTCAAAGACTGGGCAAAAATGTTTCCATCTGCGTCCAATAGGAAGCAAGGAATGAATATTCCAGGAGAGGAGAAGTCCCCTCCTGCCCCCTTTAGTTTTGCGACCACCACAGAGAAAGTCCTGTTCCTCTTGGACGCTCTCCTGGCATCCAGAATGCTGGAACACATAGCAGAGCTTTGTACCTGATCTTAATTTCATTTTCCCCCTTCCGAAACACACTGTTTTCTTCCAATAAAATATTGTGATATTTTATTTACCTTTCAACAACATAATATTTATTTGTTGCCATTTGTACTATATTCAGGTTATGAAGTTATTGGCTTGGAACATCTCCCTAAAGGGCCTGGGATTGTTATTTTTCATCACTCAATTTGGCTTTGCGGCTATTGCTTCTTTGTGTGCAAAGCTTATGAAGAGAAAGGGAGACTGTGCCATTCAGTAATTGATCACTTCTTGTATAAACTTCCAGGTAAATTATTTAAATTAAAATTGTGCTTTTTTGCATAAAACATGTGCCAAATATGACATGAAACAATGCTATTAAATATAAAACAGTGCTGTAGAATACAAAACAGTGTATCTGGCAAAAAACCACAGGTAAATAAAATAGCGGCAATAGGTGAAACAGTAAATTAGTGGATAGGTTCTTTCTCACCAAGTCCCTGCAAGTAAGACAGAATGTAGGATGAATAATTATTTCCAATTCATTCCTGTCTTTCTTAAATTTGTATACTGTCCTTCATCCAAAGATCCCAGGGTGTTTCTCTTTTAAAAAATAATAATAATAATTTTTTATTAACTGGCCAATCACATCAAATTAAATCACATCATATAAATTCCAAATTACAAAGCCAAATTTTTAAATTTTGTTGGGGGAACCCATACTTCAAGATCCAAAGGGGGATTCAGATCATCTTCTTATTACTGCGTTAATGTCCAAATCAGTCCCAATCAGTCCAAACAAAGTTCATAATTCTATCCAGTCTTATCTTGGTGTTGCCACATCATATCTTGTTCATATAATTTCTCTTTTTCCTTTACGATCTCTTCTGTTAGTCTCCTTAAGCCGATAGCAAGTATAATATTCCTGTGTGGATTTCCCGTTCCTCCACTAAGTCCAGATGGTTTCCATATATCTCCTTCGTAGATAACATCACTCTTTCCATCGTAAATTTTGGCATTTGTCGCTCTTAAGTCCCACCGAGAAGTTGATTCACGATATGTAAACAACTCTATTTCTCTCTTTCTTCTCCCAGACCCAAGAGCTCCAACAATGCCTCCCAAAATGGCGACGGCATTTTTTTGACTGCGTCACTCCAAAACTCTTAGCTTTCCAGCTTCATCTTGAAACATTGCTTTGGATCGAAAGTTTATCTCCACACAGCCTTAAATCCACAGCTTAAGTCCTTAATTTCTGACTCATTAGGGGAGGGGATTCTTGTTAAATCACATAGAAAAAGGAAAGGCAGGTTTTTCCCCCCTCCCCCCTCAGTCATTTGTCATACCATATCTTGACGTATCTTCTCATATTTTATTCTTGTCTTGTTATCAGAGATCTCTTCTGTCAGCAGTCTTTACTCCCCTTTTTCCTTGATGTATGTGCAATTAATCTCGTCCAAATTGTTTCTTTTAAAGATCATTGCAACCAGCGGCGCGAATCAGGGACGGCGTCAAGGAGTGCCGAAAATCCCACAGGAGGGCTTTGTGCCTAGTGCCCCCACCCCCACAAATTCGGGGGTGGTATAGGGCACAGCAGGCAAGGGCCGTCCCCACCACAATCCTGGTGGGGATAAGGAGGCTAATTACCCCCATCATAGCCTCCAAATTACCTCGTGTGGGTTGGAGAGATGTTATTGTCAGCCATCTTCCGATGCGCCACCTAGTGGCCCCCGATCCCAGGGTGTTTCTCAACACAAACTACACCTTAAGGAAGACTCAGGGCATAGTATTGAAGTGAAAATGAAATGAAATATTGTGGACAAAAGGTTATATAGCAGCCTAAAGGATCTGTAAATTAAATTAAACTAGCCAAATCAATATACAGTTAGGCAGAAGGAAACAGGTTACTCCCTTTTCTTGGCCATGTTTACAGGCAACATTCCCTCAGAGTAAAGGACTGGAAGAAATATTTCCTCCTTGTTCCTAGAATTGTGGGCACATGACTTGATGAGCACAAACCAATGTGAATGTCAACCAGGTCAGTCTTCAGCCCAATGTGAATGCAAAGCCCAAATGCCATCCCCAATGACCCAACACAAGACAATGTAAGGTGATCAAAGAGTGCCCCTCACTAAATACCACCGTAATTATTTACTCCACTCTCTCTTGTATTATGTTTCCTGCCTGAACTAACAGCCACTTGAAGAAATCAATGCCAGGTAGTTCACCTCCTCCTAAGAACAAAAAAAAGAGAGAGCTCAAATAGAGCTCATTGCAGGCCAGCAAAGAAAAGATTTCAGGCTTCCTCTGAAGGGTGGACCCCATTGTACTGATAGAGGAAGATCTTGATGGATGTGACCATGGGGAATGTAAGCAACCCAGTGGTGATCTTTCGGCACCCATTTCTATCCAGTTGGGGGAATCCTCTGAAAGCAAGCCTCTCTTCATTTCCCGGTGACAATTTGCCCTGGCAGATTCTCAGCTGGGTTCAAACAATGGATGAAGTAGCACACGGAAGAGCCCAGAATGAAATGGACTGGCCACTCAGTATGACTCTGACAGCTCCTGGCAACTGGCCAGATCCATAAAAAAAAGGGGGGGGGGAGTATGTTAGATATAGCACTTTGCTTAAAAGTGAATATAAAGTTTGAATGCATCAGATTGCCATCTTCCAATGTCCCAGATCTGGTGGGATGCCCATGAGAGCTGCAGCTATGGCTGTACCTATGCGAAAGGAATGCAAACCAAACTGAACTGGATCACAAGCTATGGCTAATTGGGCAGAGAACTGTCCAAACTTCAAATTGATCCTGGGAGAGGAAAAGGTGACCCACATAACAGGCCGCGTGGCCAGATAGGCTGCAAATGCTGTCACAGGGCATAAAGGTACATCATGGCAACTCTCGTTCCTGACCTTGGAGCCAAAGCCTTCTGGCCCATCTTGGACTGCCTTAGGAGAATGCGTACCAACCCATCTGCAAACTGGACATTCTGGAACAACAAGGCCTGCCCTAGACATAGAAAGTAACTCGTAGGCCCAAAGCCCCACGAAAGGCAACCAATGAAACAGCAGGAAACAGCTGCTCTTCCAAAGTGAAAGAACACAGGGACAGCAGCAACAATAGAGCATCTGGTATTATGGGCTTACATTTATCTGGTCTGTTCTGCTCTTGGTCCTAAAGTGGATGGGCCATAGACGTGGTCCTGATGTCCCTGAACTCCTGGTGATTAGACAAATATGGCTGCCTGGTACAGGGGGCCAGAGTAGAAGAAATGTCCAGTTGAGGTATCAATTGCCAAGGTTTGCTTGGCATCCTCATCAGGTTGTGCACAGCATCCAGTGCCAGCTTGCAGAACCACTTCTTCTGGAACCGACAGACAGCATCAGCTATCCAGTTATTCTGTGAATAGGATGCTGAAGTCCAAGCAGTGCAAAACAAATGTATGCACCAAGGCAAACGGGAGGGCTGTAAGTTGATAATGCAAAGCACTGCCAGGTTGTCACAACAGAATCTCACCATTTTGTTCCTAAACTCTTCAGCCCACAGGGCTACAGCTACCAACATGGGAGAAAATACATGGAACATAACATCAGCTGTACAATGCTTTGCATACAATTTGACCCTGGATATCACTCCCAAACCACTGCCATCCTCAGCATCATATTCAACTGGAGTTTGGTTCCAACAGCAACTCCTGATGCCAGAATTCGAAGAAAGTGGGACAAGGGGCATGTGACCTTGTTCTTTTTTCGTGATCTCTTGTAGGCATTTGATGCCATTGATTATGGTATTGTCCTGGACTGTCTCTAAGGAATGGGAATTGGGGGCACTGTATTACCATGGTTCCAATCCTATCTTTAGGACCGATTCCAGGGAGTAGCACTATGTTATGGGATGCTGCAGGGAGTAGGCAATAGAAGTTTTGGGGAGAGCTACCATCAGTATGCTGATGACACTCAGCTCTCTTTCTCCATCGCATCTGAATCAGGAGAGCCTGTGCATTCTGTGAGCCATTGCCTGGACGCAGTGGTGAAATGGATGAGGGAAAACAAGTTGAGCTTGGATCTTGCAATGTCCGACAAATTGGTCAGTTGCTTGTTCTGGATAGGTTGGCACTCCCCTTGAAGGAGCAGGTTTGCCGTTTGAGGGGCTTCTGGATCCAACTTTGTTCTGGAAGGCTCACTTGAGGACCCTCTGTCTTTTCTAGGCCTAAGTAATTTCAGGGTAATCAGGAGATGAAAAGACAGCTACAGGAAACAACAAGACATTTACACTGATCAGTGCCCAGAGCTCCAGCAGTAGGTCAGCTAGGTCATGGGCTGTTAGGGCAGACCCAGTCTGGTCCTGTTGGGCCCAAAAATCAGTCATTAATAAAGATGGGTGTGTCTTACTGGGAAGAACAATGCAAAGTATGGGAAACTACTTGAGAGTATGTTCACTAGCAAGCTTCCTGTGAACAATTCACTGTATTCATACACATTTAGTGGCAACTGGGATGGGATGGGAGCTACAGCTAAGGAAAACGGCAGAAACACACATACATGCCCATGGCTTTCATAGCAACTCCAACCTATTAAGCAATGTGCAGTGATCCCAGGAAGCATGGCTCCCTCAAACACATGGACAATCAAGCAGTCTCACAGACAGTTTTTATGCCCCCACGTGACACTGCAAGCAACCACTTGTGGCATCCTTTCTACACAGTGTTCATGGAACCTCGACTGCAACTCCCCCCACATCATCTTCCTCTGCATGCACACAGCAGCCACACCAGGAAACTATGACACCACACATAGGTCAATTTTAAAAATAAAGCAAAAGAAGTGAGGTCAGAGCCCAAACAGGCCCAGTAGCACAGAGAGGGGCATTCCATTGGGTAAATTAATGAAGCATCTAACCTCCTGTCTGGGTGAAAAGATGGGCTTCTGCTGGTGGAGACAGGTTTCCACCAGCATGGGTTCCTCTCTGTTCTCTCTCTCTCTGTATGTGTCTATGCGTGAATGTCCACTGTATCCAAAACTCAAGCAGCATATAGAGATTGAAGATTGTCCGGCAAGGCACTATGGGCTGTATCAGGCACCCCCAAACTTGGCCGTCCAGCAGTTTTGGGACTAGAACTCCCATCATCCCTGGCCACTGGTCCTGTTAGCTATGGATGATGGGAGTTGTAGTCCTAAAACCGCTGGAGGGCCGAGTTTGGTGATGCCTGGGCTGTATTTTTATCATGATGCAAACTTGAATATCAACCTATTGTACTAGAGACTTGACTTGAGGAACACTTCTCCAAAAGGTGGTCACCTCAGCACTCAGCCTCACTCTATGAGCCAGAACATGTGAGCAAAAGGGGAACTAGCATAAAGTCCCCCTTCCATGAAATCCTAGTTGATCAGTAATCTTTGGAATGAAGACACTTGTATAGTATCCACACTATTTCCTAAATGAGAGCTATATAAAATGCATTTTTCTATTTGGGGCTTTCTTCTAGGGCCAAAGATGTTTTGTGATGTGCTCTTCTTGAGAGATTTCAAGAAATCTGAATGTGTGGAAATTCTGAAGAAAGGCCATTTACTGGGCGTTGCACCTGGTGGAGGTAGAGAAGCAAACTTTAGTAATGACTACAGCTTAATATGGGGTAACCACACAGGTTTCGCTCGGCTAGCTTTGGAGGCAAAAGTGGTGAGTGATCTTTGGGCAATTTGCATTGTCCTCACAATTATCCTGTATATGACGTACTGTGTTGACATCCTTGATCTAGCATCCTCCATAGCCGAGGATGAAGTGAAATGATATCTGGAGAGCCATGGATTCCCCACGCCTGCTTTTTAAAAAAGCTACTGAAATCAATAACGTTTAATAAGAAAAACAACCTTTTTCTTCTTACTCTCTTCAATTCCTCAAAATCTGGGGGACAGCTTGTGAATTTTCTTCATCTTAGATATTTGAATAGATCTGTCAGGAATTCTGAAGCCAATCACATCTGTCTTGTCATTATAATGCCGGGTGTGAATCATTCCTTCTAGTCTTTAACAAAAATTAAGGTGGAATGGTTGGGGTGAAGTAATTAACCAGGTCTCACCTTTCTGTTATTGTTTATTTCCTATTTTATTCTTTTAGCCCATCATCCCTATATTTACTCAAAATGATTCTGAAGCATTCAGGACCTTTGGAAAGATAAGTGAGTTAAATTTATTATGTTCTTTGGTTGATCAAGATATCTAATTTCAGGCAAAATACATATTAATAATATATCACGGTGTTTTTTTTTAAAAAATGAATATCTATTTCCTACCAACTCTCAAAATGCCAACTAATTTCAAATTTGATATGGGGTCGCATTCTTTCAGAATATTTTTATAGAAATCCCCCCCCCCCAAAAAAAATTTGTAAATACATTGTTAACAAATAATAATAATAAAAATCCTTCCAGTAGCACCTTAGAGACCAACTAAGTTAATTATTGCTATGAGCTTTCGTGTGCATGCACACTTCTTCAGACAGCTGTTTCAACTATGGCAGACCAACACGGCTACCTACCTGTAACTATAGTTAACAAATAAATACTTTAATAACCTGCCTGGAAAAAAAAGAAAAAATAAAAGGGAAAAAGGAGAAAGGAGAAAGCATACTGTAATGGGAATTGGGGTTGCTTGTGCGTAAACTCCAAACTGCTCCAAGCTGGTTGTATAGCTAAACCTTTCCCTGGTTTGACAGCCCTCACAACGCGACTGTCTCAATCACTGGCAGAATCCGTCAGTGGGCGTTTCCTAAACTTCTTCCAACATAAGAGTTCCTTGACTCCAAGTCTCCTCCTAGATTCTCTGTGCGGAAGCTTTCTGCGCAGCGTTGGCGTGCCAAGCGGAGGTCCTGTGCTCTCCCCGCTGATCTCACTGGAAGAGTCTCAGAGCCTTCCCTCCGAAGTACTCTCAGCCTCCCCTTTCTTCCTGGTGTCACCTTGATTTCCTTCCCCAGCGGAAGCTCTCTCTCTCTCCTTGCTAGTTCCCTCCCCTGCATCATTGGGGCGACTTCCCCCTCCTCTTGGCTTCGATGGCAGTTCCCTGACACATACATATCAACGTACATAGAATAGAAAAGGATATAAAAAAGAAAAGAAAAATAAACGAACAAAAATCAAGCAAAGTTTAACTCTCTCAAAATAATAACTTAGACTGCCTTAAGACCTCCTTCCTAAAAAAATTCTATTTGCTATAATTCAACCCTATAATAGTATTTCTTATATATAGTGACCTTCAGTATGGTTTGAATCTCTTTACTTATTTGTTACTGATGTTGGCTTCCTTCTGCCTCATTATGATTTCAATTTGCATTAGCTTACTTTCCCCCTTGTATTTAATATTTTATCCTCATCTTGGTATGAGGAAACAGTATGTCACTATTGGTGGAGTTATTCAAGATACAACCAAGTCTTAGTAGTATAACCTTGCTTCATTAAATAATTGTTGAAACATTCCCATTCTTTTTTGACTTTGTCTGCTGATTTGTTTCTTATTGATTCCCTCGTTTTCATTAGTTCCAAGTACTCGCAGAGTTTTAACTGCCATTCCTCTCTCGATGAGATAAATTCACTCTTCCAATACTTAGCTACTAGCACTCTAGATGCAGTCATTGTGTAGAGGAATATTCTCTTGCTTTCTTTTGGGATGTTATTTGTTAAGATCCCTAGTAAGATTGCTTCCGGGGGTTTTTGTAATATAAATTTTAATATTTTTGTTAATTCCTCATAGGTCGTGTCCCAGATTTTTTGATTCCTTGACACATCCACTACATATGGAAAAAGGTTCCCTCATACAATTTGCATCTCCAACATCATAATTTTTAGTCATTTTGGCTAATTTTGAAGGGGTTAAATACCATCTAAACTGCATTTTCATAAACTTTTCTTTAAGTAACACGCTGTGAATCTTAGATTCTTTCTCCACAGCTCTTCCCATTTTTGTAATTCTATAGGATAACCCAGATCTTGCACCCACTTTAGTATCACTTCTTTTACTTCTGGAACTGCAAATCCACCTATGTCTCTAATCTCTGTTAGTAATTTTATTCCAGGTTTTTTACCCTGCCAAATGAATTTTGCCAGATCTTTTTGCCAATCTTTAAAACATTTAACTCCACTGATTATTGGTAATGTTTGGAATAGGAATAACATCTTTGGTAGCACTGTCATTTTAATTATGGACATCCCGCCCCACAGCGACAGATTTAACCTCCCCCAAATTTCCAAATCTTTTTTTATTTCTTTCCAATTTTTTACATAATTGTAATTGTAGAGGTTTATATTTTTTGTTGTGATCCAGATGTCTAGGTATTTCACCTTATTTGTTATTTTTAATCCTGTTTTAGTTTACAATCCTCTTTTTTCTTCTTCACACATGTTTTTCACTAATAATTTTGTTTTGTCTTTGTTTAGTTTAAAGCTGAGACATTCCTGAATTCATCCATTTTTGTCAGTGTTTCTAATGTGCTCTCTATTGGGTTCTCGGTGGTTATGATGATGTAATCTGCAAAGGCTTTGAGTTTATAATATCTGTTGCCCAAATAAATACCTTTAAAGACACTTCCATCTTTCTTAATGACTGATTTTTGGACAGCCTTGTCTAGTCCCTTATTCAATGTTAAATGTTTTCGTTAGTTCATTATTTATTTATGATTAATTTTGCTTTCTGGTTATTATATATTGCCTTGATTCTGCAATATATTTTATTTCCTAATTTCATTGCATCAATGGTGTTCAACAAGAAATCCAATGATACATGATCAAATGCATTTTCAGCGTCCACTAACATCATTGCTGATCTTTTATTCCCACCTACCCCCAAATATTCTAATAAACTGATAATTGTTCTTGTATTGTTATATATTTGTCTTACCGGGAGGAAGCCAGCCCAGTCTTCATTAATTATTTTATTTAATATCTTTTTTAATCTGTTTGCAAGTATTCCTGTAAAAATTTTGTAATCCAAATTTAGTAATGAAATTGGTCTATAGTTTTTGGTATTCATCAGATCTGCTCCTTGTTTCGGGATCAAGGTTATTAAGGCTTCTTTCCATGACTCCAGTGTCTTCCCATTCTCTAATATTTTGCTCATAATCTTTTTCAGGCTTGGAAGTATGACCTCTTCTAGTTCTTTTTATAGTAACCAATTGAGATTCCATCTGGGCCCGGAGATTCCCCAACTTTTGTTTGTTTTTCATTACTTGTAGTATTTCTTCTATTTTGATAGTTGAATTTAAATATCTATAAAAAAATTCCTTCCAGTAGCACCTTAAAGACCAACTAAGTTAGTTCTTGGTATGAGCTTTCGTGTGCATGCACACTTCTTCAGATACACTGAAACAGAAGTTGCCAGATCCTTCTATATAGTGAGAAGGTGGGGAGGGGTATTACTCAGAAGGGTGGTGGGAATGGGTGATTGGCAGATAGCTGTGATGAGCCTGTTGACGACTCTTAACGACTGCAGTAGGTCTTACCAATAGTTGGTCTTTAAGGTGCTACTGGAAGGAATTTTGTTTTGTTTTGACTATGGCAGACCAACACGGCTACCTATCTGTAACTTAAATATCTATGTTCCTCTTCTAATATTACTGTCAGAGGCTTAGTGCTGTCCAGCTGGCCATAGATAAGACTCCGGGCTCCCAGCCAGTTCCAACAAAATGATTTATTTGACAAAGTTCAAACGTACATCTCCAGCGTTTCCATTAACCTCCTTCCCCTTGAGTGCAGTTGCTCCCTCTAATGTTATTTCCTCCTTTTCCGCATCCAGCATGCAATTCTGTGAAAACTCCTCCCCTTACTTCCTCTGTGCACAGCATGACTTGTCCCAGGCTCATCCTCCTCCCCCTCTACGTCAGACTGACTGTCAGACGACAAGCTGCTGATGATCCCTTTAGGCTCTCTATAACTGCTTGTATTTGTCCTTTCCTCTTTTCCCGTTTGCCTCTCCCTGACAATTACCTGTAATTTGTTTCGTTGTAGATAATCATTTATTTTATTCTCATCTTTATCTTCTGATTTGTACAGTTTTTTTATAATAATTTACAAAGCACTGTTTTATTTTTTCTGGGTCTACTATCTCTTCCCCTTGATCTATTATTTTACCTGTAATTTTATCTTTTTGCCTTTTCTTTATTAACCAGGTTAACATCCTGCCAAGTTTGTTGGCCGATTCAAAGCTTTTTTGTCTCATCCATTTGATATGGGGTCGTATTCTTTCAGAATCTTTTTCCTTTCATACACAGGGTTGACAAGATGGGTGTATGAGAAAACTCGATGTTTACTCCCTGTATATGGAGGGTTTCCAGTGAAATTGAGGACATATATTGGAGAACCTATCCCATATGATCCAAATATAACTGCCACAGAGCTCGCTGAAAAAGTAAGTACCAGGAAATATAAAACAGAATAATCTTTTCCTATTGTTTTTGCACTTTCTCAGTTCTAAATTGTATTCTGCATACTGGCTTCTCATTCTGTATGACCCTGAGCTAGGCTTTATTATATATATTTTTGTGCATTATATTGATCACTCAGCTTTTCCCCTGCTTAGCTTGTTGAGACTAATGAAATGCCCTCTGAGCTACCAACTTTGAGCTTTGAACTACCAACACATTTTTAGATATAGAATCATAGAATCTTAGAGTTGAAAGGGACCCAAGGGTCATCTAGTCTACTCCTCTGCAATGAAGGGATATCAACTAAAGCATCCATGACAGATGGCCATCCAGCCTCTGCTTAACCTCATACCTACGGGACCGCCTCTCTTGGTATGCCCCACGGAGGACCTTGCGGTCTGCAAATAACAACATCCTAAAGATTCTGGGCGCAAGGGAGATTTGTGGGATTTGACATCTTTCTGCAGGGCCTGCAAGATGGAGCTGTTCTGCCAGGCCTTTGGTCAGGGTTCTGTCTGACTCATTTTCTCCTTGTATAAGAACAAGCATGAAAAATAAAAAAAAGAGATAAAGGGAATTACATTAGGCAAGGATGTTTTCAAAATTAGAGCTTTTGCGGATGATATTATATTAACAACTGAGGAGTCAGAAAGCAGTTTAATGAAAGCATTGAGGATAATGAATGAGTTCGGGAAAGTAGCAGGCTTCAAAATAAATATGTCAAAAACAAAACCTATGGTAAAAAACATACAGGAATTAGAAAAGAACGAGTTACCGGAGAAAATCTGGTTTGGAAATTGTTACAAAACAAAAGCAAAACATTTAGGTATAGAATTGACGATGAAAAATATTAATCTATTTGGAAACAATTATGAAAAAGCCTGGAAGGAAATTAGAAGAGATCTAGAAACCTGGAGTAGATTAAAGCTGACATTAATGGGGAGAATATCTATAATTAAGATGAATGTTTTAACCAAAATGATATATATGTTGCAAACAATACCAATAATAATTAAAGAAAATTGTTTTGATGAATGGAGAAAATATCTAACAAAATTCATATGGCAAACCGAAAAACCACGCATAAAGTATAAACTATTAACAGATAAAGGGCAGAGAGGAGGACTCGCATTACCGAATTTAAAAATATACTATGAAGCAGAATGTCTGGCATGGCTAAAAGAATGGATTATATTGGAAAACACTAGTATTTTAAATCTAGAAGGTTTTGACAATAGGTATGGATGGCATGCCTACCTAGCGTACAAGAAGGTTAAGGTACATAATGGCTTCAAAAATCATATACTCAGAAATTTATTGTTGAAAGTTTGGAATAAATATAAACAGCTATTAGAGCCACAAGTCCCTTTATGGATCCCTCCATTAGAGGCCCATGCAGTTAAAAAACTTAATATGAATTCGAACTGGGCAACATATAGACAAATACTGGAAGAAGACCAAGGAAAGTTAAAATTAAAAACATATGAAGAATTAAAACAATATGGGATGGATAATTGGCAATATATACAATTAAAAAGTGTGTTTAAGGCAGATAAAAGAAAAGGTTTCACCAAAGAACAATTAAATTGCTATTTAGCACCATTATATTACAAAACAATAGGAAATTATTATTGAAAATTTACACTCTATTATTGGACTATGATTTGATGGATGAAGAGGTAAAAGAAACAATGGCCAAATGGGCAAAAGATATCGGCCACACTATATATTTAGAACAATGGGAGAAACTCTGGTGCGAGAATATCCGCTTTACCACCTGCTATACGATAAAGGAAAATTTTGTTTAAATGTTTTACAGGTGGTATTTAATTTATAATTAAAATCCAACCTTTGTTGGAAATGTAACAAAGAACCTGGAACGATAATTCATATGTGGTGAGGTTGCAAGAAAATAAAGAAGTTTTGGGGAATAATACATGAGGAACTTTAGGAAATGCTTTAAAAACCCTTGATAAAAAAATCCTGAAGCTTATCTGTTAGGAGTGGTAGGCAAAGACATACCACATATGAAAAAAAAAAAAAAAATGATATGCAACAACAGCTGCCAGGGTAGTGATTGCCACTAAATGGAAATCTCAGGACACACCAACAAAGGAAGAGTGTTTTTTGTAAATTAAGTGAGTATATAGAATTGGCAAAATTAACTTCAGTTATAAGATATCATTCAAATCAAAAGTTAAGAATGGAGTGGAAGTATTTTGAAGATTATATGTCAAAATATTGTTCTAAAAATGACATGCTAATAGGCTTAGAATAAAAAAAGTAAGCAATAACAAAACCAATAAAGAAAGAAGGAAAAATCAGAATTTAACAAAAATAATTTATTATACAATGCAAGGGGAAAAAGGTAGAAAGAAATATAAAGAAGTGGAATTGCTGTGGAGGGAAGTAGAGGGTGGGTGGTGGGTTTTTATAATTAATTGTATAATTATGCAGCTGTTGTAATTTAGATATTATATTTTATGTTAGGGAATCATTGGGAATTTTGGTTATTATGTGTATATGTTAAGTTTCAATAAAGATCTTTGGGGTGAAAAGCATGAAGGAGGTTCCCAGCCCACTCAAAGGTGCTTATAATATCAGTGGAAGCAGTGGTAACTGCTTTCAATTTTACCCTGAAGATTTCCCCTTGTCCAGTTTTAATTTTAATTTGTTTGAATTAAATGTGGGATGTATGTTAATTTACTGATCTCTTGGTTTTATGCATATTGTCTTATATGATGTGAGCCGCTCTGAGCCCAGCTTTGGCCAGGGATGGCGGGATACAAATAAATTATTATTATTGTTATTATTATTAAACACCTTCACAACCTCTCAGGGGAGACTGTTGAACTGTCAAAACAGCTCTCACTGTCAGAAAGCTCTTCCTGATGTTGAGTTGGAATTTCCTTACTTCCAACTTGAAGAGTGGCTATGGAAACCCTGTCAGATGGGTGGAGTATAAATTAAAAAATGATGATGATGATAAGGCATTGGTTTGAGTCCTACCCTGAAGAGCAGGTGAAAATAAGCTTACTCCATCTTCCATGTGACAACCCTTAAGATATTTGAAAATGGCTATCATAACTCTTCTCAGTCCCCTCTTTTTCAGGCTGAAAATACCCAGCTTCTTTCACTGTTGCTCATAAGGTTTCCTTTCCAGACCCTTAATATTCATGGTTGCTCTCGTCTCCCCCAAGAACTTTCTGCTTTCATTCTTGCTTCACCCTCTCCCTCCCCACATCTAGTTCCGGCTTTTGGTGGCTTGTTTGAAGGGGCGGAGAAGTAATTTATTTTTGCGGGTGTGTGGGGGTTGATTCCTTGGTTGTCCTGTGGTTCCTTCCTTTTATTTCACATTGTTGGGATGCAGTCATTGTCATTTGACAGTGGTGTGGTTTGTTTGCTCCTACCGCGTTAAATCTGTATAGATGAGAAAGTTGTGGAGAGAAAGATTAGCTTTACTGAGGCATTATTGTGTTAAGGGTGCCCTTTAGGGACCTGCCAAGGCAGTATGCCTAGTAGGACTTGCATAGGTCCTCTTAGGCCTGGTACATGCATTTTGGCTAAATACTGCAGAGCAGGGTCTGAGTGAGCATTAAGGGTTCATGCTCAAGGTTCAATAAGCAAGGAGACAGTAATTTCCTCCCTATCCTTTGCTGGGGAGCCAGTTGCATATGCCTTAGGATCTGGAGAGATGGTTTCCTACCACAATTAGCTAAAAATCCTTATCTGCCCTTACTTCTGATCCCAGAAAGAAATTACATATTGTGCTTCTTTAGCTGGAAAAAATGGGATTTTTTTAATGCTACTGGTTCTGACTCCTTTAGCTTTCTCCTATTCCTTTAGCTTTAACATAATGTATTCCTTTGTTTTTATTTTTTCAACAGAGCAAGACTGCACTTGAAAATCTTCGGGATAGACACCAAAAAATGCCAGGAAATATATTAAGAGCTCTTTCAGAAAGATTTGATAAGGATGACAAAGCTAAATAGTCCATATAAAACAAACCGTAGTTCTGTAATTGGAAAATTTAATAATTATGTAATTAAAACCAAATAAACATACAGAGAATTGTACTGGATTGTATATGACTTATTTGGAAGGATTGCTAGCTCAGTAGCTCAGCACCTCCTGTCTATGCAAAGGTTTTCGAAGAGGTGCAAGTCCTTTCTTGCCATATCCTGCAAGACTCCCAGAATGCCCCTTTTTGAGGACTTACACTGCTAGAGTCAGAATCAAAGTGTGTAATGGGAGGGTGGGTGTTTAACTGAAACATGAAATAATGTTACACCTGAAAGAGTAATCCCTATAAATCAGCTGCATTAAAACAGTGACAATTCTTTTATATTTGTAAAAGGCATTTTCTGCTAGTTATCCATTTTTATTTCCAAAAAGGACTTTTTGCCAGGTTGTTAATTCCATGAGTGAGTGAATTCAGCAATAGAGTCTGGATTCCCATCATCCCCCAAGTTTCCCCATGGCCATATACTCTCAATTTTAGACTGTTTTCTCCTTCAGAGAGAGAGAAAGAGAGAGAACGAACCAACACCCCCCCCCCCACTAGGGCAAGCTTAGAAACCCAGATATAAAAAGGCCAAATGGGACCTTAAACATGCGGTTGCCATTACAATATGTCTCTTAAACATGCTCTCTGTTCCTGTTTTTGAAAATGCAATTTTTTTAAAAAAAAAGATCATACATGGTTTTTATGCATGTATGCACAAGCACGCACAAAGGGAGAGATGTGATCACAGAAACTGACAAATAACACAAGTACTAGCACATTTACAAAAGTAAGCAGGGATCGTTTGTTGCATGCATTGCAAAGGGTTAACTAGACGACCCCTGGGTCCCCTCCAAGCTCTACACTTTAGGATTCTATGAACAAAAGTTTTTACTTACATTCCTGGTAAGCCTAAATTGCCTTTAATTCAGTCACCTCTCTGTAGAAGCACCTGAAATCCTGTCTGCTGCACTTTTTCAATGTCTAATTTCCAGCCGTATTGAAACACGTCTCTTTATGTGGTGCTGTCAAGAAACTGTTTGGGTCACAGAGTAAAGGTAGCTATCTCCCTTTCATGGTAGTCTCTCCCTTCCAGTCAGGTACAATATGTATGTTGTGTAATACATAACCTTAACAGCATGTTCTGTTGCAATATTGAATCCTAGTGCATAAGTGAAAGCTCTTTCATTGGCATGTGACTCTTTAATTCTACAGCAAATGAGGATTTCATTAACACTACTGGGTTAGAATACTGAATCTCAAGTAATCATCCTCAGTAATCAAGCCTACTCCAATAAACTTGACCAGTCACTTGTGCTCCCGCCATTTTCTGAGATCTCCAATACCATCTGTTTGATCACTGAAATTAAATCCTGCCATGCTGATTTTACTGCAGGCAGCTTGTCAAAAAGCTTCTTCAGGAGTTGCCCCTGCAGTATGCATTGCTTGATCAGGAGCAAAAAAGTTCCAGGTTGACATGCTTTGATATCAAAGGATCACAGAGACATTAAAAACAAATATCCATGGGAAGTAAAAGGCAAATAGAACCGAAAACCAAAAAACACAGGTTTCTGATCTTTCCTAGTCACTTCATGAATCACTTGAAGAAGAGTTAAAACCAATTAAAACTCATTAAAACCGCTTAAAACCTACTAAAAAGCAGATTAAAAACCACAGGCCTTCCAGAGAGAAATGTTGCCTTGCAAGCTGCTGAGTCCCTTCCAGGCACTGTTCTACTTCATCGCCTGACACTCCTGAGAATATGAGGGAGCCCTGTTTGCTTTAGTGTTGAGGAGGGACTTGAGAGTGTTGAGGATGACACTTGAGAGCCAAGCTGTCAAGTGCCTACCTTATTTCACGATTCTATAGCAAGATTTCGACAGAGGTGCCAACTTGAAAATTCCTGAGAGTATTCAGGAATCCACCAGATGCCATAAGTCTCTGGGAACTGACCGCCTTAATGGATCCCCCCGCCTTATAGAGGGGCACTGCATCATCACTTCAAATTTCACCATCGAATTATCCATCTCAGACAATGGGCTCAGCACAAACCTCCCTACTAATGAATTTCTGTCTTCCCCCTCCCCTGGAAAGACCTGAACTAGGGTATGTTCTGTCACTTCTGTTGGGCCTTTAATTTACTGAGATAGTCTCATGGTTGCCACAAAGACCATGAAGTCTGAGCTGACCCAGCACGTACAGATTACCTCCCTCCCTTTAGATAGTAAATTCTCAAACTTATTGTGAAAGTGAGCTGAAAGGAAGAGATTCCTTGCCAGTGATGGGAGATTGATCAGGAGCAAAAAAGTTCCAGGTTGACATGCTTTGATATCAAAGGATCACAGAGACATTAAAAACAAATATCCATGGGAAGTAAAAGGCAAATAGAACCGAAAACCAAAAAACACAGGTTTCTGATCTTTCCTAGTCACTTCATGAATCACTTGAAGAAGAGTTAAAACCAATTAAAACTCATTAAAACCGCTTAAAACCTACTAAAAAGCAGATTAAAAACCACAGGCCTTCCAGAGAGAAATGTTGCCTTGCAAGCTGCTGAGTCCCTTCCAGGCACTGTTCTACTTCATCGCCTGACACTCCTGAGAATATGAGGGAGCCCTGTTTGCTTTAGTGTTGAGGAGGGACTTGCTGGTGTCCTTCTACCGAGGCTCCATAGAGAGCATTCTTACATACTGTATTTGTGCTTGGTTCTCCAGTTGTACAGCTAGGGAGAGGAAGGTGCTCCAGAAGGTCATAACCACAGCACAAAGGATTATTGGTCATCCTCTCCCATCTTTGGAAGAACTGTACGGTTCCCATTGTCTTAGGAAAGCAAACAACATCCTGCAGGATTCATCTCACCCGGGATACAGTCTGTTTGCACTACTGCCTTCTGGCAGGAGATATAGAAACATCAAGTCAAGGACAAATAGACTGAAAAACAGTTTCTACCCAAGAGCTGTGGCCTTTTTGAATGCTGTAACTCGATAGTGTGACCTGGGAGATTGATGGGTGTGGGTGTGGGTGTGGCTGGAATGTGGTTTGTTGGTTGTTGTTGTTGTTTTGCTTTTGTTGTTTTTAAGGGATGGCATCCAATTTCGTTGCACTTGTGCAATGTTGCACTTGTGTAATGACAATAAAGAATCTAATCTAATCTAAATTGAGGATTGGAGTGATTGTTCTGTGATATTATGGCAGTGTACAATGTTGTAGTGTAGTTTTTAATTGTGTTTGAAATGTATCATTGTAATTTGTTTTAATATTAAATAAATGTGCAAAAAATGAATAAATCCCTCTTCACAGGGATCTCTGCGAAGTGTAGCTCTGTGGGGAAAATAGGGGGTCTCCTAACAACTCTCAGCACCCTTATACCACAGCGCCCAGAATTCTCTGGAAGAAGCAATGGCAGCTTAAAGTAATATTGTATTGTTGGAAAAATATGGGCTATATTTAATAAGGCATCCTGGCTTATGAAAGCTAGCCGGGATGGAATGAATGAGTGCTCCAGAGGTAAGGTAAATGGGTCTTTGCATTATGTAGTGCTGGATGCTGCCCTTAAAGAGGCAGCAGTGTGTTGACTCCTCAAGAAGCCCTCTCTAGCCCTCTCTAGACCTAGAGAGCAACAACTATAGACTATAGTAGGTCACTTCCGAGGGCAGCGCGAACGGCAATGGCGGTCCCCTGCCTCCGCAGAAACGGGTCGTCCGCTACGGCGAAGCGGAGACTCTTACTGAAAAACCACAGGCAGCGATAGCCTGTGGCCGTGGGACTCGGCGGGCACCTTCACCGCCCCTCGAAACGTAAGGGGCTCTGGAGCGTGAAAGGGCTGGCGCGGTGCTGTGAGTCGATCGCTCTTTCTGTGGGGTGAAGCCGCAAAGCTGCTACTGGTCAGCGCTGACCCTTTTCCTGGGACAATTCGGCTAAAAAACAACTACTCGTGAGTAGGTGAAGTTTACTGAATTTGGGACTAAATTTAATTAATTTTTGGCACTGAAGCGGGAGGCGCAACCAGGAAGTCCGTCTCCCGGCTCTGTTTAAAGATCTAAAGCAAGGACGTTTAACTTTCTAATGCTCTGGAAATTGCGATTTTAAAAGGAACTAATCTGAGCATCGATTGAACTGAGGTGCAGGAAGAAAACTTGAACTTTACCTCTTTATTTGTGGATTTTACCTTTCATTTGTGGATACCTCTTTACCTCTTCATTTGTGGATTTACAAAAACATTGAGAAATCCCGGTAATCGGGCTGCCAGACTACTAGAACTGCTAGGCTGTTTGAACTGTTACATTGGACTGCTACATTGAAACTCGCACTTCTTAGAGACATTGTAACTACTTTAGGATTAGCTCTGCAAAAGTTAAAGGACTTGGAAGGTTTTTGGGAGTTTGATGCTGTTTGACACTGTTACCAACTTTTAAGGGACATTGAGTAACTTGGGAAAAAATTGCATGAACAGTAACTTTCTTTCAAGATATATCTAGTGTCCCTCTAGTGGAATATTGAAACTTTGCAACTACTGGGTTTCCCCCCCCCCATCTTTGGACTTGTGGATTCCCATGGGAATTGCAAACCGTGAGACTGACCTTGACGCATAGACAGTGGTGGGATGAGTGGGAAGACAAGATCAGCCAAAGCCAAAACACAACAATCTACTATAATTTCACAGCTGCGCAGATCATCTGTTCCCATTGTTTCTGTGGCACGGGAGGGAGAGTTAGAGCAAGCTAGGCCGGAAGGAATGGCCACAGGAGGGGACTTTACTTCAGTATTAGACAAAATCTTTGCAAAATTGGATGGCCTGAGTAAGCAAGTGACTGAACAATCATCTAAAATTGACCAAAACACAGCTAGTGTTAACAACTTGACTCAACAAGTTAGTTTAAATGCACAAGCTATTGGGAAATTGTTGGAATCCACTACAGAAAATCGTAAAATAGCTGAGGAGGCCAAACAGAAAGCAGAGGCTGTGCAAGAGGAAATAAAACCTATGCGCAAACAGATTGGTGAACATCAGGCATATCTGTCTATGGTAGAACTAAAAAGTAAGGAAAATAATTTGAGATTGAGGTCAGTTCCAGAACTTGAAAAGGGAGATTTAACTGAATACTTGACAAAAGAATTTGCAGAATTTTGGTCTTTGGAAGAAGATAAAGATTTTAAAATTGTAAGTGCATTCAGACTTGGAAAAGGAGGGAGGAAGGTTAAGTCTAGAGACTGCCTGATCTCCCTCAGAACGAAGGTAGAAAGAGATAAGATACTGAGTGCGCACTTTCAAAAGACCCTTGAAATTCAGGATTTTAAAGTGGAAATCTACAAGGACATTCCGAAATACTTATTGGAACTTAGATCTAACTACGGAGATTTGGTGACACTACTGAGAAGTAACAGAATCATCTTTAGATGGGAGTTCCCCCAGGGACTATCTTTTACGTTTAGGGTGAAGAAAGTTAAAATCAAAACAGCCGAAGACAAGGAAATTTTTTTGAGTGACTACGGAGAAGACCTTCAGAAAGGGACTGAAGGTGAATTAAGAGCCTTAGCACTAAGTTCTGTACCTACACCTTTGGGTTCTGATGAGCCTGAGAAAGTGATACCACCGCCAAAGGGAGAATAGAACTATCTCAACATGTCTCTGCAACTACTAAGTTGGAATATTCATGGTTTTAATTCCCCTGAGAAAAGGAAGAAGATTTTTCATTTATTAAAAAAGGAACAATTAGACTTAATTTGCCTACAAGAAACGCATGTGATTAGGCTTCATAGGAAAGTTTTAATCAATAAGAGACTGGGTCAAGAATTTATTTCATCTGATAGAGTGAAGAAGAGAGGAGTTGTCATCTACGCAAAAGAAAGCCTATCATCAAAATTCCTTTTTAAAGATGAGCAAGGAAGAATTTTGGCAATTGAAATTCAAATACAAGGAGAAAAATTTTTGATTTTGGGAATTTATGCACCAAATGAGGGGAAGTCGGAATTTTACAAGAAGCTGCATGAGACAATGCTGGATTATATGGACTATAATAACATCATTATGATGGGTGACATGAATGGGGTGGTATCTACGGACATGGACAAAGCGCAAAGTCAAAGCATAACAAAAGAGGGCAGGCTACCAAAAACCTTTTTTTAACTAACTGACAACATGGATCTGATTGACATTTGGAGAACAAAAAACCCCTTAGGAAGAGAAGGGACATTCTTCTCTGAAGCCAAAATGACATGGACAAGAATTGACCAAATATGGATAACTAGAGGACTGGCACCTAAGACTAGAAAGGTGGAAATCTGCCCAAAAACCTGCTCCGACCATAATGCAGTAAAGATGGAAATGAGATTAACCTCAACTGGTTCCTTCAGATGGAAGATGAATGACACCTTATTAAGAGATCAAGAGATTGTTAAGAAGGCCCAAAAAAACCTGCGGAACTACTTTGAAGTAAACTTGAAAACCACAGTGGAAAAAAGAATAATCTGGGACGCAAGTAAAGCGGTCATGAGGGGGTTTCTGATACAGCAGAATGCAATAAAAAAGAGAACCCAAAATGAGAAAAAAGACAGAATTTTGGAAAAAATAAAAGAAGGAGAGAAAAAATTAAGATCGAAACCAAAGTCACAGGAGATTCTGAGAGAAATTAAATTATATCAAGTACAATATATGAAATTGATAAATCAGGAAGTCAAATGGAAAATCAAACAAATGAGACAAAAGACTTTTGAATCGGCTAATAAATGTGGAAAACTGACATGGCAGTTGAAAAAAAGACAGAAGTTGAATACGGTTACCAATCTTGAGATTGAAGGGAGAAACATCCAGAATCCTGTGGAGATTAGAAAATGCTTCCAGAGATACTTCAAACAACTTTACACCCAGGGGCCGCAGAAAGAGACTGATATAGAGCAATTTTTAAGAACTAATGGATTACAAAAACTATCTCAAGAAAACAAGACAATATTGAATCATAAGATAACGGAACAGGAGATTGAAGGTGCCATTCAGAACATGCAATTGGGCAAGTCTCCAGGGCCGGACGGGTTAACCTCCAAGTATTATAAGACTTTGAAAGACTATTTAATCCAACCATTAAAGGAGGTGTGCAACGAGATTATGGAGGGGAAGAAGGCACCGGAGTCGTGGAAAGAAGCTTTCATCACACTTATACCAAAATCTGAAGCTGAAAAGACACAACTCAAGAACTACCGTCCCATTTCCCTTTTAAATGTGGATTACAAAATTTTTGCAGATATCTTAGCTAACAGATTTAAAAGAGTGTTAAATGAAGTGATACACAAAGACCAGGCAGGCTTCCTCCCAGGCAGACACTTGTCTGACAATACAAGGAACATTATTGATATTTTGGAGTTACTGCAAATGAACACTAATACAAGAGCAGTTTTGATTTTTATTGATGCGGAGAAGGCCTTTGACAATATCTCTTGGAATTTTATGAAGAAAAATCTTAAGGGAATGGGAGTGAGACGGGGGTTTGAAAATGGTATAGATGCAATCTATTCAGAACAAAAAGCAAAACTGATAGTTAATAATGTGGTGTCAGAAGAGTTTAAAATTGAAAAAGGAACACGACAGGGTTGCCCCATCTCTCCATTGCTATTTATTTCGGTCCTGGAGGTGCTCTTGAACATGATTAGGAGGAACCGGTTGATTAAAGGAATTCAGGTTGGAGCTAAACAATATAAACTCAAGGCCTTTGCAGATGACCTGGTTTTGACATTACAGGAGCCAGAATCTAGTACGAAAAGAGTTTTAGAACTGATTCAAGAATTTGGTCAGGTGGCAGGATTTAAATTAAACAAGCAAAAAACTAAGGTTTTGGAGAAAAATTTGACAATAATGGAAAAAGAAAGGTTTCAGAAGGAGACAGATTTAAATGTGGTGAAGAAAGTGAAATACCTAGGGATAAATATGACGGCCAAAAATCTGAATTTATTTAAAGACAATTATGAAAAATGTTGTCTTTGTCCATGGAGTTTTCTTGGCAAGGATACTGGAGTGGCTTGCCGGTTCCTCCTCCAGGTGGATCACGTTTGGTCAAAACTCTCCACTATGACCTGTTCATCTTGTGTGCCCTGCTCGGCTTAGTTCATAGCTTCTCTGAGTTCTTCAAGCCCCTTCGCCACGGCAAGGAAAAACCACTGGGCTGGTAAGATACAATCTAAGTCAAATCCCTTATGAATACACAGTGGAAGTGAGGAACAGGTTTAAGGATTTAGATTTGGTGGACAGAGTGCCTGAAGAACTATGGATGGAGGCTCGTAACATTGTAATAATAATAATAATAATAATAAATTTTATTTATATCCCGCCCTCCCCAGCTGAAGCTGGGCTCAGGGCGGCTAACAACAATCAAATAATACAGGAGGCAGCAACGAAAACCATCCCAATGAAAAGGAAATGCAAGAAAGCAAAGTGACTGTCCAACGAGGCCTTACAAATAGCGGAGGAGAGAAGGCAAGCAAAATGTGAGGGAGATAGTGAAAGATACAGGAAATTGAATGCAGATTTCCAAAGAATAGCAAGGAGAGACAAGAAGGCCTTCTTAAACGAGCAATGCAAACAAATAGAGGAAAACAACAGAATGGGAAGAACCAGAGATCTGTTCAAGAAAATTGGAAATATAAAAGGAACATTTTGTACAAAGATTACCATAATAAAGGACAAAAGTGGTAAGGACCTAACAGAAGCAGAAGACATCAAGAAGAGGTGGCAAGAATACACAGAGGAATTACACCAGAAAGATATGGATGTCTCGTACACCCCAGGTAGTGTGGTTGCTGACCTTGAGCCAGACATCCTGGAAAGTGAAGTCAAATGGGCCTTAGAAAGCACTGCAAATAACAAGGCCAGTGGAAGTGATGGTATTCCAGCTGAACTATTTAAAATTTTAAAAGATGCTGCTGCTAAGGTGCTACACTCAATATGCCAGCAAATTTGGAAAACTCAGCAGTGGCCAGAAGATTGGAGAAGATCAGTCTACATCCCAATCCCAAAGAAGGGCAGTGCCAAAGAATGCTCCAACTACCGCACAATTGCACTCATTTCACACGCTAGCAAGGTTATGCTTAAAATTCTACAAGGAAGGCTCAAGCAGTATGTGGATCGAGAACTCCCAGAAGTGCAAGCTGGATTTAGAAGAGGCAGAGGAACCGGAGACCAAATTGCAAACATGCACTGGATTATGGAGAAAGCTAGAGAGTTCCAGAAAGACATCTACTTCTGCTTCATTGACTATGCAAAAGCCTTTGACTGTGTCGACCACAGCAAACTATGGCAAGTTCTTAAAGAAATGGGAGTGCCTGATCACCTCATCTGTCTCCTGAGAAATCTCTATGTGGAACAAGAAGCTACAGTTAGAACTGGATATGGAACAACTGATTGGTTCAAAATTGGGAAAGGAGTACGACAAGGCTGTATTCTGTCTCCCTGCTTATTTAATTTATATGCAGAATACATCATGCGAAAGGCTGGGCTGGATGAATCCCAAACTGGAATTAAGATTGCCGGAAGAAATATCAACAACCTCAGATATGCAGATGACACAACCTTGATGGCAGAAAGTGAGGAGGAATTAAAGAACCTTTTAATGAGGGTGAAAGAGGAGAGCGCAAAATATGGTCTGAAGCTCAACATCAAAAAAACGAAGATCATGGCCACTGGTCCCATCACCTCCTGGCAAATAGAAGGGGAAGAAATGGAGGCAGTGAGAGATTTTACTTTCTTGGGCTCCATGATCACTGCAGATGGTGACAGCAGCCACGAAATTAAAAGACGCCTGCTTCTTGGGAGAAAGGCAATGACAGGCCTAGACAGCATCTTGAGAAGTAGAGACGTCACCTTGCCAACAAAGGTCCGTATAGTTAAAGCCATGGTTTTCCCAGTAGTGATGTATGGAAGTGAGAGCTGGACCATAAAGAAGGCTGATCGCCGAAGAATTGATGCTTTTGAATTATGGTGCTGGAGAAGACTCTTGAGAGTCCCATGGACTGCAAGAAGATCCAACGCATCCATTCTTAAGGAAATCAGCCCTGAGTGCTCACTGGAAGGACAGATCATGAAGCTGAGGCTCCAGTACTTTGGCCACCTCATGAGAAGAGAAGACTCCCTGGAGAAGACACTGATGTTGGGAAAGATGGAGGGCACAAGGAGAAGGGGGCGACAGAGGATGAGATGGTTGGATAGTGTTTTCGAGGTTACCAGCATGAGTTTGACCAAACTGCGGGAGGTAGTGGAGGACAGAGGTGCCTGGCGTGCTCTGGTCCATGGGGTCACGAAGAGTCGGACACGACTAAACGACTAAACAACAACAATTGAAAAATGTTGGTCAGAGGTTAAAAAAGATTTAGAAATCTGGTCAAAATTGAAGCTTTCCTTGTTGGGTCGAATTGCTGCCATAAAGACGAATGTACTGCCAAAAATGTTCTTTTTGTTTCAAACTTTGCAGATTGTGGACAGGATGGACTGTTTCAAGGGGTGGCAGAGAGACATTTCTAAATTTGTCTGGCAGGGCAAAAAGCCCAGAATAAAATTTAAAATATTGACTGATGCTAAAGAAAGAGGGGGGTTTGCCCTGCCAGACATGAAGTTGTACTATGAATCTGCAGCATTCTGCTGCTTGAAAGACTGGCTACTTCTTGAGAACACTGACATTTTGGATTTGGAAGGGTTTAACAATGCGTTTGGGTGGCATGTATATCTGTGGTACAACAAGGTCAAAGCTCATAAAGCATTCAAGAACCATATTGTCAGGAAAGCAGTGTTTAATGTCTGGACAAGATATAAAGATTTATTAGAAAACAAGACCCCAAGGTGGTTGTCACCCATGGAAGCTAAGGCTCTGAAAAGACTCAATATGGAGGCCAAGTGGCCGAAATATTGGGAGATATTAGAACAAAACGGAGACACATTGAGATTGCAGAGTTTTGAGAAACTAAAAGATAAAGTCCGAGATTGGCTACATTATTATCAAATTAGAGAGGTTTTTAATATGGATAAAAAAATAGGCTTCCAGGTGGAAAAATCGAAATTAGAAACAGAATTGTTAGAACCTAAAACTAAGGTGCTTTCAAGAATGTACAACTTGCTGTTAAAATGGAACACTCAGGATGAAACGGTCAAATCAGCTATGATCAAGTGGGCGCAAGACATTGGTCATAATATTATGTTTGCTGACTGGGAACGGTTATGGACCACTGGTGTGAAATTCACGGCATGTAATGCCATAAAAGAAAATATTATGAAAATGATATATAGGTGGTACATGACCCCAGTCAAGCTTGCAAAAGTATATCATTTGCCTGATAACAAATGTTGGAAATGTAAAGAAACTGAGGGAACATTCTTTCACCTTTGGTGGACGTGTCCAAAGGTCAAGGCTTTCTGGGAAATGATCTATAATGAATTGAAAAAGGTATTTAAATATACCTTCCCTAAGAAACCAGAGGCCTACCTATCTTTTAAATCAGAACCAGTGAAGGCAGTGAAGGTCCTATGTGAGTGCCTGGAGGCGGTTGGAGGTTGGATGGCGGCTAACAGATTGAGGTTGAATCCTGACAAGACAGAAGTACTGTTTTTGGGGGTCAGGACGCGGGCAGGTGTGGAGGATTCCCTGGTCCTGAATGGGGTAACTGTGCCCCTGAAGGACCAGGTGCGCAGCCTGGGAGTCATTCTGGACTCACAGCTGTCCATGGAGGCACAGGTCAAATCTGTGTCCAGGGCAGCTGTTTACCAGCTCCATCTGGTACGTAGGCTGAGACCCTATCTGCCTGCAGACTGTCTCACCAGAGTGGTACATGCTCTGGTTATCTCCCGCTTGGACTACTGCAATGCACTCTACGTGGGGCTACCTTTGAAGGTGACTCGGAAACTACAACTAATCCAGAATGCGGCAGCTAGACTGGTGACTGGGGGCGGCCGCCGAGACCATATAACACCGGTCTTGAAGGACCTACATTGGCTCCCAGTACGTTTCCGAGCACAATTCAAAGTGTTGGTGCTGACCTTTAAAGCCCTAAACGGACTCGGTCCAGTATACCTGAAGGAGCGTCTCCACCCCCATCATTCTGCCCGGACGCTGAGGTCCAGCGCCGAGGGCCTTCTGGCGGTTCCCTCATTGCGAGAAGCAAAGCTACAGGGAACCAGGCAGAGGGCCTTCTCGGTAGTGGCGCCCGCCTTGTGGAACGCCCTTCCAGCAGATGTCAAAGCGATAAACAACTACCTGACATTCAGAAGACATCTTAAGGCAGCCCTGTTCAGGGAAGTTTTTAACGTGTGATATTTTACTGTATTTGTGGTTTTTATGGAAGCCGCCCAGAGTGGCTGGGGAGGCCCAGCCAGATGGGCGGGGTATAAATAATAAATTATTATTATTATTATTATTATTGGGCATTGTCGGCCAAATGGTGCCAAAGAAGGACAGAACTTTCTTTATGTATGCAACAACAGCAGCAAGAATACTTATCGCAAAACACTGGAAGACACAAGATTTGCCCACCCTGGAAGAATGGCAGATGCAAGTGATAGACTACATGGAATTGGCAGAAATGACTGGCAGAATCCGAGACCTGGGAGAAGAGTTAGTGGAAGAGGATTGGAAGAAATTTAAAGACTACTTGCAAAAACATTGCAAAATGTTTGAATGCTAAAATGATGCAGGATATAAAGACAATATGGCATTAGTGACATAGTTGAAAGGAATATGTAAAACATGTTTTATAAGAATAAGGGTGAAAAAGCTAGAATAACATTATGTCAAATTTAAACAAAATGATATAAAGGGAAAAATTGGAGACATAATAGTTGAAATGTATAACATAGAATAAGATTTGAAAGAGGGTAAGGAACTGCTGAATATGATTGTGTAAAAGGGAACACAGAAAAGGGAGATGTGAGGAAGTCAGGAAGGAGGGTTATGAAAACAATAAGTAAGAAACTGGATTTTTATGTCTTTTTAATGTCTTTTTTCTTCTACTTTTTATGTTTTGTATTGCATTTTTCTGTTTTTATTTGATTGTGATAATGTTTTCTTTTTCTTTTTTTTGTTTTGATTGTGAAGTTTGTTTTACTGTTCAAAATTTCAATAAATATCTTTTTTTAAAAAAAAAGACTATAGTAGGTGGAGAGGGTGGTTGTGGAGCAGCTGCAGGTGTTTCTGGGTGAAACTGGTAATCTAGATCCATTAAAATCTAGGTTCAGACCTAAATTTAGAACTGAATCAGCTTTGGTCCCCTTGATGGATCATAAAATAGACCAACTGTAGGGCCAGGTTCCCAGAAATATAGTCTGCGCTACTGCAATGTGTTCTATGTGGAGCTGCCCTTGAGCCTTATCAGGAAGCTCCAGGGGGCATAGAATAGGGTGGCTTAGATTGTTGATGGAGGCATCTGACCAAGATTATGTGACACCATGGGGTAATTTGACCCTTGCTGAGAGGAGCATTGTTTCCCCTTACATAAATATTTCCTTACATCTTTAAAGAAACAAGAAAGCAAAATAAGTGGAAGAAGATTGAAAGGGAATATGAGAGAGATAGGGTGCCAATTGTATTGTTTAGGAATAGGCTTGAATTTTGAATTTTGTTTTTCCACTGAATATCATATGCTAATACTTCATATTACAATGGGGATCTTACTTATATTTAATGATTATTGATTAAAATAGTTTAGTGGAAATCAACCCATGTCTTCTCTCTGTTTCATAGTGTCATATAGTGTCATATTTTGTTCAATAAAACATATGCTTTTGGAAGTGTCCAAATGTACAATTGTGTATGGACAGTACTTAGCGTAATTGTGTATGCACACTTTGGTATTTATAGCCACTTGAGCAAAACCTTTCCATTTTTTCATAGAAGTTGGTATGATTTAAGTACTCCTTTAGATGGACACTGCGGGAAACAGGACAGTGGGCTATAGAGGCCTTTGGCCTCAGCAACAGAATTCTTCTTATATTCTCAATTTCTCCCAGAAATGGTGGGTGGGGTATAAAGTATAAAATTATTATTGTTATTATTATTGACATGCTTATTTTCATCTGAGAAACTTTGGAGGGTATGTTGATGTTGCTTTAAGAGTTGAAGCATAAATAAAAAATATACTACTAAAGCCAAGTTTGGTTCCCAAGGATGAAACCCTGTAGCTACTTATGACATGGTCATTGGTGCATCTGTCTGGGATTTTTAATGCTACTGGCTCTGACTCCTTTAGCTTTTTTGCTATTCCTTTAGCTATAACATAAGGTATTCCTTTGTTTTTGTTCTTTCAACAGACCAAGACTGCACTTGAAAATCTTCGGGATAGACACCAAAAAATGCCAGGAAATATATTAAGAGCTCTTTCAGAATGATTTGATAAGGATGGCAAAGCTAACTAGTCCATATAAAACAAACCATAGTTCTATAATAGGAAAATTTAATAATTGTGTAATTAAAACCAAATAAACATACAGTGGTACCTTGGTTCTCAAACTTAATCTGTTTCGGAAGTCTGTTCCAAAACCAAAGCTGTTTTGCAAATGTGCTAGTAGTTGTGTTAATTGTCAGTTCCTGTGCATGGGTCCCAGTAGTGATGTATGGAAGTGAGAGCTGGACCATAAAGAAGGCTGATCGCCGAAGAATTGATGCTTTTGAATTATGGTGCTGGAGAAGACTCTTGAGAGTCCCATGGACTGCAAGAAGATCAAACGCATCCATTCTTAAGGAAATCAGCCCTGAGTGCTCACTGGAAGGACAGATCGTGAAGCTGAGGCTCCAGTACTTTGGCCACCTCATGAGAAGAGAAGACTCCCTGGAGAAGACACTGATGCTGGGAAAGATGGAGGGCACAAGGAGAAGGGGACGACAGAGGACGAGATGGTTGGATAGTGTTTTCGAGGTTACCAGCATGAGTTTGATCAAACTGCGGGAGGTAGTGGAGGACAGAGGTGCCTGGCGTGCTCTGGTCCATGGGGTCACGAAGAGTCGGACACGACTAAACGACTAAACAACAACAACAACAACAACAACAACAACAACGTGCATGGGTCAGCAGAGAGAGAGAGAAAAATGCTGTCTTGTCTGTGTGCATGTGTAAAAATTAGTTGTATGAACATCTTAGCCCAGGGGTCCTCAAACTTTTTAAACAGGGGGCTGGTTCACTGTCCCTCAGACACTGTTGGGGCCTGGACCATAGTTTGAAAAAAAATATGTTCCTATCCACACTGCACATATTTTATTTGTAGTGCATAAAAAACAGAGGGGAAATACAATATTTAAGATGAAGAATGATTTTAATCAACATAAACTTACAAGTATTTCAATGGGAAGTATGGGCCTGCTTTTCGTTAATGAGGTGTGGAGGACAGAGGTGCCTGGCGTGCTCTGGTCCATGGGGTCACGAAGAGTCGGACACGACTAAACGACTAAACAACAACAACATTGTTTTCCTTTTGGTTTCCCTCTCTTTCAGTTCTAAATTGTATTCTGCCTACTGACTTGCTCATTCTATATGACCAGAGATAGGGTTCATTATATAATCTTTTGTGCATTATGTTCATCACTCAGCTTTCCCTCTCCGTAACTTGTTGAGACCACAAAAAACCTATGCATTTTATGTAGTGCTGCACAAAGTTCTGCTCATGCAATAGGACTTTTTCTCCCCACCAGGTGCCCCAGAATCTGCCCCGGAGGGTCCCTCCAACCCCCCTCCCCCAGTGGGGGACCCAATAAGCACTGTACACTCTTAAGCCTCAGTAAAACTATTACTGAAGAACTTCTGATGTTGTGTGATTTATTGCAACTCTGCACGTGAATGCGACTCCATTCTACTCTGCTACTTTTACCCATGCCCTGCTGTGCTGTTTTGGCATGGAACCAGGGGGCGGCTGTTTTTTGTCACTAGCCCTGTTAGCCATTGCCATTCTAAGAGAACGAGGGAGGTGTCTGTCTCCTTTAGTTCATAAAAAGGAATAAAGGAAATAAAAAACAATCCTTAAGATACTAAAAACAGCAACCCACAAAGTCCACGTTCCAATTTCTTCTCTTTCCCTCCCCAATATTTTAAGTTCTTTGCAGTTTGGCTCACTTGCTGGAAAATATTTATAAAGCATAAAAGTTATGCATCCAATACTTAAGCAAAACACAGTTTTATCTCAGTTCATAGACTGGAATGCTTCTAAAAATAACTATTAGCAGTATTTTTTGTGTTCTTGTTTCAGTCCATGCAGATTTTTTCCATGTACCTGCGTTTGGAGAGAGGGGTGGATGGATCTCCTCTTTACCACCCTAGTGTGGATCCAATTACTTTATTTTTGATAATTTAAATGTCTTTACATTGTCAAATTTCTTTTATTTTGAAGAAGCCGTTGCTTCAATGGCGGCTCTTGAGGCAGTTTGCTGTGGGTCTTGATGGTGCTGTGTGTCTGTGCTCAATCTCGGAGCTCCCATGGCTCCCTGCAAAGCTTTGGGAGCTTCCAGAGAGCATCCTTTGACATTGCTGGACCCTTTGGAACCCAAACTTTTCCTTCACACTTTTTTTGAGAAGGTGCTTTACCCATGCTCCCTTCCCATCTCCTCACCACAAGCGGGCTGTTCAGGATGAGCGGTCTCCGTCATCCACCATTATCCGCAGTCGACCTGGAAGTCACTGGTTATTAGGTTGATAACTACTAGCCATCAAAAGTTTTCTCTGCTCATTTCAGGAAGCAATCTTCAATAGTCATGAAAAAGCATCTTCTATTATTAAACTATGAAGCAGAGGGAGATTGAAAGTTTCTTTTCTTTCGAAGCCTCTAAAGAGTGTAAGAAGAGCTTGTTGGATCAGGCCAATGCTTCAGGAAGCATTGTCTAGTCTTCAGTATTCATGAAAAAGCATCTTATATTATTAAACCAAAGAGCAGAGGCCTCTTAAGAGCATAAGAAGAACTTGCTGTATCCAACCAGTGACCCATCTAGTCCAGCATGCTGTTCTCACAGTGGCCGTTTAAAAACATTTTTAAACTGCATTAGGCTATTGTCATAAAAGTCTCCAAGAGACTCCTGAAAGAGAAAAGCAAGGACCCCTGCCAAATCTCTGATGAAAAGGTGTTCCACAGTATGGGAGTGGTGACACTAAATGCCCAACATCCGGCTGAGGCGGAAGACACCATTGATGGAATCTTTTGAGGAGCTGGAGATGGTGTTTATAAGTGGTTCATGTTTCACAAGCATACAGTAAGTCTGGTAGTACAATAGCTTTGTAAACAAGCATTTTGGTTTCCCTGCGAAGGTCCTCAAACACTCTGCACAGGAGAAAGCTTCACTTGCAGAGCTCAGGCGATGCTGGATGTCAGCCCTTGTGGAAAGATAACTGCCCAGGTAGGAGACGTGAGCAACACTTTCCAATATTACACCATCCAGTTGGACTTGTGGCACTCTAGGGGGCTTGTTTTGGGCTTGTTGATGCATCACTTTGATTTTTTGGATGTTGCATAATATGCGAAGCATTTTGTAAGCTTCTGCGAAGATATTTAGGATGGTTTGGAGGTCATCCTCTGAGTGTGCACACACTATGTTGTCATCAGCATACTGAAGCTCTTTGATGGAAGTTATGGTAACCTTACTCTTTGCTTTCAGCCTACTCAGATTAAAGAGCTTTCCATCTGTTAGATATATAATTTCGACTCCGGTGGGGAGTTTCCCTTCGACAAAGTGTAGGATCATGGCATTAAATAGAATGAATAGAGTTGGGGCGATAACACAACCCTGTTTAACACCTGATCGCACTGTGAATGGTTCACTTTGAGAGCCATTGTTATCTGTGATTGTTGCTGTCATATTATCACGGAGGAACCGAATGATGTTATCTGGGCAACTAATTTTCAGAAGGACAGTCCACAGGGCATTACGATTTACAGTGTTGAAGGCCTTAGTCAGGTCAATAAATGCCATATACAGGCAGGTATCCCATCAGGTTCGCTGGCTTTGTTGTTTTTCATCTCTAATTTGTTTTTGCGGAATTTGTGAGAGGACCTCAGCAGCTACAGAGAGTTGTGGTTAAGGAGATGTTGGTAATGTTCTTTTCATCACAGTGCAATAGCTTTTTTATCTTTTAGAAGTGTGGTACTGTCTGTTGAGCATAGTGGGCATGCCATGATTTATTGGCCCATAGATGGTCTTTGTGGCTTTAATGAAACTCTGTGCATCATGAGTGTTGGCTAAGTGCTGGATCTCTTGAGCATTTTTTTATCCACCAGGTGTTCATGGGCTGCAACAATGGATGTTTTTATTTTGGTCCAGTGTTCCTCAATGTTATCAGGGAAATCTGAAAGTAGATGGTCCTAAAGAGTAGTTTGGAAGCAATCCCACTAAATGGGATCTTGAAGGGCTTCAGTGTTTATTTTGCGCCTTGTTTCCTTCCTTGAAGCCTGCGTTGAGGTATAATCTTGATAGCCATTGTGGACCGTATTAATCAGTGATCTGTCCAGCAGTCGTCGGCACTCCTCATAGCTCTGGTAAGGAGTACATCATGGCAATCTTCAGCTTGGACAATTGCATTGTCTAAGAGGTGCCAGTAGTTCGACTGAGGGTGCCTCCATGATTTAAATTTACAGTCGTACCTTGGAAGTTGAATGGAATCGGTTCCGGATGTCCGTTCAACTTCCCAAAATGTTTGAAAACCAAATTGTGGCTTCTGATTGGCTGCAAGAAGCTACTGCTGCCAATCAGAAGCCATGGAAGCCCCGTCAGATGTTTGGGTTCCAAAATAATGTTCACAAACCAGAACAATCACTTTTGGGTTTGCGCCATTGTTGGAGCCAAAATGTCCAAGTTCCAGGGCATTCAGAATCCAAGGTATGACTGTATATATATATATATACAAATATATATATTTGTTGCAAGTGTGTGTTTGTAATAACAAGGTTGTGCACTGCACATAGAGTCAAAAGAAAGATTCTGTTCTGGTTGCTGTTGCCAACTCCTTCTTTCCCAATAGTCCCAGACCACAGATCGAAATCTTGCCCAACTCTTGCATTAAAATCACCCAGGAGGATAATATTATCCTCCTTAGGGGTCTCTGATAGGATGATATCCAGCTGAGAGTAAAATTTATCTTTAATGTCTTCATCGACATCCCATGTTGGTGCATAAGCACTTAGAATAGTAGCCTGTTGGTTTTTGGTGAGTTTTATTCAAAGAGTTGAAAGTTGTTCATGAATGCCGGTAGGGGCTTTTGACAAGAGCTTCACAAGATTGTTTTTGATAGTAAAGCCTACTCCATGTATTCAATGTTCGTGTTCAGGAAGTGAGTGTTTTAGTATCATCATTATGCTGTCCAAGTCCTGTTACTCAATGAGCATACACAAGAGCTTCTGCAGAAAGATTTGTGTTACAGGGCTCAGATCTTGGAACAGCCTTTTATAAACATAAAAGAAGTGTCACTGTTTTGATACAGAAGATTTGTAGACATTACTCTTTCAGATATAGCATTATTTCAAGGTACAATTAAACACTCGCCTTCCCGTTACACTCTTTGATTCTGGTGCTACCAGTGTAAGACTCCAAAAGGGGGATTCTGGGAGTTTTTGCAGGATAGGACAAGAAGGCACTTAGGCCCTTCAGCATGTACACCAGGGGCTGAGCTAATGAGCTAATGACCCTTCACAATAATTAATATACAATCCAGCACAATTCTGTGTATCTTAACTTAGCTTTGATTACATAATAATGAAAGTTTTCTATTACAGATGCAAGACCATAAACATTACAACTGCTTTAGATGCACTAGTTAGCTTTGTAATGCTTATCAAATCGTTCTGAAATAGCTCTTAATATATTTCCTGGCCTTTTTTGGTGTTTATCCCGAAGATTTTCAATTGCAGTCTTTGTCTGTTGAAAGAAGAACAAAGGAATATTGTGTTATATCAATATATTAAAGGTAAAGGTAAAGGTACCCCTGCCCGTACGGGCCAGTCTTGACAGACTCTAGGGTTGTGTGCCCATCTCACTCTATAGGCCGGGGGCCAGCGCTGTCCGGAGACACTTCCGGGTCACGTGGCCAGCGTGACATCGCTGCTCTGGCGAGCCAGAGCCGCACACGGAAACACCGTTTACCTTCCCGCCAGTAAGCGGTCCCTATTTATCTACTTGCACCCGGGAGTGCTTTCGAACTGCTAGGTTGGCAGGCGCTGGGACCAAGCAACGGGAGCGCACCCCGCCGCAGGGATTCGAACCGCCGACCTTTCAACCTTTTACCCACAGCGCCACCCGCGTCCCTTATCAATATATTGCAAAATGGATATTCACAGTTATTCATATCTGTGAGGAAAAAGCTAAAGGGATCAGAAACAGTAGAATAAAGAATCCCATTTTTTTCCAGTTACAGATGCGCAATATGACAGTCCTTGTCCCTCAATCCTCAAGAGTGACTTTTTCAGCATAGAGGGTTGGGCCAGAGCAGCCAGGGCCAGGAAACCCCACTAGGAAACTGTTCATCTCTCTGTGAATCCAGCCCACTGTCTTTATGTTTTTTTTACCAAGAGCACTGTATGAGAATGGCAGAGATACAACCAAACATAAGTGCCTTGGGCTGCTTTGTACATATTAGTTTTCCTGCATGGTTCTTACCTCCAGCTATGTGAGGAAAACGGCAGAAATGCTATTGAGTTATATTTCACTATGCTCAGTGCTATTTTTCCAGAAAAAGAGGTGCCTGAACTAACTATGAACACCTCCCTCGTTTTCTTAGAATGGCAATGGCTGACAGGACTAGGGAGAAAAAACAGTCACCCCCTGGTTCCTTGCCTGAAAAGAGCACAGCAGGGCATGGGTAAAAATAGCAGTTTTAGGGAGGGGGGGCAATTAAATCACTGTTTTACAAGCTGCAATAAAGAGCATGAAATCACTACAGATCTCTGAGTATATTTCTGTTTTACTGAGGCTTAAGAGCATACAGTGCTTACTGGGTCCCCCACTGGGGAGGGGGCTTGGAGGAACCCTCTGGGGCAGATTCTGGGGCACATGGTTGGCAGAAGAAGTCCTATTGCATGAGCAGATCTTTGTGCAGCACTACATAAAATGCATAGGTTTTTCGTGGTTTCAGCAAGTTACACAGAGGGAAAGCTGACTGATGAACATAATGCACAAAAGTCAATATAATAAACCGTATCTCTGGTTGTATAGAATGAGCAAGTCAATAGGCAGAATACAATTTAGAACTGAAAGAGAGAAAACAACGGGGGGGGGGGGGGAATCCTGCTTTTTTACTTCCAGGTATAGAGTTAACTTACTTTTTCAGCCAGCTCTGCAGCTGTTATATTTGGATCATATGGGATGGGTTCTCCAATATATGTCCTCAGTTTCACTGGAAATCCTCCATATACGGGAAGGTAGATAAGTCTTGTTTTCTTATATAATTATCTTGTCAGCCCTATGTTTGAAAGGGAAAAGAGTCTGAAAGAAAGCGATCCCATATCAAATTTGAAATTAGTTGGCATTCTGAGTTTTTAGCAATTCCAGCCAATCCATCCCAGAGAGGAAGAGTTAGATAGTTAAATAGTTAAATAGTTAAATGAGACTTTTGGAAAAGAAAAAGCAACATATCCTTTCAGCTCTTCAAAAAGGTCAAAAGTTGTAAAATAGACTGCAGAATATATATTTTTTTCCTGCTCAGTTCCCCTCCATGCTGGGGTTCCTACCACTTTTATATATTATAGCTATCTTTAAAATCTAATAAAAAACTTAGCAAGGACATGTTCACTCAGTCCTGAGACAGGCAGCACAGCTTTTGCAGATCAGTGTACAACTGAATAAACTCTACTAGAAGGTATTCTGTTTTTTAAAAATTATATATTATTAATATGTTTATTGCCTGAAAGCAGATTTCTTGATCAACCAAGGTACTCAATTGTGTTTCTAATGTTCCTGTATGCTTCACAAATGTTTTGTGTAAATATAGGGATGATGGGCTAAAAGAATAAAATCAAAAATCTAAATCAAAAGGTAGCTGAGAACTGGAGAATTACTTCACCCCACCTGCTCCACCTTTATTTTGGTTAAGGACTAGGAATAATGCTCCGCATCTGGTATTGCAACGACAAGCCTGATGTAATTGACTTCAAATTGCACATGCTGTCCCCCAGATTTTCAAGAATTGAAAAAGAAAAAATCTATTTTTCTTTTTAAATGTAAGTGATTATAATAGCTTAAAAAAAAAAAGCAGGGGTGGGAAATACTTGGAGCTCCAGATATCATTTGACCCCCAAACAGGGGATTTGCCATCCTCAACTACTTAGGATGCTAGAGCAAGGATATCAACAGATTATGTCTTACCTAGGATAATCATGAAGGCAATGCAAATTGCACAAAGATCACTCACCACTTTTGCCTCCAAAGCTATCCGAGCGAAACCTGTGCAGTTACCCCACATTATGATGTAGTCATTACTGAAGTTTCCTTCTCTACTGCCACCAGGGGCAATGCCCAGTGAATGGCCTTTCTTCAAAATTTCCACAGATTCAGCTTTATTGAAATCTTTCAACCTGGCTGCATCTAAAGCCGACTTCCACCCTGACAAAGTAAGTCCCAAATAAAAGAATGCATTTTATGTGAAACTTATTTAGGAAATAGTGTTGATACAATACAAGTGTCATTATTCCAAACATATTGCATTATTATGGATCACAATCATAGCTCTCTGCCAATCCATTTCAACTCGTATTTCATGGAGGGGGACTTTATGCTAATTCCTCTTTTGCTCAGATGTTCTGACAGTAGGGTGAGAGTGGGGTTGAGTGCTGAGGTGGCCACCTTTTTAGACATGGGTTCCTCAAGTGATGTTTGTAGTACATTCAGGTTTGCATTATAATAAAAATACAGTCCATAGTGCTTGCTGCACCACCCAAAACTTCAATCCCTTTAGGCTGCAGAGCTTTTGGATACAGTACAGTGGTACCTCAGGTTACATACACTTCAGGTTACATACGCTTCAGGTTACAGACTCCGCTAACCCAGAAATAGTAGCTAGTAGCTTCAAGAACACTATCCAACCATCTCGTCCTCTGTTGTCCCCTTCTCCTTGTGCCCTCCATCTTTCCCAACATCAGGGTCTTTTCCAGGGAGTCTTCTCTTCTCATGAGGTGGCCAAAGTATTGGAGTCTCAGCTTCAGGATCTGTCCTTCCAGTGAGCACTCAGGGCTGATTTCCTTAAGAATGGAGAGGTTTGATCTTCTTGCAATCCATGGGACTCTCAAGAGTCTCCTCCAGCACCATAATTCAAAAGCATCAATTCTTCGGCCATCAGCCTTCTTTATGGTCCAGCTCTCACTTCCAAACATCACTACTGGGAAAACCATGGCTTTAACTATACGGACCTTTGTTGGCAAGGTGATATCTCTGCTTTTAAGATGCTGTCTAGGTTTGTCATTGCTTTTCTCCCAAGAAGAAAAAAAATTTTCTTTTAATTTCGTTGCTGCTGTCACCATCCGCAGTGATCATGGAGCCCAAGAAAGTAAAATCTCTCACTGCCTCCATTTCTTCCCCTTCTATTTGCCAGGAGGTGATGGGACCAGTGGCCATGATCTTCATTTTTTTTGATGTTGCGCTTCAAAGCATATTTTGCGCTCTCCTCTTTCACCCTCATTAAAAGATACTTTAATTCCTCCTCACTTTCTGCCATCAAGGTTGTGTCATCTGCATATCTGAGGTTGTTGATATTTCTTCCAGCGATGTTAATTCCGGCTTGGGATTCATCCGGCCCAGCCTTTCACATGATGAATTCTGCATATAAGTTAAATAAGCAGGGAGACAATATACAGCCTTGTCGTACTCCTTTCTCAATTTTGAACCAATCAGTTGTTCCATATCCAGTTCTAACTGTAGCTTCTTGTCCCACATAGAGATTTCTCAGGAGACAGATGAGGTGATCAGGCACTCCCATTTCTTTAAGAACTTGCCATGGTTTGCTGTGGTCGACACAGTCAAAGACTTTTGCATAGTCAATGAAGAAGAAGTAGATATCTTTCTAGACTCTCTAGCTTTCTCCATAATCCAGCACATATTTGCAATTTAGTCTCTGGTTCCACTGCCTCTTCTAAATCCAGCTTGCACTTCTGGGAGTTCTCGGTCCACATACTGCTTGAGCCTTCCTTGTAGAATTTTAAGCATAACCTTGCTAGCGTGTGAAATGAGTGCAATTGTGCGGTAGTTGGAGCATTCTTTGGCACTGCCCTTCTTTGGGATTGGGATGTAGACTGATCTTCTCCAATCCTCTGGCCACTGCCGAGTTTTCCAAACTTGCTGGCATATTGAGTGTAGCACCTTAACCGCATCATCTTTTAAAATTTTAAATAGTTCAGCATATGCTGCATTAATTAACCAGTGCAATACCCCTGAAGAGCACACTGTGCGACTGGGCCACATTGGGCTCGGTCCTTCTTTACTTCCTTCCATGACCTTTCTGTGGTGTCATCAGAGGAAGATGATGTGGGGGGAGTGGCAGTGGAGTGCCATGGACACTACAACAAGGGTGCCACATGTGTTTGATTGCAGTGTCACATGGGGGCATAAAAGCTGTTTCTGGGAGTGCTTGATTGGCCATGTGTTTGGTTGGGGCCATGCTTTCTGGGATCTGTGTGCAGATTTGGTAATAGGTTGGACTAGCTATGAAAGCCACGGACATGTCTTTGGGGCTTCACTTGGGCTTCTGCCCTTTTCCTTAGCTGTAGCTCCCACCCCATCCCAGCTGCCACCCAGTGGTGTTTGAATACAGAGGATTTTGCACAGGTGGTTTGCTAGTGCAGATGCTCCCAAGCAGACTCCCATAATTTGCGTTGTTCTTTCCAGTAAGGAATATCCCATCTTTACTAATGACTGAACTTTACAAAACTCTTTGTACTTGAGGATATCTTCAACTTAGAGACGCATTTTCCTAAACATTCTAGGATGTTCTAGTATTAAAGTCAGAAGCAATTATTATATGAGAGCCTGCAGTTACAGCATAGAAATCAGATGACACATTATCCAGATTCCTTCAGTTCTTAGATCCCTGAGGAAGAATGTAGACAAGTTGTACAAGAAAGCATGAAATTTCTGCATGGAAGCACAAGAATTGTCTTGCAATCACTAGAGTGGAAGAAGAAGAAGAAGAAGAAGAAGAAGAAGAAGAAGAAGAAGAAGAAGAAGAAGAAGAAAGAGGAGGAGGAGGAGGAGGAGGAGGAGGAGAAGAAGAAGAAGAAGAAGAAGAAGAAGAAGAAGAAGAAGAAGAAGAAGAAGAAGAAGAAGAAGCACTCTCATAGCTGTTTTGAGGTCAGGTCAGGTTTTCCTGCAATCTGTGATCAAGGGCCAAAAGACCCAGGTTGACATGCTGTATTGGAAACATTGCCTGATTCAAATATGATGCCCGAAACATTATTGGGAGAAGAGGTTGATGTTGCAAATGGCCAAAAGCAAGCCTGCAGTTTTCAACTTCCTTTTTTGTGAGGACACTTGGTGATATTTCATGTGTTGTTTTTCACCTGCTTCTGATGCACTGTTTTATATTTTATAGCATTGTTTTATATCTTATAGCTTTATTTTATATCATATTTCACATATTTTATGTAAAAAAGCATGAGTTAAATTTAATAACTTACCTGGAAACCGATATATGGCACGATCAATTATTATAAAGCACTCTCTCCCTGTCTCCTTGAAAAGTCTAGCGACAAGCAAGAAATAGTCAATAGTACAAACTGGGTGATAATAGATAATAAGCACTGGTCCTTTAGGGAGATGTTCCATGCCAAAAACTTCATAGCCTGGAAATAATATAAAATGCAATAAATAAATGTTATTTTGTTGAAAAATAAATGGAATATTGCAATCTTTTATTGGAAGAAAACACTGTGGTTCAGAAAACTGAAATTTAAGATCAGTTAAAAGGCTCTCCTATATGTTGCAGCATTCTGGATACTAGGTTGTCATCCACATGGACCAGGACATTCTCTGTTGTGCTCACATATAAATGTTATTTCTCAACACTCTGAGATGGATCCTCTTGATCAAGCCAAAGCTCTCTGTATTCCATCATCCTCTTTCATGCAGAGTTCGTCCAAATTAGCAGCCATCATCACATCACCACATCCTGTGCTGACAAATTCCATGGTTTGTGTACATTGAGTTTATGCTTCAGGGTTACCTAGTGATTTATCATGCTCAAGAAAATTGCACCCTCAAAGTCTCACTACATGATGATATACTCGTTAAATTCGCTGTGTACCCACCACACAGTTAAAGCCAGTAGTGGTAACTATTGTTCCAGGGCCTCAAATCTGAAATTCTGATGCTCAGTCGTATGAAAGTATAGTAGCTGAATTATTGGTATGAAATAAACATTTACTCACCATGCCATATCTTTCCAAATATATCTAAAACTTGAGCCGTAACTTGCTTTGGCTTTTTCCAACATTTGGTATCAAAACCAGTTTCTTGCTGGTTATTCCTCTTCTTGTAGACATATAGCAAAAATGAGATTGCACAGACAAACAAATACGTCATTATAACAATTGAACAAGGCAAAATCAGAAGCATACGCAACCACCAAGAGTGAGCCACTGAGCTCAGGTATTCTTCCAAGTAAGGAAAACTAATCCAGTTTCCCAGCATTTGAGTAAAGCAGCTCATGGTTTCCTGATATGAAGCCCCACGTGTATGCCAAGGAAGGAAACAAATCCAGTTAAACCTTCTTTGGTTTTGATGGTATTTTCCCCCACTGTTTACCTGGAAAACAGAAAATGCAGTATATCAGTTTGAACTGCCATTCCAGAAGCGTTCATGATTACATGAAATCTCCTGCTATTTAATATTTTCCTAGTTTTCCACACTGTAACTTGCCAAGTAGATACAAGTAGATACAAAATGACAAGTGTATGACTTCATTTATTTCTTGTAAAGCAAGCTGGTTTCAGTCCACTGCTGAAGTATTAAGGAAAGTGAGAAAGGGTCACTTCTCTTTGAGTCAGAAGAAATGGTTCCCCGCCTCCTAAAAGTGCAGCTGCATGCATCTTGTGACTGTCTTCTTTGTGTTGCTGGGCAAACTAACACATATCCGAGGATAGATAAAGAACTCAAGTTTCAGCATTCACTGTTGTGGGGCATTGGAGACATGGATACTGTTGGAATGATCTGGGGAAAATGTATCAGATTTGTGAAGAGCTTATTTGATGGAAGTTAAACACATTGCAAGATGTCTACACAGAGGGAACTCTGGCAGTTGCAGGACTTTTTGGAGCAAGTGGACTTTGCACTTGCTGTGTGCACTTTTCCTCAGCAAAAACTTTATACGTCGAAACGCTCTCTGGGCTCAGAGAGTGAAGACTTCTTGTAGCAGAGACAGTGTGTGTCTTTGTGCCCCCAAAGTAAAAGTGATCTCTGCTACACAGTTGTTTTTTGTACTGAGGCTATCCACTTGACTCAAATTATATGGAGCGAACACAACACCGAACAAGAGGGAGGGTGGGGAAAATAGTGAGCTGATGGGTGGCAGCATTTTGGAATTCACTGCAAAGTGCCTCTTTCTGGGGATGCGAAGTGGAATAGCAGCATTGCTGCCAGAGAAGAACAGATTCCAATGGCCAAACCCTGTTTTAACTGCCTCTAGAACTTCTTTTCGGTTGGGTTATTGGGGGCCATGCCACAGTACACAGCCATTGCATTTTTGTCTACAAATTACTAAATCATCTGAAAACAGACCTTTACATAGTTAAATTGCATATTTTTAATTTTACTCTCTCTTCACTACATCTTTCAACAGAAAAGTATGGGAAAAGAGACAAAATTGATAAGGGTATGCGGGCTTTAAACCACAGCTGTTTTGATTCCGATAATAGCTGTGTTACAGGGAGGAATTAAATTTCTGCTTCTCAGTGTTATAATATCTGAAAAACTGCAAGTGCTTAATTTCATCTCCGCAAATAGAGAACATCCTAGCTGTGTTTTAAGTTGACAATGTGGAAACAGGCTAAGATTTTCATACAACTGGTTTTTACACAAGCACATAGACAAGACAGCATTTCTCTCTCTCTCTCTGCTGATCCCTGAACAGTAACTGACGGATAACACAACTACTAGCACATTTGCAAAACTAAGCAAGAACCATTTGTTGAGATTGCAGGGGGTTGACTAGACAACCCGTTGGGCCCGTTCCAACTCTATACTTTATGATTCTATGAACAAAACCTTTTACTTAAATTCCTGGTAAGCCTAAATTGCCTTGACTTTGGTCACCTATCTCTGAGAGCAGCAAAGTCTTGTCTGGTGCTCTACTTTTTCATAGGCACATTTCTACCAGTATGGAAACACATCCCTTTATGTGGAGGTTTAAAGAGACTGATGTGGGTGTGCCATCTATATGAAGAAACCAAGCATTGTGAAAAAGAGAGAAGGCATAGGGAGGCTGCTTCTGGGAAGTTGTGGCCATTTGTAATCAAACATAAAATATGGAGTCACACCTACAAGAACATTCATAATGCACAATAACATATTGTGTCACACGAAACCAGTTCTTGACTAAGTAATAAAGGTAGGAATTGTACTCGCAACACTCTGTCTGCGATTCAGTCATAGACTCATTAAGAACAAATATCCATGGCTTCTAAAAGCCAAACAGAACCAGAAAACATAAAAAGCGCATGTATCTTATCTTCACTAGTCACTTCATGAATCACTTGAAGAGTTAAAGCTGCTTAAAACTCATTAAAATCACTTTGTTGTTTAGTCGTGTCTGACTCTTTGTGACCCCATGGACCACAGGAAGCCAGGCACTCCTGTCTTCTAAAAGGCAGATAAAAACCACAGGCTTTCCAGAGAGAGATGTTGCTTTGAAAGCTGCTGAGTCCCTTCCAGGCACTGTTCTGCTTCATTGTCCTACTTCATCGCCTGACACTCCTGAGAATATGAGGGAGCCCTGTTTGCTTCAGTGTTGAGGAAGGCACTTGAGAGTGTTGAGGATGACACTTGAGAGCCAACCTGTCAAGTGCCTACCTTATTTCACGATTCTATAGTAAGACTTCGACAGAAGTGGTGAGCATGCCAACTTGAAAATTCCTGAGTATTCAGGAATCCACCAGATACCATAAGTCTCTGGGAACAGACCACCTTAATGGATCCCCCAGCCTTATAGAAGGGCACTGCATCATCACTTCGAATTTCACTATCAAATTATCCAACTCAGACAATGGGCGCAGCACAAACTTCCCTACTAATGGATTTCTGCCTTCCCACTCCCTTGTTCTGTCTTATGTGTTGGGCCTTTAATTTACTGAGATAGTCTCATGGTTGCCATGGAGACCAGGACCTAGAGGTTTTATGGTCAAGAGCCATGTGTTGCAGCATTTCTGGTCTGTGAACAGATAATGGAGAAGGATAGAGACTCCTCTATAAAAAGAGGAGATAAAGAAGAAAATACAGTTATAAAAGGGGAAATCAGTGAAATTTATAAAATATTTCACTAAGGGACGCGGGTGTGGTGTGGGTTAAACCACAGAGCCTAGGACTTGCTGATCAGAAGGTCAGCTGTTCGAATCCCTGCAACGTGGGTGAGCTCCTGTTGCTCGGTCCCTGCTCCTGCCAACCTAGCAGTTCGAAAGCACGTCAAAGTGGAAGTAGATAAATAGGTACCGCTCCGGAGGGAAGGTAAATGGCGTTTCCGTGCGCTGCTCTGGTTCTTCAGAAGTGGCTTAGTCATGCTGGCCACATGACCCGGAAGCTGTACGCTGGCTCCCTCGGCCAATAAAGCGAGATGAACGCCGCAACCCCAGAGTCAGTCACGACTGGACCTCATTGTCAGGGGTCCCTTTACCTTTACCTTTATAAAATATTAGTAGAAATGGAGGATCGAGAATGTAAGTCTTGCCCCCCCCCCCGACGACTCCAGCAGTTAATTATTTAAGATTTATTGGTTAAACAAAAGCCCCGGTTGGAGCTCCGCTAATTTCAGTCTTCCTTTTTAGAGAAGGTGCTTCCCCCAAGCTCCCTTCCTGCCTATTTGGAGCAATCGGGTCACTCAGGGCGAGCAATCCCCATCATCCACCATAGCCTGCAGCGTTTTTTAATATAATAATTTTTATTAATTTTTCATTAATAACAATCCAATATAGACCACATTAATGCAACACCAAATCATAATCCAATTTAAAAAGCCAATTGGCAGATTTCAAATGAAACATTTTGGTTGACTTCCCATGTTCTGATTTTAGGAGATTTTTTTGGAGATGTTGATTCCCTTTTGCTGCTCCAGTCCAATTTAGCCCAAATAATACAGTTCCTATGTTGATCCTTTTAACAGCCACTGATGTATTGACTTTCATTCGTATTTAACTGTTCCATATCCTTTAATTTGCAAGAGGAGTTTATATCTTGTAACTTTCTGTGTGGAATGTTTTTTTAAAAAAAACGTTCAACCTTCCTTTCTTGTTGCAATCAATCATTTCCAGCATTTCCCCCCTGCTCCAAGGACTCAATTTTACAGCGTAGTGACCTTTCACCACCTTGCTTTTCTCAAAACCGAAAGTGGTCTGGCATCTGGCCATTACTCTGGGCAGACCTCCAGCATTTTCTTTCAATAATTTTCCATCTGATAACAAGCTGATATCTCATCAACACCATAATAAATCAAAGTTAGAATCCTCCGTGGGAGGGTATTGCCACAGAACATACCAATATGTTCCACACAGTTCCATTCTTTTCATTAATCCATAAGCATTATAAAGTTCTTGTTGATTCCCTCTTGCAGTCCATTAATAATTGCAATACATTATTAACTAATTTTTTGCTTTGGTGAAGAGATGCCACATTATAAAACAGCATGGTGAATATATAAAGAGAAAACGAAGGCCTCTCTCCACCACATACCAATCCAATTACGATTAAAATCTTCTCCAGTTCGAGACCTTGGCACTCGATGGCTGATTCATTCAGCAGCAGGTTAACTTGTCTCCTTCTTCCAGAACTTGCCTGTTTCTTAATCCTGAATTCGTATATATCTTTAAAAACAGAAGAATCTCTGTGATGGGTGAACCACGTTGGAGAGTTTCCAATGCACGCAGTGCATTCCGTAGGAATGGGAGGCAGCTGCTGGGTGATCGGCAAGTGAGAGCGCTCCCCCCGACCTGGGGTGGGGGGTTTGCAATGATAATTACTCTCAAATTATCCTTAATTGGTCTGCTATGGTGAGAACCATTGTTCACCATGGCGGCAAAAACCGGTCTACAATCTATTCATAACAATACATTTCAAACAAAATCAAATGTTACACTACACCTTTATCCTCTGCCGAAATACCACAGAACAATCCCTCCAATTCTCAGTCTCCCATCGCTGCCAAGAAATCTCTCCCTCTCTGTTCACTTTCACAATAAGTTTGAGAATTCACTGTCCCAAGGGAGGGAAATATCGTATTTTTCGCTCTATAGGACGCACTTTTCCCCCTCCAAAAATGAAGGGGAAATTTGTGTGCATCCTATGGAGCGAATGCAGGCTTTCACTGAAGCCTGGAGAGTGAGAGGGGTCAGTGCGCACCGATCGCTCTCCAGGCTTCAGGCAGCTATCCGCAAGCCTTCAGAGCCCGGCGGGAGTTCACGCCACGCTCCGAAGGCTTGCGGAACGCAGCCTGTTCTGGGGGCTGGGGTCGGGGGAAGCCCCCGTCCCCAGCCCCGGAAGCTCTGGGAGCGGCGGAGAGGTTGCGTGCAATCTCGCCACCTCTCCTGGACCTGTTCTGGGGGCTGGGGTCGGGGGAAGCTCGGGCTTCCCCCGCCCCAGCTCTGCGGCTAAATACGAAGCCGCTCGCAACCTCTCCCTGGAGAGATTGCGCATGGCTAAAGAGGAAGCCAAGACAGCCAGCGGGAATTTCCCCCCTTTATTTCTGCCCCTAAAAACTAGGTGCGCCCTATAGAGCGAAAAATATGGTAACTCATGGCTCTTGATCATAAACCCTATAGGTCCTGGGGCAGCTCAGGAATCATGGCTTCTGTGGCAACCATGAGACTGTCTCAGTAAATAAGGCATACCCTGGTTGAGGTTTCTGCAAGGGAGTGGGAAGGCAGAAATCCATCGATAGCGGGGTTTGTGCTGAGCCCATTGTCTGAGATAGATCATTCCCTGGTGACATTTGGAGTGATGATGCAGCGCCCCTTTATAAATCCTCATAAAACTTGAGAAGTTCAGATCAGAAGAATTTTTATTTGCATCAGCCACTAGCCATTGGAATACAATAAAATAAAATGTACTGAAGATAGAAGTAAAAACGTAACTATACAAAATACATCTTGGAGGTTCACATCAGTAATCAAATAATCAAATAATAGATCTTATTCTAATTGCCCCCACTAAAAACCTTGCAGATTTTGCTGCCACCTGGTCATCTTGATCCGCTGGAGGAAAGGACACAGTAGCAATGGTTGAGCAACCCAGCATGGACAATAGAAGAGGGGTAATATCCTCACTCCTCAAATCTTTATAAAGAGTGCAACCAGAAGCTCATGAGCCACTGACTCAATACTGCCATCTCCACATGGACATCATTATTTTTCCAGTGGAATTTTATGAAATTGACCCTCAAGTACAGCTGAAGGCAGTTTATTCAAGCTTGCGAAAGTGAAAGCACATCTGTATTTTGGAATTGTTAATTTTTGCAAATAGGGTGCCCAAGTGTCAAAATGACTAGGTAGAAAATAATCATACCATGGACAAAATTGCCTTATTGTGGCCAAATTATTCTGTCGTTCAATTAGGTGCTGTCTAATTTAATTATTTACTTTACTGAAGCCCAGTGTTAATAACTGTTGTGATGATAAACCAGAAAAATAAAGCTTTTGTTTGACAATTATAGTCCAAGCACTCTGATGACCATCTTGCAATACTAAGGGTAGTAGACCAGTGGGGTTTAAATTTAGGCAAAGCCTATAATTAAATGTCCTACACCAAATCTGTAATTCAACTGAGTGGAGACAAGCCTCTAAGCGCAATGAAGCATTTGGAACACAGGATGGAACAGAAAAAAATTGCCTTAGGAACTTAGGTTGAACAGCTTCTGTAGATCCAAGGTGAGGGCCTGTCCAAATCTGAGCCCATACAATAACTGTGCTAGGGGATTAGCTTTAAACAGTGCTGATGGTATGTGATTGCCACCTTTTGTATGTAAAAAGCCTGTCAGAATTTTGGCGCTTTGAGTTTTGGGGGTAGAATTGTTAAATACTGGGCCTACTTGTACCATTGTTAGAGGTAAATGGCCACTTTCCATATTATGGCCCAACTCAAACTCCATGACAAGCTTATATGTAAAACACTGCCTCCATATATGTAAAGTGGGTATATTCCCTGGGCCAATCTCCCTCTATCATTTCATTTAATATTAGCAAGCCCCTCCGCTTTACAAATTGAGCTAAACAAAGCCCTGAATTATTAAATCTGTGATCTTTAGACAGATGGGAGGTACCTCCGGCTAAGTACTGTATATATCTGGTTTGAGAATCTGATTGTAATGGGTGTACAAATTTACATCATTGACTTTTGTAGGTGCGCTAAAATCCCCTGCAATGATAAACACTGCGGTAGGAAAGAATGGGGCATTCTTTCAACATAGTCTCTTTGGCAACAGCAATTTTCCCTCTCTTTCATTTTGTTTAAAATATCATTTTGTTTAAAATATCAAAGGAATTTTAAAGGATTTTAGGAGATTAAAAGGTTTTGAAGTTAAATAAGCTTTAAAAATGTGAAGATATAGCCGACAGGAAAAAAGGAGTTGAGACTAATTTACGATGCTAATTTCTATAGTGCAAATTCCTGGGGTTGCGGGAACACGTAAATAAAACAACCTTGCCCTCGATAAGAGGAATTTTAAGAAGAGCAAAAGGGGGGGGGGGGGGAGAGAAGCCAGCAAAGCAAACCTCTGTCATGTAATTGAAAGGGAATATGCGGAGCTCTGATAAACACGTCTTGCCAATATATTGTTGTGTAGTCTAAACTACTGAACCTCTTGGGCTTGCTGATCTGAAGGTCAGTGGTTTGAATCCAAACAACGGGGTGAGCTGCCGTTGCTCTGTCCCAGCTTCTACCAACATAGCAGTTCGAAAACACACCAGTGCAAGTAGATAAATAGTACCACTGTGGCAGGAAGGTAAGCAGCGCTTCCATGCACTCTGGCACTCATCACGGTGTCCCGTTGCACCAGATGCGGTTGTAGCGTTCCCAAAGCAAAGGGAAGATTGGACTCTGATTAATAGAATACACATAAGACTTGACCAGCAAGACTCTGGGAGGGGTGTGTATAATAATTCCTGTCCACTCCTTGGCCCAGGTAATCTTATTCACAAAAGAACTTTTTACACAGTGTTCGAAAGAACCCATCAGATTTCCTCTGAGCATTTCAAAAAACCCCACATGGGACAAAGTCAGATCAGAAGAAATCCTGTTAACTACAAAGACTACTCTGAGAGTATTATAAAACAGGACTACTATATCTGAGAGTAAATAAAACAGGACTAGAGGAATGCTTTTAGGAAACTCCGGAGGTCATAAGCAGCAATAAACAGGAGAGGAAGGATGGGTAGTATTTACCATCTCCTGGAAGGATGGCAGTATTTGCCATCTTGTGAACCCTCTTCCTGGCCCTTAAGATCTAAAGATTAAACTACAAAAAGTAACCTATTCTTTATGTACTGAGGATGCCTGGTGCAGCAACTGGCCTGTGTTTTAGAATGCTTATATGTGCCTGTCAGGTGTAGAGAAAGCAGAGATGCAGAGGCTTGTGGGATTCGATCAGAAATTATTGTCAATGAATTAAACTGAGTCAATGCAATGCTTTCATCACGGACACAATGGCTTGCTCCATATTTCATAATTCCTCATAGCAATCCCACCTGACCCCCACACTCTGGATATTTGCACCCCTACAGCGGTTTAGTCATGCTGGCCACATGACCGGGAAAGCTGTTTGTGGACAAACGCCAGCTCCCTTGGCCTGAAAAGCGAGATGAGCGCTGCAACCCCAGCCTTTGACTGGACTTAACCATCCAGAGGTCCTTTACCTTTTGTGCAATATGAATGCTTTTGTAGGTCTGTGTCAATACTTTCTGTTAGATTACTGATGGCCACAACTTCGAGCAGCGGGCTCCCTAGGCCTTCTCTCTTTTTCACATTGCTTGGTTTCTTCATACAGGTGGCACACCTGTCGGAGTCTCTTTCAACCACAGAAGAAAGGGACGTGTCTCCATAGAGGTAGAAAGTCTCTAAAATGCTGGGAAACTGGATTCCTTTTCCTTATTTGGAATTATTATTTATTTATTTAATTTCTATACCTCTTTATATTTTAAGAAAAATCTCAAAGTGGTTTAAAGCACATTAAAACATCAATAAAACAATCTGAAGAAAGTAAAATGTAGAGTATACAGTCAAAGCAACATAATTAACTAAGATAATAAAAAAACTAAATTATCCCAAAGATTTCAAAAGAAAAAATTGCAAAGGAGGTCAATTACAGAATACATACTCCACAAACAAAGGTAGAAAAAAGCCAAAAACTTAAACATTTTTTTAAAAAACCACTGCTAAGTGAAGTCAAATACAAAATGCACATTTAAAACAGCATAACTAACAAGAGAATAAAACATTATCATAAGCATGACACAGCTGTTTGGCAGGCACCAAAAGATGGGGCAAAATAATCCAATAGTTAGGGTTTGCTGTCAGGCAATATCCTTCTGGTCTCACCAGGCACCTGGTGAAACCATACTGGACCCTGCATTCGCTCCATAGGATGCACACAAATTTCCCCTTCATTTTTGGAGGGGGAAAAGTGTGTCCTATAGAGCGAAAAATACGGTAGTTTCATGGATTGTGGCAAGAGAAGGCGGTTGGGTTTAAACGTGTAGTGAGTACGCAGCGAAGGTAATGAGTATATCATCGTGCAGTGAGACTTTGATGGTGCCATTTTCCAGAGCATGGTAAACCACTAGGTAACTCTGAAACATAAACTCTGGACACAAACCATGGAATCTGCCAGCGCAGGATGTGGTGATGGCTGCTAATTTGGATGGACACTGTGAGAAACCGGATGATGGAATACAGAGAGCTTTGGCTTGATCAACAGGATCCATCTTATGTTCTCATTGCATCCCAGAGTGTAATATTGCTTTAGATGTTGGAGCATAAATCAGAAACACATTACTAAAACCAAGTTTGAGTCATAAGGATGAAACCCTGTGGCTACTTAGGACATGGTCAAGGGTGCATCTGTCTGGGAAACTCTTTTCTCACTTTGTATAAAGTGATTCAGAGAATGGTCTGAAGATATGAGAATTATAACTCATATAAATGCTTAAAGGAGATTGAAAGAGTGTCACAGTTTTAGCTTACTCAAAGACTAGGCAAAAATGTTTTCACCTGCACCCAAAAGTAAGCAATGAAAGAATATTCCAGCAGAGGAGAAATACCATTTGTTCTGGAATCACAACAGAGAAAGTCTTGATCTGTGTGGATGACAACCTAGCATCCACAACGCTGCAACATATAGTAGCCATTAGCAGGCTTTCTCCCAATAGGATGTCTGTGGAGGAAGGCATGAGGCGCATCTGCTCTCAAAAAGGAGTGATTCGGCTTCAGGCAGGTTGGCATAGATGACCCTTGTGGTTCACTCCAACTCTATTATTCTATGATTCCTATGAGGCACCCCAAAACAAATCTATATGAATGTTTACTACATTGGGAACAATTCCACATTTAAAAATGTGATTATATAAACACCCCCCCCTCAGATGAACAGCAACACATGACACATTACACTGTGCCATTTACTAACAGAAATAAAGACAATATGGAAAAGCCATGTATGAAAAACTAAGTACATCTTATTATTAAATAGCTTTTAATAATAAGAACCACATTTAGCAACAATAAGAAGCTATTATTTTCTGTAGGACTTTATCAGTCTCACATCCCTTCAGTTCATTGATGTTTGCTGGTGTTATGTACTGAAGTTCTCACCCTGGGCCAGCAGGGAGATACTGTAGATACTTATGCAAATGAAGGATTGAAAGTGACGTTCAGTGATTGGATTGTTTGTATGCAAATGAAGGATCGAAAGTGACGTTCAGTGATTGGAACAGCAACCATAACAGAATCTTTCTTTTGAGTATATGTGTAGTGCACAACCTTGTTATTACCAACACACACATTGACAAATATATATATATATATATACACACACAGTTGTACCTTGGATTCCGAATGCCCTGGAACTTTTAGAAAGTTGCAACAGTTACGTTGTTCTGGAGCTCTATATAAGCAGGCTGACTTTGCTCCTCAATTCAGTTCTGTTCCAGCTTACAAATAAAGAGCTGCTTTTTTTAAAAAAAGAGTACTTTGGAAGCAATCCCACTTAATGGAATCTTGAAGGGCTTCAGTGTTTATTTTGCGCCTTGGTTTCCTTCCTGGAAGCCTGCGTTGAGGTATAATCTTGATAGCCATTGCGGACCGTATTAATCAGTGATCTGTCCAGCAGTCGTTGGCACTCATCATAGCTCTGGTAAGGAGCACATCATGGCAATCTTCAGCTTGGACAATTGCATTGTCTAAGAGTGCCAGTGGTTCAACTGAGGGTGCCTCCATGATTTAAATTTACAGTCATATCTTGGAAGTTGAATGGAATCTGTTCCGGATGTCCGTTCAACTTCCCAAAATGTTTGAAAACCAAATTGTGGCTTCTGATTGGCTGCAAGAAGCTACTGCTGCCAATCAGAAGCCATGGAAGCCCCGTCGGACGTTTGGGTTCCAAAAGAACGTTCACAAACCGGAACAATCACTTTCTGGTTCGCGTCATTGTTGGAGCCAAAATGTCCGAGTTCCAGGGCATTCGGAATCCAAGGTACAACTGTGTGTGTGTATATATATATATATACATATATTTGCTTTCGTAGATTTTCACGGGTATAGGAATGCAGGTTTTGGTGTCCTCGGGTGTCTTCCCGTGTAAAAGTTGGGGTGTCTAGGCGACGTTTCGACGAGGTCTCACTCGTCATCTTCAGGCTGGTGCTTTCGGCTTCTTGTTACTGGAACAGAGCAGGATCTCAGTGTTTGAGTTCCTATAAATACTGTTGAGGAGGTGTGGTGTATAGCCTATACACCACACCTCCTCAACAGTATTTATAGGAACTCAAACACTGAGATCCTGCTCTGTTCCAGTAACAAGAAGCCGAAAGCACCAGCCTGAAGATGACGAGTGAGACCTCATCGAAACGTCGCCTAGACACCCCAACTTTTACACGGGAAGACACCCGAGGACACCAAAACCTGCATATATATATATATATATATATATATATATATTTGTCAATGTGTGTGTTGGTAATAACAAGGTTGTGCACTACACATATACTCAAAAGAAAGATTCTGTTCTGGTTGCTGTTGCCAACTCCTTCTTTCCCAATAGTCCCAGGCCACAGATCGAAATCTTGCCCAAGTCGTGCATTAAAATCCCCCAGGAGGATAATATTATCCTCCTTAAAGGGTAAAGAGGACCCCTGACCATTAGGTCCAGTCGTGACCGACTCTGGGGTTGCAGCGCTCATCTTGCTTTATTGGCCGAGGGAGCCGGCGTACAGCTTCTGGGTCATTTGCTCAGCATGACTAAGCCGCTTCTGGCGAACCAGAGCAGCGCACGGGAACGCCGTTTACCTTCCCGCCGAAAGTGATACTTGCACTTTGACGAGCTTTCGAACTGCTAGGTTGGCACAAGCAGGGACAAAGCAACGGGAGCTCACCCCGTCGCGGGGATTCGAACTGCCAACCTTCGAACCGCCACCCGTGTCCCATTATCCTCCTTAGGTGTCTCTGATAGGATGATATCCAGCAGATAGTAAAATTTATCTTTAATGTCTTCATCAACATCCCATGTTGGCGCATAAGCACTTAGAATAGTAGCCTGTTGGTTTTTGGTGAGTTTTATTCAAAGAGTTGAAAGTTGTTCATTAATGCCGGTAGGGACTTTTGACAAGAGCTTCACAAGATCGTTTTTGATAGCAAAGCCTACTCCATGTATTCAATGTTCTTGTTCAGCAAGTGAGTGTTTTAGTATCATCATTATGCTGTCCATGTCCTGAGACTCAGTGAGCATACACAAGAGCTTCTGCAGAAAGATTTGTGTTGTGATTTGAGGACCCGATCCCCGCTTGGGTAATGAAGACACGTGGACACAGTATATTAGGTTAAGAAGAGGCCACAACTTTATTGATTACAGCATGTGAGAAGGTATTGGCTTAGGCATTGGACCACAGCTAATTTGACTCCACCCTTGCCCTTCCATACACCAACAACACATTCCAATGCCTAACCGCCACCCGAGCCCAAGAGGCTCGCCGGATTGCTGAGGAGGCTGGGAGAACAGTGCTGTCGGCAGTGCTGGAGCGACCTGTAGCCACCTGAGACCTCACTCTAACTAAAGCAAAACAACAGCCAGGAACCCTCCAGATGCCCCACAAAAATTACTGAGGCGAAATAAGAGTACAAATGCAGGTAAAATTGCTGGACCCCTTCCTCCAAACCTCACAACTCCAGAATCGGAACAGGAGCTTCCGACTCTGTAACTCTTCCATGTGCTTGGCTCAAACAAGACGACGATGAGTAGGAACACTAGACTCATGGAAAATCTGAAGCGCAATGGTGGGGAGAGCTGGCGCCGCCACATTTGAGCGGCTAAACCATGCCCCTGCGGTGGCCCCTGATTGGGTGCCCAACTGGGAGGCGTGGCGCACCAGCGATGATGAGAGTGCAGGGGGCAGAATGCCCCCTGCGTGACACGGGAGTCGTCTCCCGCTCACAATCCCTCCCCTCCGGAAGCAGGAGAGGCTTTACAGGGCTCAGATCTTGGAACAGGCTTTTATAAACATAAAAGAAGTGTCACTGTTTTGATACAGAAGATTTGTAGACATTACTCTTTCAGATATAGCATTATTTCAAGGTTCAATTAAACACTCACCTTCCCGTTACACTCTTTGATTCTGGTGCTACCAGTGTAAGACTCCAAAAGGGGGATTCTGGGAGTTTTGCAGGATAGGACAAGAAGGCACTTAGGCTCTTCAGCATGTACACCAAGGGCTGAGCTAATGAGCTAATGACCCTTCACAATAATTAATATACAATCCAGCACAATTCTGTGTATCTTAACTTATCTTTAATTACATAATAATGACAGTTTTCTATTACAGATGCATGCTCATAAACATTACAACTGCTTTATATGGACTAGTCAGCTTTGTAATGCTTATCAAATCGTTCTGAAAGAGCTCTTAATATATTTCCTGGCCTTTTTTGGTGTTTATCCCGAAGATTTTCAATTGCAGTCTTTGTCTGTTGAAAGAAGAACAAAGGAATATTGTATTATATCAATATATTGCAAAATGGATATTCACAGTTATTCATATCTGTGGGGAAATGCTAAAGGGATCAGAACCATTAGAATAAAGAATCCCATTTTTTTCCAGTTACAGTTTTTTTTTTTTACCAAGAGAACTGTATCAGAATGGCAGAGATACAACCAAACATAAGTGCCTTGGGCTGCTTGGTACGTATTAGTTTTCCTGCATTGTTGTTCCCTCTAGCTATGGGAGGAAAATTGCAGAAATGCTATTGAGTTATATTTCACTATGCTCAGTGCTATTTTTCCAGAAAAAGAGGTGCCTGAACTCACTATGAACACCTCCCTCGTTCTCTTAGAATGGCAATGGCTGACAGGGCTAGTGACAAAAAACAGTCACCTCCTGGTTCCTTGCCTGAAAACAGCACAGCAGGGCACGGGTGAAAATAGCAGAGTAGAATGGAGTCACATTCACGTGCAGAGTTGCAATAAATCAAACAAACATCAGAAGTTCTTCAGTAATAGTTTTATTGAGGATTAGGAGCGTACAGTGCTTACTGGGTCCCCCACCGGGGAGGGGGCTTGGAGGAACCCTCTGGGGCAGATTCTGGGGCATAGGGTGGGCAGAAGAAGTCCTATTGCATGAGCAGATCTTTGTGCAGCACTACATAAAATGCATAGGTTTTTCGTGGTCTCAACAGGTTCCGGTAGGCAGAAACCATTTTATAGAACTGAAAAAGAGAAAACAATGGGGGGGGGGGAATCCTGCTTTTTTACTTCCAGGTGTAGAGTTAACTTACTTTTTCAGCCAGCTCTGCAGCTGTTATATTTGGATCATATGGGATGGGTTCTCCAATATATGTCCTCAGTTTCACTGGAAATCCTCCATATATGGGAAGGTAGAGAAGCCGTGTTTTCTCATATAACCATCTTGTCAACCCTATGTATGAAAGGGAAAAGAGTCTGTAAGAAAGCGATCCCATATCAAATTTGAAATTAGTTGGCATTCTGAGTTTTTAGCAATTTCAGTCAATCCATCCCAGAGAGGAAGCGTTAAATAGTATGAGTCCTTTGGAAAAGAAAAAGCAGCATATTCTGTCAGCTCTTCTCTGCTCTTTAAAAATCAAGGTCATAAGTTGTAAAATAGACTGCAGAATATGGTATTTTTCCTGCTCAGTTCCTCTCCATGTTGGGGTTCCTACCACTTTTATAGATTATAGCTATCTTTTAAATCTAATAAAAAACTTAGCAAGGACATGTTCACTCAGTCCTGAGACAGGCAGCAAAACTTTTGCAGATCAGTGTACATTGAATAAACTCTACTAGAAAGTAGTAAAAAGATATTCTGTTTCTAAAAAAATGTATATTACTTTAAAATGTTTATTGCCTGAAAGCAGATTTCTTGATCAACCAAAATACTCACTTGACTTTCCAATGTTCCTGTATGCTTCACAAATGTTTTGTGTAAATATAGGGATGATGGGCTAAAAGAATAAAATCAAATATCTAAATCAAAAGGTAGCTGAGAACTGGAGAATTACTTCACCCCACCCGCTCCACCTTTATTTTGGTTAAGGACTAGGAATAATGCTCCGCATCTGGTATTGCAACGACAAGCCTGATGTAATTGACTTCAAATTGCACATGCTGTCCCCCAGATTTTCAAGAATTGAAGAAGAAAAAAGCTATTTTTCTTTTTAAATGTAATTGATTTTAATAGCTTTAAAACAAAGAAAAGCAGTGGTGGGAAATACAGATATCATTTGACCTCCAAACAGGGGATTTGCCACCCTCAACTACTTAGGATGCTAGATCAAGGATATCAACACATTACGTCTTATCTAGGATAATCCTGAAGGCAATGCAAATTGCACAAAGATCACTCACCACTTTTGCCTCCAAAGCTATCTGAGCGAAACCTGTGCGGTTACCCCACATTATGTTGTAGTCAGTACTGAAGTTTCCTTCTCTACCTCCGCCAGGGGCAATGCCCAGTGAATGGCCTTTCTTCAAAATTTCCACACATTCAGCTTTATTAAAATCTTTCAACCCGGCCGCATCTAAAGCCGTCTTCCACCCTGACAAAATAAGACCCAAATAGAAGAAT